>NC_090727.1:54992961-55020461 GCF_036898095.1 Palaemon carinicauda
GACCTCCACTGTCGTTTTACCTTGTTCGTTCAGAGTATTTATAGTTTCAGATCACGTATTGTTCATTTACTGTTAAGTCGTCACTGTTGTATGATTTTTTAAATAAGGTTTTCAGTTTCCTCTTGAAAGCCTTAACGTCTTCAATCATTCGAATGTTTCGTGGGAGCTCATTGTAGTCTCGGGGCCACATATTTAAAGGCTCAAAAGCCTAAAATAGACATATATCTAGTTTCCAACAGTTTGAAGCCATCTATAACTATTCTCGTGTCGACACGATTTGTTGACTGTGCAATATGTAGCAATTCTCTTAAGTATTTTGGACGACTGGTTCTGATAACTTGTTAGGTTATTGTACATATTATAAATTCAATTCTCACTTTAATCGGCAGCCAGTGTAAATTGATCAATATAGTATAGGGGTCATCCTTTCTCTAGGTGGGACACCTTGTATCAGTCTTGCTCCTCTGTTTATTATGTTTTGTAATTTCTTAATTTACACTTTTGGAAAATTGTAATAGATAGAGTTGCAGCAACTCTATCACAAGTGTCTATATAGAATTTTCGTCCTGGTACTTTTTCATAAACACAATATTTTTCAGATGATAACAAGCAGTTTTTATTTATTTATCTATTTGGGAATTTAGAGACAGGTTACAGTCAAGAAAACGTATTTTGAGCGAAGCGAAAAATCTGTTTTTGGGTGAGATAGCCATGTCTTCCTGATGGAAGTTCCTTCATAAGTAGCTTCCTTGGTTATATGGGACTACAGTGATATATCCCGGAGAATTTACCGAAGGTATACAGAATTCTAACTCCTGGAGCAAATATCTCTTAAAATTTTAAAAAGGGATATCGCGTAAGGACGTATTGGCACACCTCATAGCAATCTGCACCCCAGATAGAGTTTTACGCTTCGAGAAGGTGTGGCAAATTAAAAAGGGGGCCCTCCAAAGGCCATCCCCATTCCCGTACTACTATTGAGAGTACAACAGCGCCATTCCTACGATAGTGGCCATTCCTTGTAGCATTGAGCATAGGCTGTTACAGATACAGTACTACGGGAGGGAAACTGAAGATCTCTTCTTCAGAAGAGATGGGTTGGTCCATCAGGACGACATGACTATCTCACCCAAAAATGGATTTTTCGCTTCGCTCAAAATCCGTTTTTTGGGCTCAAGCCATGTCGTCCTGATGGAAGTATACCAGAGCATTAATGTATCTGTGGATTTTCATCAGTGCCTTGACCTTATATCAACCTTTTCCATGGTCATGGGGACCATATAAGACCAGTGACATTACCGTTATTTGTCATCATCACTAATCATAAACAATGTTAGTGCTTCCTGCCTCCTACAGGGAAGAGTCATCTAGACAGTTGAAAAGGGATTTATAGGTTAACATAAATAGTATGACCAAACTTAAGCACACACTGAATATACAAATAGTCTCAAGTTGTATATTTGTCAAAATAACATCAGTGTCTCTTATGTCTATCATTTGATGCATACAAAAATATGAAGGATGCATACTAGGTAAGATAAAAACTCTGGCATGTATAGATACAATTGTCTGGCGAAGGTGGACACACTTTATTCTAATAGACATTTATTTCTAATAAATGACTACAAGAGATGGTTAGCAAAACGAATGTAGTTTGAAAATGGAATTATACCTGAAACGAGTACAGGAACCGTATTTCTTTCTTGAAGGAATGAAGTCAAGAATGCCACTCTAGATTGAAGAGAAATTATAAAATAATCGCTCTCCATAATTCCTGTACTGGTTACCTCTATCTGCACTATGTACTTCGTACACCGGCACTATTGCTATCTGTATAATTCCACACCTGGGATTTAGAACAGAGCTAGTGTTACCATGGTAACACTTAATCAAAAGAAGACATACTCAAGAAGGATGACCTCTTCTCCCCCCAATTGACAATTCCAGTCCATTATCTGTTCATCGTAGAATAGACGGCAGGGTAAATATTCTACCTGATGTCACCACATACTGCTTCAGATCATGAACTACATAGCATGGTGTTTGTAGAACACACTGGATGATTCTCATCCAGTACATATGCGAGGACATGTGAGGTCCCAAACCATTAATTGTTTATCACAGTAATATGGGGCAGGTTTTAATACACTACCTGCCGCACTACGAAGTGTTTCAGTTCATGCACTTGTTTTGCATAGTGTTTGTAAAACACTCTGGATGATTTCCATCCAGTGTATGAACAAAGACGCTCAAAGTCCATATTCTGAAAGAAGTTCACTGATGAAGCAATCTTTCTCGGATTATGACCTGCGGGAGTACTGTCCGGATCCGCTCTACGAATAAAGTAGGTGAGCTTCGCCCTTAGTTTATTTAGAGATAAATTTGATCCCGAAGTTTCTCATTTAAAGAGCTGTCCTCCCTTGAAGTCTGAAGTTCTACGAAGATAGACCTTTAGACACTCTACAGGACATAGAGAGACATCTTCCGTCAGAGGACAGATTCTCCAGGGACCCCACCTCTTAGTGGGTAGTTCGTTTTTTGTGAGAAAGGATGGATCAGGAAAAGATTCAGTTCTCCTAATTCCGTGAACTGAATGTGGCCCTCATCTCTGGATAGGGCCACTATTTCACTAACTCTATCCCCAGAGGCTATAGCAAATAGGAAAATAACCTTTTGGGTTAGGTCTTAAGAGAACAATCTTACTTATTCACAGATGAGGCATAATGTAAGACCTTGTCCAAAGACCAAGAGATGGGCTTTGGTGGTACTGCGGACCCGAGTCTAGCACATGCCTTCGGAATCTTTTTAAAGATTTCATTCGCCAGATCCACTTGGAAGGCATATAGGAGAGGCCTAGTCAAAGCTGACTTGCATGTATTTATCGTATTGGCCGCCAGTCCCTGGCTATGAAGGTGGACAAAGAAGGACAGACAGAAGTTCCTAGAAATTTTTTTCGGTTCTTTTGTTTTAACAAATGCAACCCACTTCTTCCAGGAAGACTCATATTGTCTTCTAATAGACTTAGCCTTGTATTCTTCTAAGAATTCTATATTGCCTTCTGAGATCCCAAACCTCTTTCTAACCACTAGAGCAAGAAATTCATGATATGAAGGGTTTGGGTTCTCCGTGATAAACCGAAGGCAGTTGATTTCTGAACCTTCGGAAATATAGCTAGGATCGGAGCTAGGACTGGCCTCATCTAGTCTATCAGCCCCATTAGAGGATCCTCGCAAAGGGCTCTTTTTGAAGACACTCGTGATGAAGAGGTCGAGTTGCAGTTCCGGGACTTGTTCCCATCTGGGAGGGAATATGTCTGCGTCCATGGACCATTCCAACTCTATCGCCTTGGATCGTGATAGAGTATCCACCGTCACATCGTGGATCAGTTGTAAATGAACTACTGTTAGGTGCCATCCCTTCAGGAAAGGGATGGGTAACTTCACCAAGACTGTACGAGATGTTCGATTGTGAAGTCTTATTTGATCTCTTCAAGCGTTTGATGCGTGTTATCTCCAGACTCTTAACACATGCTTCCGATGTGCTCTTTGCACTAGGTCTGTCACTATTGCGAACTGGGGAAAGTTTACCACTTTTCCTTGTTGGCATTTTGGGAATCTGATCAATTAGCTGAGTCTCTTGACAGACCTCGCTAGCTCCTTTAAAATTCCCAAGGGAAAAGGGAGTTGATGTGACTTAGGGCTTCGATGGTTTTTTAGCCACGAAACCCTAGAGCTGGAGAGAGTCGAGACTTCTGGAAGCATATCTTGCATCTGTGATGTCCCGGGAACCGGGTCATCTATATGAAGATACTTAGGACTATGAGTCTGATACGTATCTATTCTAGGATGAATGTTACTCTCCGTGACATGAATCCTAGATAGGAGGAAGGGGGGTGGTTGACTGGAAGGTTCCGGAAGACACCTTTCAGGTCTGACAAGACTACGAACACCCTTAATTGGAACAAGGTCCATATGTTCAGAAAGATTAACATTCAGAACTTGTAGTTTATTATAAACATGTTGAGTGGCGACAGGTTCAGAATGACTCAGCGATTTCTCGAGTCCTTCTCGTGAACACAAAATAGCCATCCCTGGAACTCGACGAGCCATAGCTTTCTTACTACCTGTATGCTCTATAGCTCTCAGATATACTACTCCAGGATAGTTTTGAACTGTAGGAAAAGGTAAGGAGATAAAAGTAGGGACATTTCTGTTTCCAACCAATGGCTCATCTTGTAACCTTAGGCTACCATTACCGGTAGGTTGCTGGAGCCAACCAGACTCCCTCTCTAGTCTTGGCTGACAGGTTCAGAATGACTCAGAGATTTCTTGAGTCCTTCTCGTGAACACAAAATAGCCATCCCTGGAACTCGACGAGCCATAGCTTTCTTACTACCTGTATGCTCTATAGCTCTCAGGTATACTCCTCCAGGATGGTTTTGAACTGTAGGAGAAGGTAAGGAGATAATAGTAGGGACATTTCTGTTTCCAACCAATGGCTCATCTTATAACCATACCATTGCCGGTAGGTTGCTGGAGCCAGACAGACTCCCTCTCTAGTCTTGGCTGACATCAGGGCATACTGCCGCCAGCCGGCCCGGCCGACACTGCCGGCCTGGCCGGCAGCCCAGAAGACTGCCGACAGTTTGAGACTATCGACAGCTGCCGGCCTGGCCGGCAACTGCCGGCTCGATAGCCATTAGCCGGCCTGGCCGGCAGCCAAGAATGTCCTGCGATCCTGAGGGAATGTTCCTCCTAGCCGAAGCGTCTTTATGCCTCGAATAGTCAGCAGGCTTAGACTTTTGACTATCTGCCTGTAGCATCGTGGTCACTGGAATAATGGGCTGTTGTTGAGCAGTCCGGATATTTCCAGTATTTTCAATCTTCTTTTTAAGTTGGGGACCCACAACCACGGAAGATTTCCTCTTTGAAGGAATGCCCCATTTCTGGAGAAGACTTATGTTCTCCATGGTGGCATTCTTAATTACTTCCTTAATGACCTCTTGTGGGAAGAGGTCTTTACCCCAGATGTTGGAAGATATTAGCTTTCTTGTTTCGTGTTTCACTGTTGCAGCAGCAAACACAAACTCTCTACATGCTCTCCTAGCCTTCACAAAGGCGTAAAGGTCCTTTACCAAGGTAGCCATATGCATTTTGGCTATAACCATGAGCATGTCTGGGGTGTTTTTGTAGGTTGAACAGAACTCTATGTAGTTTTGTAGAGAAAGGGATGTCGCAAGCCTTTCTTTTGACTCGTGTTCATTAAACAAGAGCAAATCTGACAATTTAGGGAGACATACATTGAATTGTCGACTTGCGACATCCTTGTCTAATTTTCCTACTGAAAAGCTGGTGACAAAGGCTTGCACTCATCGAGTGTGGGACATGACTCAACCGACTCTACAGCTTTGGTAACGGAAGTAAATGCCTTCCCCATAGAGGGGAATGAGATTGAAGTAAGAGCAAGAAAGGAAGGGTGTCTGTTATTCAGTGAGAATACCTTCTTCTCTGAATAACCCTCCCTTTTCAGACTACCTGAAAGGATAGTCTGTGCCTTATCATGGTCAAGAATCATGACCTCCTTTGGTTCCGTTCCTTTTCCTGACTTTGGTTCGTACTTCAGTCGAACCCAACAATTAGGGAAAACATCAAAGCTTAGCTAAAATTGAATTTTGTCCAAAGGAACAGCACCTATTTTCTCTGAGGTGTAGAGATTGCCATTTGAAATCGACATCTGTTCCGCAAACCTCCAGGGATTGGTTATGGAGCATGTTGGAAGGTTTTGATTCATGGGTCATTTGACTGACCCGTGGGAAGAGACAAGAGAAGCTTTACGAGGTTCTATCTTGCATTTTACTTTCTGCTTTTTTTTTATGAAAGCTCTCTATCTGATTCTTCAGTTGGGTACATAATTGTACCGCATTATCCAATAGAGGAGTAGAAGACGAAGATGTTGACATCGATGGTTCTATAGCCGGCATAGGCGGAGGAGAATCCGACACAACATATTTCTCTTCTACCTTGGGGCACTTCTTGCCCTCAATCCCATACGTTTTCTGGCCGTCAGGGGATGTAGTTGGCTCCTGAGGCACTACTATTTCCTCCCTTAGCTTCGGAAATAATAGCTTATGCTATCTTTTGGAAGCCTCTCACCCAGTTGCGTAATTTATACTGAGCTGTATCCCTAGTCTCCGTAGACTTGGGATTTTCAAAACCTTCAGACATCAATGTCCGACATATATTGCAAACCTGTGGGTTCCAATAATGTAGGGATCCGGAAATAATATTACAAGGGGCTTGCAACCTACAAGTATTATGACCATAAAAGTACTTACTCTTGGCCTTGCAGAGGACTGGAGCACAAGATTTCTGGTGTTCCTCCTGTAAAGAAAGGAAAACCAAATGAGTATACAAGGGATTATTTCTCTGATAATCAACATGTAAATGTCATCTACAACAGAATAGCTTAGGATAGTTAGCTATAATGGGATAGTATGAGATACATACTTGTGTACCCCTGCGAGCAAATGCTGCTACCTCCTCTCAGTATTAACTACATGGAGCTTTCTCTATTGAGAAACTCCAAGTAGAAAGGCTCTTACCCCTAGGGGTAGAGAAGTATCAAATCACTGTCCCAAATAATGTTAATACTGTGGGGTCAGGATGACTGATTCTAGATCAGACTATTGAAGAAAATATTCATTCAATATATAAGCGGTATCAGCAGAAATCTTGCACAAGGATACCCAAGGTAAGTTAAAAATTACTACTGTAGAATGGTACAGTAGTTTTCTAATTTCAGTAAGTCTATATTGCAATTTACTGGTTATTTTACCTTATGTATTTTAGTCTAGTCATTATGCTGCCTATGACAGGAGGGTCCATCTAGCATGAAGCCAGCTGGACTAGGAAAAAATAAAGACATATATTTGTATATCCCACTCAGGCCATTTGCTGTAGTCTTCCTACTATATTAAAATATAGAGTTTTCTGATCAGGGAGACTCAAGGAAAAAAGGCTGTACCCTTTAAGGGTTAGGAGTGTATTACTCTTGCCTTGAAGTATTTAATATTGTAAGGTAATCCTAAACTGATTTCCAATCAGGATATTGAAAAAATCATATTCATTTAATATAGGATTAGGCTTAGCAAATGCCCGAGTTGGATATCCAAAATATATTGGAAATAACTACAAGTATAAGATATATAGTAGTTTTCTATCTACAGTATATTCTATACTGAGATATACTGGCTATCTGTATAACCTATACAGTAGTTCAGCCAGCATATTGCCGGTCTAACTAGGACTTGCCGGCATACCCGGCAGTACTAGCTAGAGAGAGAGAGAGAGATGGTATGGAAAAAAGGATTATCCTTACTGTAAATGTATACAGTAATTAAGGATGTAAAAGTCTAATTAGACTGCCTTTTTCCGCAAGAAGGTTCTCATAGAAGGGGAAAATGTAACATTCAGTCTTCTATATAGCTACAGTACTGTTGCCGGCAAGGTACCACCTGTACACTGCCGTCCGGCAACCCACAGACAGTACCAGTAAACTGAGCCAACTGAGTCAGCACTGTCTTTGCCGGCCCGGCCGACAGTACCCCGGCAACAGAACCTATAGCAGCAGTCCAAGGGAGGACTGAAGAACCTTGGGGACAGAAGGGACTACCCAGCTGGCGATTGGGCCGGCAGTTGCCGGTCAGGCCGGCAGATGCCGACAGTCCATGACTGTCAGCAGCCTTCTTGGCTGCCGGCCAGGCCGACAAATGGCTATCGAGCCGGCAGTTGCCGGCCAGGCCGGCAGCTGTCGATAGTCTCAAACTGTCGGCAGTCTTCTGGGCTGCCGGCCAGGCCGGCAGTGTCGGCCGGGCCGGCTGGCGGCAGTATGCCCTGCCGTTAGCCAAGACTTGAGAGGGAGTCTGGCTGGCTCCAGCAACCTACCGGCAATGGTAAGGTTACAAGATGTCAGCCTAAAGAAAGACAATGGATCATTCATCAAAAGAGGATAGAGGGGTAGGGAAAAAGGGTCCTGTAATGTATGTGAAAGGAACTGACAAAATTGTCAGTCCTACCACCTATAAAAGAAACTCTGTTTCAGTATCATCCAGGTGCCAGGAGAGACTCAGTTCTCCAACCCAGAGACTACCGACACAGTTAAGGGAATGGAGGCACTACCGCCTCCTCTCAACAAAGGAGAAATAGGGTTCCAGTTCCATGTTATCCTAGGGTAAAAGAGAATTACTCCTTAGCCCAGGGTACTGTGGCACAGGACTAGTCCTTTAGTCACAAGGAGAAGATGGTATACTACCATAACTTTAATGCGGCTATGGAGGGCTAACCTCCATTGCCGGCCACCTTGCCGGCAGGGGAATGATGGTATCCTACAACCCATTCACCCTGCTGACAGGTCGCCGACATAAGACTAAATACTCTGAGATTCTGACTAAATCGCAAAACCGGCTGGTATATCCACAACCATTGGTTAAGGGAATAGGCAAAAACAAACCCCAGGTTATCCATGTCTGAATAAAATTCAGGCACGGCTACTAGGGTTGTAGCCTGACAGTACAGTCAGAGGGAAAGAGATTACCCTTAAGTCTCTGAAGAGACGTGTGAAGTTTCATAACATTCTAGGAGGTATCAGTCTCCAATGAATGAAAACAATACACGAGGGTAACCGGGGAATGTCGAACGTACAAAAAAGTCTAGGTTAGGTTAACTAGGCTAGACGAGTTCTCGGTTACCTAAATCACCGAAACTCTAACTATACGATCGACAGAGCAAAAAGGAAATAATTATGAACATAATCAAATCTTCACAAGAATAAATGCCTAAATAGCTAAATAATTACAATAATTAAATAAAGATATTTAAAAACTAGAAGTCGTTCTGCTAAGTAAATAACGCATGCCTAACGAACGACAGCGCCCACGGCGCCTCCAGTAGCTGGCCTAGCTCTTAGGCACAATAAATACTTAATTTCATTGCGAAACAGGAGCTAAAATATATTCAAAGTAAAGACCCGATACTCAACTTTCCAAAGGCGGAAGAAGATGAAGAAAGCATAATTAATAATCCTTTTAAACGATCGAAAAATTAGATCACAGGAAAAAAACACCGAGCGAAATCGCTACAATAAAAGGAATGGCCACTATCGTGGGAATGGCGCTGTTGTACTCTCAATAGTAGTACAGGAACGGGGATGGCCTTTGGAGGGCCCCCCTTTTTAATTTGCCACACCTCCTCGAAGCGTAAAACTCTATCTGGAGTGCAGATTGCTATGAGGTGTGCCAATACTTCCTTACGCGATATCCCTTATTCGCTCCAGGAGTTAGAATTCTGAATACCTTCGGTAAATTCTCTGGGATATATCACTGTAGTCACATATAACCTAGGAAGCTACTTATGAAGGAACTTCCATCAGGACGACATGGCTTGAGCCCAAAAATGCATCTAAATCTCGAACTTTACTAGATATCGGTACCAAGTCATTATTTATGTTCATTTGAATATCACCTAAGTTCCTCACGTTGTTTCTCTTACCCACCACCATGAATTCAGTTTTGTTCTTATTTAATTTTAATTGTTTAAAAGTCATCCATTCTCTAACATTGCCAAGGATTCGGTTTAGAGTTTCAGTAGTGTCATGTATATCATTTATGGAGAAGTGAAATTGTGTGTCATCTGCAAATAGTTTGAAATTCACGCCATGCCTGTTAGACCAATAGTATAGATGCAGAATAAGATAGGGCTCAGTACACTCCCCTGGGGTACCCCTCTGTTTAAGGGTTCATAAGATGAATAAGAGTTTCCAGTTTTTACACAGTAATTTTTACCAACTAAGTAATCTTTTAGGTATTCGAAGACTTGATCTTCAACGTCGATGGACCGTAGATGATTTAGTAGTAGTTTTTGCACAACTGTATCAAAACTAGCACTAAGATCAAGCAGTATTAAGGCACCACATTCATTTTCATCCATCATTTCAAGCATATAATATACAACAGAGCAGATGGCTGTCTCAGTAGAATAGAGTTTTCTGTAAGTAGATTGGTTGTTAGGCAGAGCTTCTATTACTTCTAAGTGACTTACCAGTAGTTCAAGAATTATATATTCAAGCACTTTTGAGACAAAGGATAGATGTGGAATAGGTCTATGTGAGCTAAATTCCTGGTAGTCCAGCACATTTTTCAGAACTGGTGTGACTATAGCCATTTTCTCAGATTTAGGAAACTTACATTCATCAATGCTTACATTTGCTATTCTCATTATTATTTTGGCTAGACTAGAGAAGTCTCTCTCCTATTTCTTCAGATATTGGCCTAGGATCGATCGCACAGTTTGTTTTCTTTGCTCTCTTGATAATTCTGGTGATGTCATGTTGCATTATGTTGGTAAATTATATTAATGTTTTTGTGTTGTTGGTCTATCATTTATCTAATGTTGATTATTTAAAAATGACCTGGTTATATTTTCAATTTTGTTTTTTAAAAAAATACTAGAAAATTATTTGCTAGTTCCTGGTCACTGTGTCCATCAGGTAGCTTCTTTTATTTTACATTTCCCATTATACCATTCAGGAGACGATAAAACTTGTTTATGTCTGTTGCTGTTTCGAGGATCTTTCTCTTATAGTATTCACTTTTTTTTTCCTTCTTAGTAGGTAGTTAGATTGACACTCAGTAGTTTTGTATTCTACCCAAGTACTTTTAGTTTTTAACCTATTCCAGTTTCTTTCTTAATGTCTTTTTCCCTCTTTTTTACCAAAGTCTCTCCATCAAAACAAAGATATTGGTCTTTTACGGTTATAGTCTTTTCCATCGGTGGTCATATGGTATCATATCCACTTTTACTCCTATTATTATAAGTGGTCGTAAGACAGTTAGTACACTTAGCTCCTAACAGATGTTGGTTATCATGATCACAAGGGATGTTGATAGCGTAATTTATTTTCTTTGTAACTTCTTCAATAAATACGGTAGGAGATATATGTAATGTATGACTAAAGTTTATTCTCTTTACTAATGTATGTTTCTGTAGAGGTAGACTATACTTAATAAGTTTGTGTACTGGGGAGATAGTACATTTCTCATAAAAAAGATACTAGTGTTTGTTCTAGGAGGTGTGTAAATTGTTACAAAGGATATCCTCTTGTTTTTTTTTGGTGTAAATTTTATTTCTATATATTCTAAGCTTGTTACACTAATTCTTTTTGACTTTTTGAGATTTGAGTAACTTTCATGAATAAAGAGTCCGACACCCACACCAGACCTACCTTTCTTGGTATGTGAGAGATGGCGAGTGTGGAGGGGCGTCATTTCCGTGATCTTTGCCTTGTCCAAGTTATTTAACCATGTTTCAGATAATGCTAGCATATCCAAATATTTCTCGTTTATCAATTCTCAAATTTGAACAGTCTTATTACCTACAGATTGTTTATTTACATAGCCACAGTTTATGACATCCCTGGTAACCATGATCAGTATTTTTTGCTAGCCTTTTCAATTTTCATCCCGAACGCATGAAACTTTTATTCTTATTCTTGAATCTCTCTGAAAATATTAGCACTTGTGTTTAGTATACGCAGTTAAAACAGGATTACTCCACACATAAATCTTAAAGTGTTGCAATCACAAACTAACCTGAACAATTGCTTTTCAATAGTTAAGTCATTTGACTTAGCCTTTTTGAGTTTCTTTGAATAATGCACAACTGGGTGCTTCACCCCATTCACTACTTGTAAGGGGACTCCACCTACGCCGACGTGATTAGCATCAAACTAAATTAGATTCCTTGCTAAAATAAGGTAACAATAATATTGGCTGGTGTAGCATAACAGCCTTTAATTTACTGAAAGATTCTACACACTCCTCATCATATACAAAACTTTGTCCCTCCTTGAAAAAATATAAGTTTTTGGAGCACTTATCATTGAAGAAAAGTTTGGCACAAATCTACAAAAATATGAAACAATACCCAGAAATCCCATGGCCTTCTTTTTAGTTGTTGGCAAGGAATAGTTAGTACTGGTTTCTGTATTTCCATTTTTTTAACAAATCATATGGAATAAGGTTTTAGATTTATTGGAAACACACAATCCTGTAAATAAAGATCCTGAGAACTTATAATTAATATAAAAGTATTTTTTTCTGGAAAGAGAAAATAACATTTGTACAGGTTATCCCTACTAAGGGGAAGAGGCGTACTGGGTATAGGGTGACATATACAGTACACCTAAATCAGGACCACTGCACATCTTTCCAGAAAACCATTGGTTAAATGAAATATTCAAAGGCAACCTATCATCTATTAAACCAAAAAATTAAATTTTGAAAGTAAAATGAATTCTTGAACACTAACCTGTATAACTAATTCAGCCTCTCATATCAGTGTTTGCTCAAAACAGTTATAACTAATTAGGTGACTAGTTATCTTACCTTCATTGATTGTGACCAACCAAAAAAAATGCAAAAACTTCCATTATGATTGAAATAATTAACTTAAGGAATTTCGACAAAGGATGAATCTAAAAGCACAATGCCCGTAGACCTTTTGAAACAAACTGTCGTCAAAATCTTTAGCCCTTTTCAGCTTTAAGTGTTTAACAGGTACCTGCTGATCAATTGGAAAATTGACAGTTGGTCACGTGGTCCTCTCTCCCTCCCCAACCAGTGGTGGGGGGTTGGTGTCTCTTTACCATCCCGGTAGCGAGACATTCTTTAGGAATATGTTGTCGTAAATTTGCTTATGATTTGGAGAGGTGGAAAGGGTCTTCCTTTAACTTATAGAGTTTAGTGTTTGATCATTTAATCCATATCAAAAAAATAATTTGTCTCCTTATCCTGTATAACTTTATTAAGCCGATTACCAGCATTTATCCTGGATTGGAGAACATAAACATGGATATTAACAGGTGATTTAATTAAGTAATCTTTAAAGATCACATATACACCTGGGAGGACCTCAATACTTACCTAGACTGATATAAGACCTTTCCAAGCATTGCAATGAACTGAAGCATTATCAGTCAAGTCATGGCTGGGTCAGTATTGACCACCAGCTGACTAACTTCCATATTCTAAACTAAGTTCTTAACTTTGTATCAATAACTTGCATACGTTTGTTAAGCCCATTAGTCTATCCATATGTCTCTGAAGTAAAGTAAGTGTAGGCTCCAGAGGGGTATCACTACCTAACTTCATCTTATGCATTTATACATCCTTCTTACACAAGGTTTTCATTCACACAGAGTGAGCCCTTGTACATAATCCATCTCGTTCATGGTATTCATGCTTCCTTACATACACTAAGTATTCAGGGTAAGAGTCCCAGTAGATGTCAACAACCACTTTTTCCAGCTGCGATAACTTTCACGAGAGATTTTACGTTATCATACAATTCCACACACTTGAGGTTTTGGGGAGCAAAAATTTCATTCCCTTTCAATGATGCAGCGTTCAAGACTAACTTCAATGAAGAGATTTCCAATAAGAAGGGGACGAGGAATAATAGCTTAGACTGGGTACCTTTTCCTTTCTTGAAAGCACTGTCTGATAAATATTGAGGAGAGGCCTTTGTGTATGTAAGGACCATGTCCCTTCCTTTTGTGCCTACAGTAGCAGAGGTGGCTTTATCTCTTCCAGTCTTTAAACACCTAACCAAGAGTCATCCTGAACACTGAGACTAATGCTGACTTATGAGCTTTAACGGTGGACAATGAAAACTCATTCTCCTACCATAGATAAAGTAGGAAATCTGAAATCTTCAGAACTGTTGGTCTAAATGACTTGCCATGGTTCTTCTCACGCCAACCTCTATAAACTACCCATTTATACTGGTAGTTCCAATTGGTAGTGTGTCTTCGGCCTTGGTGAGCTGTCCAGCCACTGCTGAAGACCCTCCCTTCGATCTAGAGAGACGCTTGACACCCTCCAGGCAATTAGATGTAACGAAGATCCATGAAGATGGAACCTGTGGAACTGTGGTTGGCGTAAGAGGTCATATCTGACAGGCAACCTCCTAGGAATGTCTATGGAGGCTCTAGTAGTCTTACAAAGTATTCCTTCAAAGGCCAGAACGGGATTCTCAGGGTTATTTTGCACCTTTGCGATGAGTGAAATTATTTAGAAACTGGTCCATAATCACTAAAGGTGGAAAGGCATCAGTCTGTAGGTTCCTTCAACCTCGAAGCATAGCGTTGACCACTGCAGATTAAGGATTTTTCTGAGGGTCGAAATATGGCGGAACACATATACCATCCCTCCTTTACTCCCCAACCTTTGACCTAGCCAGCCAAATCTTGATGTCCATTTGTGCAGTTATGCTACTACCACTCTCAACTAAGGGCTGCTTAAAAGAAATTTGGGAATGGTTGTCAGTGGCCAACTAAATATATTCTTAGGTCATCACCTGTAGCATGGCCTCCCCCGTCAATATTTATTTCTTTCTAGATGACACAGATATGGGAGCTCCAGTTTAGGTAGACACGGGTGATTGCCATTCTCTTCTTGCATGACCATTCTCCAAGACACGACGTAGTCCAGATTAGTCTACCGACTACCACCTGGTAGCTGGTAATAGATCAACGAAGCACACTAATGGTTATGGAACCGTAAGTTTATCATTTAAAAATGCAAACTATATTCGGAAACTTTTCGTTGCTGACTGCACGTTGCCAAACTTCGTTACGGATTTCCTGTCGCATTTCCACCTCCTAGTCGATGTATCTCATTGATGGTTTGTCAACGAGGTTTCGTACTTCTCGCCACCTCTCCAACCAGCTGCCTCCACCCTTGTTCTCCACATCAGTGCACCCACAGATGTTTACCACCCCCCTCCTCCCATTATCAAACAACAATGGTTCCCGTGAAACACGATAATTATCACCATGACAAGTCGACGTGCCTAACATTATTCGCCAGATCTGCACATTTTGGCACTGAATAGTCTGGCTGCCGCTAAACAGAAGTTGGACGAAATGGAAGAAATGGCCATTTACCAAAAAGGCCTCAAGCCCACAGCCTTCAATCTTGTATATCGTCGTCAAGTACGATTTCTCTTTGTGCTTTAGAGGAGATTACAGGTGCCTTCACAGCCACACAGAGCAGGACCACTACCCACTCCTAAAAACTGTCGACGTGACCTTCTACTTGAACAGAGATAAGGCTTTCTCCACGCTCTAACTCTTGGAAGGAGATTATCCGGTGCCCTTGAATGCAAAAGACATCCAATGAAAGCCATTACCATTCCCATTCTTACAAAAACTTTCAATTACTCTGGCTTTGGCCTACGTAATGAAGGGGCCACTTTTTACTGTATCATGGATGGCATCTTAGATGACCTCCCTTCCAGTTTATATTACTGGGACAACATACTTGTGTTCACTTCCTCCAAAGTAGGACACATCGCTCATCTATGCATTGTGCTCATCTGCTTATTCGTTCGTCAAAGTAGTGCAGGAATTCTTACGCATGATGAAAATTTATCACCGTTTTCGACCAGCCATCACTCTTGTCCCTTCGTCACCTCTGGTCTTACTTTTCCCGTACCACATGCTCCTCTCCTCTCTACCAATGCCAGCAACATCGCTATTTGTGTAGTCTTCAAGCAGATGGTCAACGGCTCGCTCCACCCATTGACCTTCTTCAGTTGGAAACTGTCCAAGGTGTAATCTGGCTACTCAATCTCCAATCATGAATTTATGGCGCTGCACCTATCTGTACATCACTTTCGACACTTTCAGGAAGGTACGCCCTTTTTCATTCACACAGACCACCGGCCTCTGGTGCATGCCTTCACTCGACAGTCAGACGCCTGGTCTGCCTGTCAACTCTGAGATCTCTCCGCCGATGCTGAATACAATTCTACCCTTCAGCACGTCCCTAGGAAAATGAAACCTATTGCCGATTTCGTATCCAGAAACGCAGTGGCTACCATTCAACTAGGTTGAATTACAGTGCCTTAGCAGGAGCCTAATGAAATATCCTGAATACCAATCATGTAGAATATCCTGCACATCACTCCATTGGAAGGATGTCCTTTTCGACGACTCCAACGCCCCCTACTCTGTGACGTAATTACTGGTTTAGTCTGAACAAAGATATGGCAGTAATTTAGTCATCTCGAAGAATTTTAAAGGTTATAGAGGCTGTCTGAGCAAAAACAAAACCAGGATACCTTCTTCCATGGGCTGACAGGTGTTTGATTTCATTCATGACCATTCACATCCCTTGCTCCGTTGTACTGCGCAGCTGCTGTAGACATATCTCATATGACATGACATTCCTAATGATGCTAACCCTCATAAGTGCATCGACACACAGATTCAGGAGTGGGCACCTTTTTTTTCAACCTCAATGCCACTTTGCCCTCATTCATTTTGAAGTTGTAGGTCTCCTAACCACATCAAAACTACATTATTACCTTTTTACCATCATTGACCGCTTTACTTGTTGTCCTGAGGCCAATCCTATGGAAACTGCAATGTCCACCTCATGTATACTGCCCTTACTATTAGGGTGTATAGCAAAATTTATTACCACTGAGAATCTTACTTCTGAAAGGGGTATCACTTTATCCTTTCAATTGTGGACATCATTAGTGAATTACCTAGATACCATTCTGCATCAGACATTCCCCTATAACCCAGCATTTGACGGAATGGTTGAACGTTTTTCCTGTACCCTCAAAGCAGCTTTTATGTCCAGCTGCAAGGGCTCTAACTGGTTCACCCAGTTTCCCTTGGTCATCCTGGGGCTAAGGATTACACCTAAAGACGCTTTGAATGTCTCAGCTGCTTAAATGGTGTATAATGACCGTTGGTCGTCACTGCCGATTTTTTTCTATCTGCAACCTTTTCCGACAATCTCCAGCTCCCACTTCACGTCATGAGAAATCCTGTTGCCAGACTTACAAGCTATTAGCTAGGCAACACATATCGACAGATCTGGAATTGCCAAAGCACATTTTCCTGCGCAACAACACTAGTCTGCCACCGTTTACGCCTTCTTACACAACCCTTTCCTAGTTATCCGCGGTATGCCAAAAGCATTACTCCTCAACATATGTGGTAAAGCAGAACAAGGCATCCACTTTCAAATATATGTTTTTTTTTTAGGTGGGAGCTAATTACTGCATGCGTTCCACTTTAACGGTATTTCTGTTTTTTTTTTATTGTTGTTATCACTCTCCCCTCGCACTGATAACTTTTTTCAGCTTATAATGTACTTGTATCAATCGGTTTTTAGTTTTTTGACCTTCTGAAACTATTGTTATAAAAGCTTGCTGTGTGATGAAATAAATTAAGTTGCAATTATGCTGTCACGCAAATACCAACTAATTGGTGCATCCACACACCTTGACATTTGACATATAGGGAAACAAATACATATGTCCAATGCCTTATTCTTTTAGCATCTGGTCCAACTCCAATCCAAAAAAATTAGGAAAATTATCATATTATCATATTATCTTTTTCTTGATGCAGTATTACTTTTTTTTTTATCCTTGATAGCTACTACATACAGTAATGATATACACAATTTATAGATGAAAGTGGTCCCTTATTAGAAGTAACATGCTCAGTGATATTAGATTTTGCTATCCACTCTAAGAGTACGGTGGATATACATGATTTGGGCAGTGAAGTTTGCATTGGGATGTTGTCTGACTTCTGAGTGGAGTGATCAATGATGATTAACAATCAACAATATCCTTGTGATGTGAACAGGGGACCTACTACATCAACATGAAAGTGGGAAAAAAGATGGTGGGGTTGAGGGAATGTGACAATTCTTGTATCCGTGTCAAGATGTGCTCATGAAGTTTGTTATAAAGTATGCCAAGGAGTATCATCCTAGGTAATGTCGTACAAAATTAACTGTGTTTTTTAGTAGCTGTGCAATAGATGGGCACGATGGATGTAAAAGGGCATGAATGAAATCAAACACTCGATAGCGCATGAAGTAGTTTTACATATTTGTGGTCTATCAGTACTAACGTCACAGAGCATGGAAACATTTGAGTGGTCGAGGATAACATCTTCCCAGTGAAGGGATTTGCAGTATGTCCTACATGCTTGGTACGCTGCTTCATTTTGGTAGGTTTCAGCCAGGGTATTATAATCCAATCACAGGTTAATGATTGCCAATGAATTCCTTAGTAAGGCCTTGGCTACCAGACAGAAGGCGTACCTTCTAAGAAGTGGCAGAAGTGATACATTTCCACTAATTCTTGGTTAAATGTGGAGTACCTAGATTTCGTCTTACACAGTTTTCTACTGAAAAAGGCCAAGGGGTGGGACAAACCGTTGGCCATCTGCTCGAGTATTGCTCTAACCACAATGTCGCCTCCATCAATGGAGAGAAAGAGAGAGTTATATAGCATCGGAAAACTGGGAAAAGCCATATTTTATAGAGCATTGTTTTGACATCTCTTTAAGGGAGGCATAGAGCACTCCAGGATTTGCGACGATAGCTGCCAGGAAAGTATGATAATTGTTGATTTATTGCAGTGCTTTGATGTTCGAGGGGATGTTATAAATCACTGCTACTGTTCCTGGGATGGGGTGAACTCCTTCAGGATTGATGCTATGCCATAAGAACGGTACTTCGTTGGCATCAAAAGTACAATTGTCGTACTCGACTACATGGCCATTCTGTTGTAGGCTTTGGAGCACAACCTGCAGGTGAGGTAGGTGTTTCTCTTTGGAGGAGGAAAACACAAAAATGTCATCCATGTAACACACTGAATGTAAGGTCGCCTAAGAGGCCATCCATGAGGCATTGAAAATTAGCCCCAGCATTACGAGGGCCTTAAAAACATAATTTCTGGTGTATGTACCTGAGGAGATGGTGATGGTAGTCTTATGTGTTCATGGACATTGGATAAATCCCCTTCATGAGGTCGGGCATGGAGGAAACCTTTGCTTTCTGCAATTAGGAGGTAACGGAGCCAAAGTTTTGTAGGGGGCAGTTATCCCATTCTGTCTGCATGTTCATATACGTGTAATCTACACACTGATGCAGGAAGCCATAATTGTGAAGAACGAAAAGATAACCATGAACTTGAAGCCTTATGGCAAATGCCCACCTCTTTCATTTCAGCGAATAGTTCTTAGTGACTGCTTGATTTACACATTTTATTTGACAAGGGATTTTTTCTATATATAGGAAGGCAAAGAGGGTATTGCCAGTAAATTTATTTTTTATATACGTATGAAAATGCTTTGATTAGGCAAAAAATGATGGCCCCGTTGTGTTGATATGGTGATAAATACCATGTTGGGAGGAAAAGGTCGGTGTTTAGTGAAGTTCATGACTTTACACTTCTTGGTACGATATGACGGAGTAAGCATAGACATCTGTGGGTGTGCTGATGTGGAGAGTAATTCGGTATATCATGAGTTGAAGAGGTGTCGACGAATAAGAGACTGTGCTGACTAACCGTTAGTGAGCAACCTCATTCAGGAGGTGTTATTGGCTAAAGAGATCAGCACCAAGGACTGGCAATGTGACGGTTTTTTTTCGGAACAATATGATAAGAGTTCTAGTTTTTCCCTACTAGTTGTGTTAAATACCCATTAATACCAAGAAAGCTGTATGCCTTGGTTCAGTTCTGAGTAAGGGGTGAGATAAAACTCAGGACTATTCCAACTCTGGTAAGTCCTACATTAGATTTGGTTTTAATGTTAAGATCAGTGGAGAGACATGTCCAGAATCAATAGCAACTCAGAGTAGCCATTTATGGTGGCTAAGGATAGGCTCTCCTCATTACATATTTGGTGATGCAGCAATAGAGATATTCCGATTTCATATTTTTTCTCATATGATGAGGAAATTATTGAAAATACGCAAACATTTTATATGTACTTTATTGAGGCAAATTCCGCCAGTGAATATTAACTTTTTTCACTTTGCTGTTATAACATATAATTGTTATCATATTGTCCTTATCTAGTATAATAGTTTTGGTATGCAAAAATGTATATACCTGTAGCATAAGTGTCTGTATAAGAATATTCTAAACATATCTGCTAGCTCATATAGTTGGGCTTTGACTCATTTTCCTCCTCCACTTGTATTTCATTTTTCTTTGTGTTTGAAACTTTTACCTTGCAGATGGATGTATTTCCAGTTATCTTTTTGTTCTTGGAAGGACTTTTTGTTATTATTTAACATTAAGCTACATGAAGAGGTATTTATTGTGAATAAGTAACACTATGCTGAAGAACGTTGGGCACATATATAATGATATCAAAACCAACACATTTAGTTATCTTTGCATTGGATATTGTGGTATAGGAACGTGACTCTTTACCAGGCATATAATCTGTGCGAAACTTTGGGAAATATGGGAGACGCTTTGACTTTCGATGTGAAACCAAATCAAAAGCTGTAAGTTCATCCTCAAAGATATATCGATAAAACTGTCCGTCTTTTACTCCTACTCACCAATATCTTGCCATTCAGATTTTATTGTGTAACAGCCAACATTTTCACTCACTGGAAATTAGAGTTCAGATGTTGTGAATCAAGGCATTCATTGATTGTGAGTGGGGTAGTTCACGGAGCTAGTGTGTTGACTGCCTCCTCCTCTTACTCCTCCTCCAAGGCCACGAGTCGCCTTACTAATCCTTATTCGCTGAAAGCCACATCACTTCCTATAACTAGAAAAAGGACAACAATCTAATTCTATGGATCTGATATTATAAGCTTGATGGAAACTGATACAGAAAAGCTATAAAGGATAGAAAATGAGCCATAAAGTAAAACATTAGGTGTATAATTATTAAAGTAGAGCTGATATTATATCAAGGAGGGATGTAGGGACATCTATAAGAAACAGGGTGATAGATGGAAAGATGCAGTACATAAAGAGTGCACTGAATGTGAAAAAAAGAGATACAGAAAACAATAACCCTGGACATACAAAAAAAATAAAATAAAAATTATAGAAACAAAAGTGTCAAAAACAATTAAACATGGATGTAAGACAAATAAGAAGAGTGATGAAAAAAGGATTAAAATCAGAAACCCTAAAGTGTTATACTAAAAAAAAAGAAAAAAATTATTAGAAATTAAAATACCCATAGAAATATACTAGGAGGGGAAAAGAGAAATAAAGACATAAATTTATTCAATATATTTGCATTGTTATAACAAGAATAGATTCGTTAAAAATAAACACTACAAATGGTCCCGAAAGGGAAAGTGTGAGTTGAAATTTCTTGTGACAATAAGGAAGAGGATTTGAACAATTTCTTTAAAAATTTAGGAAATTAATTACTTATGCTACAACCACCTTACAATAAGACTCAAAGAAATGATTATGATATCTTCTTTTGCGTGATAGAAATATAGAAAAGAAAGTAAAATATATTAGGTAGAGTAACCCTAAGGTATTGTAAGACAAAACATAAAATAAAATTCTAAATGCATTACAAGGGGCAGCATTGCAAAGATTATGCTTCCTAGGACGCTAAACCTTAACCTGGACTTTTATTTCTCTGTCAATCATTAGGAAAGCTAAGAAAAGTGAATTTTATAAGTAAATATGTTGCCAAAATAGTGAAAAGAGAGGTGGTGAAATACAAAGGCCATAAATCTGATAAAAGAATTTAAAGAGACGTAAATAGAATATGTTGTGATATGCTAACTCGCATTTTTGCACCCAGGAATAAATAATGACCACCAATAAAATAAAACTTACTGGTTGTAATAGTAATAACAATCAACTATTGGGAAAAAAAAATTATTGTATAGATTGAAATAGGTATAATTTATAAAGGATTCAACCAACAGACCGTGCTCATGATAGAAAGCATCCGATAACTCGCATCTTTCTTATCTAGATACTGTCAAACTGCCTTTTCGATTTTGCATGAGGCCTATTTAGATATATTCCTGTGGAATAAAAAAAATTATTTCAAGTTGATAAAACTAGTAAACCTAATTATATTCAATTTCAAATGAGGAATTGAATTTTCAAGAAGGTTAACTAGAATGTTCGTAAGAAAATACTTTTGTTTCACGCAATGAAATTCTATTTTAAAATATGTTTTTTTTTTTTTTTAACAGAAAAAGGCCCCATAATTTTGATATATCACTTTCCAGACATTCAATATCACAGTAGCAAAAATAACATTTAGAGAACGCATAAACATATTTATATATATATATATATATATATATATATATATATATATATATATATATATATATATATATATATATATATATATATATATATTATCTATCTATATATATATATATATATATATATATATATATATATATATATATATATATATATCTTTCATCCCCTCTTATGGGGTATATTTTAGATGTTGAAGAAATTTATGCCGTTGCTCAATTGAGTATCCTAACTCAAATGATAGTTTTGAAGTATTTTTCTAGGAAACCCTAAAATTCCTTTTTTTTTTTTTTTTTAAGCCAAAATCTTCAGCCTCCTTATATCAGGCCCCTATTGAGCCAGTGGTAGAATGACAGAATTACGCTCTGGTACCCAGATTTCCCGGTATGTTTGCCAACTGCCTTCCACAAAGAATTGTAAAAGGATCATCCTAATCCTTGATTGATATTTGTAACTAAAGGAAGTTACTGGATTCCTTTAACCTGAAACCCTCACTACCAAAAGGAAGTATTTTGTATTGGTGTCATCTTACAAATACAGCAAAGGCTTAGATTTTGCAGTAATAAATCATGAACCTTTCAGCAGATGTGGCACAAGAGGTCTCAAACTGTACTCTGTGGAGGATTTTCAGAAGATTATTCCTAGCCCCTAAGTTTATAGGGTGTAGGAGACAACTTAGTCTTATTTTTTTCCCCGTCACAAAGTTTAAATTTCTCACAAAGTATTTGATTGGAACACCCACGACTGTTTTGATGGTGATAGAGAAAAAAATATTTCTTATTTCTGTCATAAATAAGAGTCATTTCCATAGTTCTTGCTTTTCTTCTCGTGATTTTCCAAACTTGAAACTCTACACTAACTCATTTCCTTAATCATCTGTGTCCTTGAGATTATGTTCCTCACCATAATCATCCTTTTTATGATATATAAATCTTCCAAGTCAGCCTTTACATTTTTGAGAGTGAAGTGAGGTGAATTCTCTTGCTTGTCTAAACTCTTCAAGTCCATGTCTTCATCTGTACCCTTTTTCCAACTTGGAAATCCCACATTCACTCCTCCAAATCTTGTAACCTATTCAATTACT
The DNA here is from genome assembly GCF_036898095.1 of Palaemon carinicauda. Lineage (NCBI taxonomy): Eukaryota > Metazoa > Arthropoda > Malacostraca > Decapoda > Palaemonidae > Palaemon > Palaemon carinicauda. The sequence goes on from NC_090727.1 coordinate 55,016,200, forward strand.
CAAAACTATGTCAATCTTTAATTCTAACTATATTTCCACCCTCTTTGTGACACAATTTTAAGATCACCCTTCTTCAACTTGGCACTGCCCTTTTTTCATCTGCATAGCGCAAACCAAACCTGATGTATCTTATGATTTTCCAGTCTCTGTATCATTCAAGGTGCAGCTTTACTATTTCTTACTGCTAAAATACTGCTTCTTGCTTCATAGTCAAATATGTCACCAAAGTATCACATGCCCTACCTTCATGATTTCCATCCCCTCTCTCACATTAACATGGCCATTTTGGGCTTTTATGTTTTTTACATTTTTGCTTTTGAAATACATTACAGACATGAAAAGAATATAACCAATTGTGGACATTTGGTATCTAGTTTTAAGCTATGTCACACTACCTACTAAGTCATAATACACACAGTATAATCCTACTTAAATATAAACCTTAGTACTTTAGTCTGAATATGGAAATCTGCCGTTGTAATCAATACTATGTTACCTGTAGCCCCGTTTTCATTAACCAGATATTACAGTCCCCAATCGTCTGTTTCATTTTTGTTATTCTGTTAGATATATTGGTTGGTAGATCAATGTGTGCAGGGGATATTGATAAAGAAGTGAGGTTTAGGAGTTTATTCTTGATAACTGTTACTGGTGACAATTGTCTGAGCAATCTGCTAATACCCACATTCTTTCATCTGTTTGACCGAATAAAATTATTTCATTTAACTTTATTTTTAAAACCTCCAATGCATCATATATTGATCAATGGTACTAAATCAATACCTCAGATGGACAAACATGGTAATATTAAACAATTTTAGTTGAATTTGAATTTTGAAAACATAGCCTACACACATTTCCTTGATTTTCATGTCTTCATTTGATAATTTTACAAAAATGTTAATTAGAAGCTTTAGAGAGATGTTGTCACTTTGCTCCAGTTACAAAAAAAAAAAAAATGTTGACCCTGATGATTGTCAGTGAAGAAAATTTTGTGTTTTTATCAAGAATTTCCCGACTCGCTTGAATTTCTGTACTAAGCTGTTTGACTGACATAATTGTTATTTAATTAGCTGGTAAGGTTTATTTAACAAATAAGCCAGATAAATTTCATATAATGACAATAGCTTCGGAAATTAAAAGTGAGGAGTGGGAGGGGGAATGTCTCGTCCCTAAGGTGCTCAAAACCTTACAAAAGGTATCGATCATAAACTGCTGTATGCTGATGGAACATTGCAGGTGTATGTTAATAACTCGCTTTGCTATAATTAACAAAATAAATCAATAAATCCTTTAGAATAAGACTCATTGAACAATAACATACAAAGTCTCATTCAGACAAGTCAATAAATTAAGAAATAAATAATTATTGAAGCCTTAGAAATAAAATGAATGAAGAAAGAAATAAAATTAAAGACAGAAATAAGGTCTTGAAGTTGCCAGAACTGCAATCGTTATGTAACAAAGTTATTCATGAAGTACAGAATGAACTTTTTCAGTAAGAGAAAGGACACTCTTCAACTACTGTACTCACTTAGAGTAATTAGGTGGTAGCCATGAAACAAAATATCTTTTGGCCATGAACAAATCTGTTATAGTTATTGCAAAATGACCGACAGTCAGCAATATCAAGTAATCATTATGAAAGTTTGGAAGGCGTTCTTGCCATCCTACATAAATAAGTGTCAGTTAATTCTGCACGGTCAGAAGGAAGTTAGCATAGCACAAACTCACAACTTTACTCTACTATACATCCAATTGTTTTAGAAAAAGCTCTGAAAGATGTTTATGGGTATAATTTTTCTTTCAAATACTGTATGATGAATGGGAAGGCATCCTTTTTAAGGTCCTTTGGCGTATTTTCGTTGAAAATTCTACTGTAAAAATATTGATTTCTTCCCATATACATTGATGCTTTGACTACCACATAAAAACTTGGCTGCAGTGAAAAAAAAAAACTCAATTGAGAGTCAGGAGACAGCTTACTATCAGAACTTAATATTAACCATTAATGAAATGTCTGAACAGCTCATTACTAGTTCATATGCCACGGTTGCTGGGAATATATGCTAACACTTATGACAATGTATAATATGTTAAACAAGGAAAAGGAGAATGTGCTTGAGGAATGTGGTTGTAATATACAGCCTAAATGAAATATTTGCATATTCTTGATAATATCCCCTTTGCTGAAAGACTGCGACTTTTGAACCTCAATCTCTTTGCATTACACAATATGTTACCATAATTGGCAGCTACAGTTCATGATTTTTATTGAGGAGGACATTTCTTTATTTTGCGTAAATGTCAGAAATTCGTTCTGTGCTGCCATTTTGGTTTACAAAACGTTTACAAAACTGTTCACTGTAGCCAAAGAATCTTCCAAGAAGGAGAATAAAAAGAGTCCTAACAAAGGCTTCAATGCTGAACAAATTTATATATTCATAATTTAACGAAATAAACTGCTATATAATAAGAAGATATCCAAGTGTTTTAAGCAAGTGTGATGCCATAATATTTTAAAGCAAGTGTTGATGCCAACTATCTTATTGTCTTAATGAAATCACTTTTGTTGTTCACAGACAAATAATTGTAATTAATTATGACCCTGATGTCTCTGTTCTTAGCAACCACGTTTTGTCATCATAGTCGGTAAACCAAATAATGTACTTAAAGATGCTCCATTTGTAGTCTGCACATAGCACACACAGATTGTCTTTTAAATTTTCATTCCTCTGTGCCTTGATTGGATGTGATACATCATCACTCTTATTCAATGAAGGCGAAGCAGTTTTTATGAAAAGGTAAAGTGAGTTTCAGCAGTGTGCAAAGGTCTTCTGCTAGACTGATGCAACAAATGAATGAATCCTAACATCTAGGGAGGATACTCTAGTTATATCTTAACTCATTTTGTTGCCTTCAAATAGCATGGAAGCTTCATTTCAATATTTAGCCTCCAACATTAGCTGCTGCAGAGTTCCACTGGCTACATTTTCCATAAACAATAAAAGGATGGTGCTGTTATAATTGTCTACAACTGGTGGACGGTTCTAAAGTGCCATGAAATTGCAAATACTGGTAGGCTATCACAACACATAACCTTCACAAGTTGAACCAGTGTAACCACAAAATGGCTTGAATATATCAATGTATACATGAAATTAACAGATGTGTAAGGGCTTAGAAAAACGTATAGTGATTTGTGGTACATCCTGAGAGGATTCTGATCAGTCCATATTTTAGGATGAGAAATTCTATATACTCAGGTTTTATGCATAAAAAAAATTGTCTTTAAATGCATCAATGTCATTTATAGATAACATATTACAAAAGAAATGTGAGAAAATAAGGATACAGTAGTCTTCAAAAGTGTAAAAAAAAAATTCATATTATTTTAGTTATTTTGTTTTATTTCTTCTTACCCTTCTGAAGGTCTCCTAATGCAGTAAAATGATGTTTCCCTCTTAATCTCAGAAGACATTTATTAAAACCTTCTTTGTCTTAAAAATTATTCGAAACTCTGTCTTCATTCAAAGTCTATAATGATTTTTTACCTAACCAACAAATCAAGATTTTTATTTTCTGCTTCGTTTCACCAAAGAAGAAGTTGCAAGGAAATAACACTCGTTATCTGCGGCTTTGGCTGAGAAAGCTCTTATCTTGATGCCACTCCTCCTCACTCCCACCCCCACCACTCACCCTTATCAACGATCCCTCAGCCCAGGTGGCAATATACCCGCGGTTGGAGATAAAAATAGTGGTTAGAGCAAAGCTCACTCGTCTCTTCAATAAGGCACAAAGTTAACAATACGAAAACAGGTAATATTAGATAATCTTTCTCACAATGTTTTAGTCAAAGCGATACTGTTTAAGGCAAAAGTAAATTGAGAATTACAAATAAAAGTTGCATTCATTACTAGGCCGAGTGATAAGGGCGTCTGATTACCTTATCAGGCGGGAGAGATAAAGTCCGTGGTAGAGAGGATGTTGCGTTTAGTATCAAAAGCTTGTTCGTTTGAAGTTGTTTGGACTCACTTTTCATTTCAGAAGCTGAAAGGACATTTAAATAAAACCGATGGATCAGTAGATAAACGTGAGAATAAACAGAATATATTGGACGGAGAAAAAAAATCAACAGGAATAAAAGAACATTAAGTGAAGTGTATAAGAGCTTGAAGATAACACTTGGACATCAAAGGTCGATTGAGAGGTGAGTTCAATACTTAAAATTCATTTTTATTAGATATATCATAACTTGGAAA
>NC_090727.1:55022961-55162961 GCF_036898095.1 Palaemon carinicauda
AAACAATGCAAAATATCTCAAATTGATTTAATTACCTTAAAGGTTTAAATCCTTGGCCCTACCCAAGTATGGAAAACTATAGTTTTATTTCCAAATGTACTTCTTATAGAAGAGCTGATTATCATAGCAAAGTAGTCTGTTCTCCCCTTTTCTAGTGGAAAGTTGGAACTGATCATTACATAGCAATGGTTAACCCCTTAACAGAAAAAGAATTTTTCAATTATAGTGATATTATCAAGTGTATAAGGAAAGAGAAGAATATGTGGAAAATAGGTCAGACAAATCAATGTATGTATTGGTAAAGAAAATATTTACCCAAAACTAGAGAGGGATCTAATGTACTACTATCTAGCCAGTCAAAGTTCCCAATAACTCTCTATACCATTAGAATCTTAACAACCGTCTAGTGCCCTGGCCAACGTAATATCTGCAATATTGTAGTTGTCAGAGAAACCTTCTTAGTTGTATTACTTTCATAGACCACATTCTAGGTATTGTACTTAACCATTACTCCCTAGAGTATCACTGAGTATGATGAGTATGATGATGATGATGATGAATATTATTATTATTATTATCATTATTATTATTATTGTTATATTATAATTATTATTATTATTATTATTATTATTATTATTATTATTATTATTATTATTATTATTATTATTATTATTATTATTATTATTATTATTATTATTATTATTATCATTTGAACTTCAACTGTGTTTGGAAAAGGAGAATCACGGGAGCCACAGGATTCAACCGGGAAAATAGCCTAGTGAAGAAAGAAAATAAGAAAACAATAAATATAATATACATAAGTAATGAGATGGATCTGTTATAACAAACAGAGGATAAAGAAGGCAGCGTTGCATGGAACACTTCTGATTCATATACCTGAAGCTGATGAAAAGTTCGATGTGCCCATGAATCAATTCAGTGTGTTTGAAGCCAAAGCTATCCTAAGAAAACCTAAACAGACGTGAAGCACCTGGGTACGATGGAATAACTGCCGAGATGATACTGGTAGAAGATGAAGTGACTTCCAGACAACTTACAAGATTATTTTGTAGAATGTGGCATCTAGAGGCGTTAGAAGTGTTGGTGAAAATAACAAAAACGGGAGACTCGACTGATTGCAATAAATACAGAGGTAAAATAATTACGTCAGTATTTATGAAAATATGGAGTATCCTTAACTGACGAAATTTCTATTTTTAGATATGTACAGCAACGCGTTGAATATCAAATGAGTTACCACTTGATAGCAGAGTACTGCAAGGAAGTATGTTGTCACCTACGCTCTTTGTCCTCCTCGTGGATTTTGTGATGCATAGAACAGTCGGATATGGTGAAGATGGATTGGACTGGATCGTTGATAGGAGTTTAGCAGACCTAAACTATGGCGATGACGCTATCCTTGTTAGCAAAACAGCACAGGATTTGGAATGCTTGCGTACCAGAATGCATGGAATATAACACGAGGTTCAGCTGAAGATAAATAGAAGAAAGACAGAGATGATGAAAATGGAGTATGCAATGGAAGATGAAATATCATTGGAAGGGAAAAGGATTGAGGAGGTAGAATAATCTAAGTATTTAGGAAATATGATCTCCAATACAGGATCTTTAGAATTAGAATTTAGTGAAACATTGATAAAAAATATCAGACAGTTGCTAGGTTATTTAAAATTTTGAAATCAAATCGCCTAGAATTGCATTTAAAAATCAGATTATATATCAATTCAGTGAGACCTGTATTACTCTATAGACATGAATCATGGTATGACAATGAAGCAATTACTAATAGATTTAGTTGATTTAAGAATATAGCCTTCAAAAGGATACTCGAAATTAAATATCAGGACAGAATTAAAAATTAAACTGTAAGATGGATTACTCCGTGGAATATGTGGATGAGATCATGATGAGTGGTAGATGGAGGTGGTTTGGGCATGGTCTTGCTGTAGTACTCCCCAAGAGAGATTAGTTTACCAAACGTTCAGCTGAGCTCCACAAGCCACTAAAGGAGTAGTGAGACCTAGGCCTTCATGGATGAGGACTATGAAGCGTAAAGTAGATGATGAATAAAGAGTTAATGACTTAAAAGCTCAGGATAGACATGACTAACAAAATCTAACAGAGGCAAATTGCGTTAATAAGCATTTGAGGAGATGATGAAGTAATGAAGAAAATATACAAAGTATCTCAATATCAGGAGAAACGTTAAAATTACTCTGTCATATATAAATTCTAAAATGAGACTTTTGGTTCAACATAAATGAACTTACAAAATGTTTGGAGTCCTGAAGCTCTGGCGATACAACTGCTGGATTACGAAGATCAATCCATAATCTGGTCAAAACTGTAAGAAAATACTGTGCAGATTTTGCTTATTGCTGAATAAGGCATGGATGTTACAGTGTTGTGTAGTCTGGGAGGATCAGACTGCATTTAATGGCAAGAATTACTAAGAATATTTTTAATTATGTATGAGGAAATAACTGAACAATGGTGCCACAGAACTTCTATCCAACAGATTAAGATGATAGTCAGAGGCTAAGTGGGAATTTCTTCAGGATTGACTAATTGCCAAAAATAATAAAAAGTCAATCTCGATAAGATTTTTTTTTTTTTTTTTTTTTTTTGAGGTGGGATTGAAAAAGGAACAAGAAACTTTCTGAATGTGCTTCATAAAATTAAACGAAAAATAGAATTTTTGATGAATTGTAAACACTTAATAAGACATTGTCAATGCAAAGATTTCAGTTTTTAGAAACTACCTCCTTCCACCTCTACTTATAATTCTACTTAGATGTGTTTTTCAGTGTTCAACTCCTTACCCCATAATTTTCCAAGAACTTTATTTTAAGCTTAATCTTTATTAAGGAATTCAGCAGTTAGGAGTCTGTTCAAGAGCTGGAATTGATGAAAAAGATGCTTTTATAATTAAAGGGAGGTTTTAGTGCCCTGGTTTCTGTGCTCAAATTTTTCTTATATTCTACAAGTGTTAAGATTTATTTCATTTGTTTTACTACCAAAGTTGCTGTCTTCAGCAAAGAAAGAATATCCTCGGACTTTTTTTAATGTACCGTAGTTGGTTATGGCAAGTGTGCAAAGGGTGAACAACACCTCTTAACTATAAGAGAAAAGTGACCTTTGTCTTTGGCCATAGTGTGAATAACGTGCAATTGGGCTACTATCTCTCTCTCTCTCTCTCTCTCTCTCTCTCTCTCTCTCTCTCTCTCTCTCTCTCTCTCTCTCTCTCTCTCTCTCTTAACTGTTTGATCTTTTTCTACTTTTTTGGGGAAAAGCGTTTTTACTTTTGGTGAATGCTGAGGCTCATATAGCTATAATTTTTCAGCCCTCTCTACAATGGTTGGGGGACCATAAGGCTTACCTCACCTTTATGAAAATGACCAGTGTTGCTTGCCTACAACCAGCCAAAGACGTCTCTCCTCATGAAGTGAATGTCCTTCGTGTCCAACGCATTCGGTGCATACCCGTACCTGTATGTCCCTCTATCACCAATGTTGATATTTTGCCCAAAAGGACCTGGTGACAAAAGTCAATGCCCTTATGGACAGCCACTTCACTCCCTTCCAGACCACCATCAACACCTTTACTCCCTATGAGGTGAACACCTACTCAACATCCACCAAAGCTATCGTGAATGCAGAAGGTCACAGACCCCCACCAAGTGAAGTGCTAGAGTGGCAACAAAGATTCCCACCACCAACCAATACCACAGCTCGCTTGTGCCCCGATATACGACCTCTCTAGTCACTTCCTGATGTCCATTGGTTGCAGTTATGCTACTACTACTCCAAAATTGGTGCTACTACGATGAAATTTGCGAATGGTTGTCAGTAGTAAAAAAAAAAAGTGTATGTAAGCCCTCACTTGCGATGGTGGCCTACCCTGTCAATAATCTTTTCTTTTTACTTAACGCAATCACGTTAGTGTGAATTTTGGTAGACAGGGGTGCTTGCCATTCTCTTCTGCCAATGCGGATTATTACTCCTCAATGCCTCCCCAACCCAACCCCTCTCACCTCATTTTCCAAACCCCTAGAGTTCCTAGTTCATTTGAAACACAGTCATTATCACCATATCAATGTTAGCCATTTTTAGAAGTCTGGCACCGGATAATTTGGCGTCGGTGTAGGGATTAGAGGCGCCTAGGTATGCAGACAGAAAAGCAGCACTACCCCCTCCCAAACAGTGCATACAGACCTTCTACTTCCACAAAGTGAAGGTTTTCTCCATGTACGACCTACTAATGTGGTATCATCAGGAGCCATTCACCCAGAAGACATCCCCAAGACCACCATCCCATTCGGCTTTGGTACATACACTTTCAATTACTCCTGTTTTCGCCTTTGTAATGCTGGGGCCTCTTTTCAACGTCTTTAGGAAGGCATGGTAGGGGACCTCAACTTTTGTGTATGTTTCCTGGACGACATACTTATGTTTACTTACTCTACAGAGGATCACTTCCATCATATATGCATCATACTTGACTGCCTACAATAGAACAGTCCTGTAGTACAGTACGACAATGTACCTTTGGCACTAAAGAAGTATCGCTCTCAGAGCACCGTAACACTGCTGACTGAGTCTATCCACATCCTGAGAAAGTAGCAACAGTTCAGAACTTCCCCATGCCCTCGACCATCATAGCATTGGAAGAATTATTTTGCATGATCAGCTACTATCAACATTTCCTGCCGGATATCACTGCCCTTCTTGCTCCCCTCTAGGCCTCAGTCAAGTGCGAGCCAATAGACCTGATGTGGGTTCCCTTAAAAATCGGCCTTCTGCAATACATAAAATGCCCTATCAACCTCTGCCGCTCTCATTCATTATGTGCCACACGCTCATCTCCTACTTTCCACCGATGCTAGTGACTTCACTATTGGGTGAGTTATCAAACACTTTGTCCATGTCTCACGGCACCCATTGGCCTTCTTCAGTAGGAAACTGTCCAAAGTGGAAGTCAGCTACTCTGCCAGAGTCCACGAATTGTTTTCGGTGGACTATGCTATCCATAACTGTTGCCATTTTTTTGGAGGTACACCCCTCCTCTTTCTCCTGAACCAGAGGTCTCCGGTGCATGCCTTCATTCGACAGTCTGACGTCTGGTCCACCTGTCAATGTCGACATCTCTCTGCCGTGGTTGAATACAATTGTACCTTTCAGCACATCCCTGGGGAAATGAATCGTATGCCGATGCCCTGTCAAGATACACATATGCCGCCATTCACCTAGGATTCGATTTTTATGCTGTGGCAGAAGCCCAATGAAGTTATCCAGAGAACCTTGCATGTAGGATATCTTGCATATTCCTGCGTTGGAAGGGCTTCCCTCCTGACGACTCAAATGTCACCCTCCTCTGTGATATCAGTGCTGGTCGACCAAGACCTTGGATACCTTCTCCCTTCCACTGACACTTTTTCATCTCATTCTTGACCTTTCACATCCCTCGCGCTGTTCTACTAACAAGCTGCTGAAAACAGAGTTCATTTGGCATGGAATTATTTTGCATGGTCATGATTGGGTCTATGACTTTGCTCCATGCCAAACCCCAAAAGTACATTGACACAAGGATTTAGGAGTGAGCACCATTCCTTAACCCCAGCCGTGCTTTGCACACATTCTTAATGATGTTTTAGGTCCCCTACCCAAATCACAAGAACCTCGTTACCTGTTCACCGTCATCAACAGCTCCACTGGTTGTCCTGAAGTCATTCCCATGGAAACTGTAACATCCGGCAACTGTACATACGCCTCATTCACAGGAACGATAGCTAAATTGGGTATCCCCAAGCATATTACTTCTAACAGGGGTACAACCTTGAACTCTCAATTGTGTATATCATTAGTGAATTTGCTGGGTATCAACTTTCACCAAACAACCGCATATAACCCTGCAGCCAACAGTATGGTTGAAAATTTTCACTGTTAATGGGTGCTTGCTATGGTCCATGCGCAAGAAAACGAGCGATGACTTGTGCAAATCTGTTGGTATATGTTGCTCTACTCCAGGCTGGAAATCTAGCTGAATGGAGAGAATCTTCCCACAACAAGACATAGGCACTAGAGATTTTTGAGGAGGTTGATATCACAAACAAATACTAGTAGGGAAAACCAATGGGTTACCATGCACCATTTAAGCTACCAAGACATCCAGGACATCTTTAGAAGTTGTCCTTAGTCAGAGGTAGACCCGAGGAAGATGAGTAAAACAGTTAAAATTATTGCATGGGGACAACAAAGCTGCTCTGGGAGTATGATAAAAATATTCAACGATTCAGTTGAATACAGGGTTGTATAAAAATTTCTGGTTTAGAATGATGCCCAGCTTTTTCACATTGGAAAGGTGAAAGTGGTACCCTCCTCAGAAGTAATATGATAACTGATATTTAACATAGAACTCTATACTGAGAGTTTTGTGCATGTACATGAGGCTGGCATTGATGTTTGCATTAGGATTGTTTCAGGCTTATGAGTGAAGCTGTCAATGACTGTAAACAGGGAACCATATAGTTGTGATGCGAGGAAGGGACCTACTACGCCAATGTGAAAATGACCTGATGTTGAGAGAATAGAACGACCCGGGTATTAGTGTTTCGGTATAATTTTGAGGTTGGTCATGGAGTTTGGCTTTAAGTAACATCTTTATCGATGCCGTGCTAAATAAATTTCGTCGTTAGTAGCTGTGCAGTAGATACGCATGATAGATGTCAAAAGGCATAAATGACATCAAACACCTGATGGTGCATGAGGGCAGGTATCCATGTTTGTTGTCTACCAGTATTGATATCACAGAGGAGGGGGTGTTGTGGTTGTGAAGGCAATGTCAACCTAAGGAAGGGATGTGCAGGATGTCCTAAATGCCTGATACGCTGGATCTTTTCTTAGGACTTATACCAAGGCATTGTGATCCAATCCCAGATGAATGGCAGCCAGTGTATTATTCGACAGGTTATCAGCAACAAGATTCAATTTCACAGGGATGCACTTAAGAATTTAATTTAGCTCATAACGGGAGGGAGGTGTCGATGTTGCATAGCTGACAAATCGTTGGACTTTTTGAGTGAAGATATAAAACAAAGAAAGGCAGTCAGTGCGAACGACAAAGGGTGTACTTTCTAAGAAGTGGCAGAAGTGATATACTTCCATCTATGCTTGGTCAAATGTAGAGTATCCAGATTCTACCTTAGACAGTTTCCTACTACAAAAGGCCAATATGTGGGGTGAGCTGATGACCACCTGATTGAGACCTGCACTAATAGTAATGTCGCAGTCATTGATGGAAATAATTAGAAGGGCATGTAGCAAAGGAAAACTGTGATCAGCCGTGTTTGATTGAGAATTCTTTGCGTTGCAGAAGGGTGCATTTTAAACGTAACCTCACTTCAGGTCTTTTGACTTCTTTTTGAGGGAAGCATAGAGAGGGCTAAAAATAGCAACGGAGGAGGCTAGGAACCGGTGATAATAGTTGATCATGAGCAAAATTTTTGCAGTTCTCTGACGGTCGGGAGCAAAAGGATGTTTTGAACAGCTGGTATATTTTAGGGGGGGGGGCCTAGGGGTTTGGGATGGACTTTTTCAGGAGTGATGCAGTACCCTTAGAACAATACTTCGTTGGGGCCAAATTTACACTTGTCTTACCTGACTACACGGCCATACTGTTGTTGGCGATCCAGCATGACTCACAAGTGATGGAGGTGTTCCTCTTTGGAGGAAGAAAACAGAAGTATGTCATCCATGTAACACACTCGGAAGGGATAAGTCTCATGATATGCCATCGATTAGGTGCTAAAAAGTAGCCTCAACATTACGAAAGCCAAGAAAGGACAATTGCAGCTGCATATAACGGAGCGGATAGTGATGAATGTCTAGAGGATGACTAAGGGGTTTACAGGTATCTGATCACAACCTTTTTTTCCTTGCATGTAGGAGATAACGTCGATAACGTTTTGTAGTGGGTAGTTAATCCCTTCTGTCTGCATATTCATAACCCTGTAATTCCTACACAGATTCACGAAGTCACATTTCTGCAGGATGATATGCAAAATAGACAACCATGAGCTTCATTTCCTTTAGGCAATGGCCCAAAACAATTCACCGAAAGACGCTCGAATCTGGTGAACACTGATGGCCCCGTTGTCTTAATATGTTGATAAATACTATGTTTGGTGGGAAATGTGGATGTTTGGTGAAGTTCAAGAGTGAAGACTTCTGGATATGATTTGATGAAGGGGGCATAGGCATCCGTTGGTGTGCTGAAGTAAAGAGTAATTTTGGAGGTGGTGTGTTGAAGATGTGTCGGCGAATAAGTGTCTGTGTTCACTAAACATCGGTAAGCAACCTTAACCAGGTGGAAATGGGCGAGAAGATCCACAACAAGGATTTGCAATGTGACGCCAGCATTGAGAAACTTTAAATTATATTTGGCACTCCCAAACTATAATGTAACGGTCTCTTAACCCTTGGTAGAGATTGCAGATCCATTGGCAGTTAAATTTAGACTTTTGCAGGCTTAGACAGACTATGTCGTCGACTATTGGAGATTGGCCTTGGTAGTAGACTACTGCAAGCACTGGTGTGCACCAAAAAACGCAGGCTGTACCTGCATTTTATAATAGAAAAGACTACAGATAAGGAAAACCACTGCCTAAAACGCTAGCCTGCTTACAATTTTTTTGGTCAGTGATAACTATTTGCAGACCCCTTCACAGCAGCGGTGAATATGTAATGGTAGTGCCATTACTTATTTTCGATGCAGATATTAATTTCTGGCCCCGTCAGTCAGTTATTCTGTTATTCGTGTTGCATAAGGTTTTTTCATATTCATGAACAGGTGGACATAAATCTCTTCCTATACTTTATATATAAAAAATCTTTTTTAATGTCGTTATTGTTCATGAAATATCTTATTTCAATTGTACATGGCTTTTCTTCTAGTTTATTTATTTCCTTATGTTCTTCTCTGTTGAAGTCCTTGTGCTTACAACGTTCTGCTTTGCCCAATAGGGTTATAGCTTAACTAATAATAATAATAATAATAATAATAATAATAATAATAATAATAATAATAATAATAATAATAATAATAATAATAATAATAATAATAATATTGAAATCTAACTTTATAGCATGGCATTTATCGACAGCTGCATCATTGTATCTGTACGTGTAAGACTAATCATATAAGTGATTATAAATACTGCTATATATAGGAACAGAATACCTAAGTATAAGATTTTATATGAATTAGCTCAAGAGCAGTATAACTCTAGTATTTCGTATCCAGTAACAAAAATAAGTTATGTCCATTTATACTGTTTTAATTTTTTTTTTTTTTTTATATAGTTAACTTCTGTATGGCCAATAATGTAGTAGAAAAGTCTGACAATATCATATGATTTACTTCCACCAAGAAAACATTTTCAGTGAAGTGATGCAATACAGAACTGACTTAATATGAACACCTTATCATTGAAGGCTAGCACAGCGCTTTAGTTCTGATAGCATATACCATATTATACACCACAACACACATCTTAATTACTTACTGGTTCCTTTCTTGTGCCGCTTTATTCTTCTTTTCGTCTTATTTCTCGCCCCCCCCCCCCTTCCCTTTTATCAACTTGTCCTGAGAGAAAAAAGGCAGAAACCAAATCAATCAAGTCTTCCATTTTTGCAGTTCTTCTTCAAGTGTTGTTTTTAGGAAGGGGACACTCTCTCTCTCTCTCTCTCTCTCTCTCTCTCTCTCTCTCTCTCTCTCTCTCTCTCTCTCTCTCTCTCTCACATCTTAAGTAGACAATGTTTTTTACGTGTTATCATAGCATGTCACTGAGAACATTTCCCTCTGATTCTTTGTTCGATGATCTAAGAAGGTCATCTGCAACAAATAATGATAACTAAACAATTCATAATTGATTACATTGTACCCATCAAGCTTTCCAGTTACATCCTTTATTGTAGAAGCATTCAACATCCCTCGTAAGGTTGGGAGGTAATTCTAATTTGATGATGGTTATTATGTTTGGTTTTTTTTCAATGAGTTGTTGATTATCTGTTTGCCTTCATTACTTTGAAGAATCTACCAAGGCAATCTCTCTTAACGAATTCGTATCAACCAAACTCGCTGCAAAACGCAGAAAAGATTCTGGAACGTGTTTTTTTTTTTTTTTTTTTTTTTTTTTTTTTTTTTTTTTTTTTTTAAATAATGTGATCAGCGTTCAAGTTTTTCCCTTCTATCTGGTGTTAAATACCCAGTAGCACCAGGAAAAAGCTGCATGGATTCATTTATTTCTGAATAGACAGATAAATAAAAGATTCAGGAGTCCTCCAACTTAGGTGAGTCATACAGTAAATTTGTTTTTTGTGTTAAGATCAGTGGATACAATTGTCCGGAATTTATGGTTATAGTGATGATCTCTTGATAGATTAGCCAATCATGATAGCTAAAGAAATTTTGTTTTCATTGAATATTTTAAGATGCAGCAAGATGGAGATTAAAATTGACCTTTATTCAGATCATAGAAAATTATTCAGAATTTCTACCAATTTCATTCATATTGTATTTCAACAAAAGCAGCCAGTAAGTATTATTTTTTTTCTCCTTGCTGTTATTGCTTATCACAATTGTTACCATAGAGTCCAATTGAATTTGGATCATCATTTTGGTGTGTAAACATGCATTTACCTGCTGCATTAATATCTGTATAAGAATACCACATAATTTATCTGCTAGCCCATACAGTCGACCTGAGACTCATTATCTTACATCCTTTGTATTTCATTGTTCTTAGTGTTTGAAGGCAATTAGAGTAAATCAATTAGTCTGGCATAACCGTTTGAACATATTTTTCTGAAAATACAATTAGAATATCTTCCAAACGTCAAAAGAATGGTTTTCTTTTCAAGAGACATGTGTTCAATCTGAATATGAGGTAGAAAATTATATGTAAAGCACAAATTATCTCATTTTTTCCCTCATTTTACTTAATGCTTCAAGGTAATCAACATTAAATTTCAATATGAGGCAGTTGGTAGTTTAGGTAATTTATAGAAAACGTCACGCTAATATGAGAGGTAACTAATAAAGTGCTGTTAGCACTAGGGTTACGTCTTCTTTTATAGCCTCTTACATGATTGGTTGTTATTGTTGCTTTTTTTTCATGATGCTTATGCCATGAAAAGTACTCGACCTTCATCTGTAAGTGTCGAGATTTCCTGCATGACTAAATAGAGACTTGTACTGCAATTTAGTAAATTTCATTTGTGGATTCACTTGTCAAGCAAGAAAAATATTTGAATAATCGTGCTACATACGTCCAAGGTTCCTGCACGTATAAAATGGTGCTGGTACTAAAATGTAGGGAGATATCATGTAGGTTTTGTCAGTTCTGGAAAATCTAAGACAAACTCTCAGGAGGTGTAAACTGTTCCTACCAGGATAACATTGGTCTTGGTACATTTGTGTGATTACCGTTTCTGTTACTTTTACCTGATACAAAGAAGCAACAAAAGAATCTTTAAGCATCTTAGGTTCATGTATGGGATGACTAGTCTTGGTCATGATGTGTATATAGCTTTCCGTGTGCCTGTTGTAGTTTTTGATGAAGTCAAAAGCTGGAATCATGATACAGATGTGTAAACAAAATTTTCCTGTGCTATCTCCTTTTCAAGGGTAATACGGAAGTATAGATTATGCAAGTAAACGAACCCAAGGTTCTTAAAATGCTTGGCAAA
The DNA here is from genome assembly GCF_036898095.1 of Palaemon carinicauda. Classification (NCBI taxonomy): domain Eukaryota; kingdom Metazoa; phylum Arthropoda; class Malacostraca; order Decapoda; family Palaemonidae; genus Palaemon; species Palaemon carinicauda. Next base: position 55,034,730 of record NC_090727.1, read on the forward strand.
GTCCTAGAAATATGGTGTAATTAAGATTCATGGTGGTGTCCCCCTCAATGGTCACAAAAAGTCTCGGTCCGAGGGGTTTCTAAAAGATACCCTATTTTTTATCAAGTACCGGTTAGTCACCAATGACTTTCTTATTGAGGACGAAAACAAAGTATCAAATACAGCATTAATAAAAAAAAAAAATTATGTAAATATTTTGTTCATCTGGTGTAAGGGAGCTTCCTTTATGCACCCGTTGGGCTTTTCTGCCGTTTGACATACGTGACAGGCATGGGAAAACTAGCCCATGTCCTTGTGCATTCCAGTCCAGAGAAATGGTTTTGTGCGCATTTGCGATCACCTGTCTTCTCAAACGTGCGGGTATTAACTTTTGCCAATATATCACCCATTCGGCATTTCCAGGGATATCAGCAGGTCTATGCTTCCTCATAAGCAACGCATCCTTAAGATAGTAACAAATCGGAGACTGCGTTGCCTACATCTCGTCCACCACACGGTACAATAACTCTCTTAATGTTGTATCCTTCCATTTCAATCCTCTCAGCCTTTTGATACTTTCTTGTCCTACTTCTAACGTTAAATATTCCATATCTTCCAAGTCCAGTTCTTCTTTGTCCTCTTGTTCGCACGTCTGTTGTTCCTCTTCTCTCGAGCCTATTTGGGAGTTTTCTTCTTGCGTACCATTAGGGGAATATTCTTTTTCGGAAAATAAATCCTCAAACTGCATTTCTTCCAGGTCGCATTCATCGACAGCAGCATCATTGCATTTGTATGTGTAAGACAAATTGTATAAGTGATTTTAAGTACTACTATATATAGGGACAGCCTACCTATGTATAAGATTTTATATGGATTAGCTCAAAAAGTCTATAACTCCAGTATTTCATATCCAGTAACAGAAAAAAGATACGTCCATTTATAATGTTTTTCATTTTATTTTTCCTTTATTATAGTTTATTTTTGTATGGCCAATAATGTAGTAGAAAAGTCTGATAATATAATATGATTTACTTCCACTAAGAATACATTTTCAGTGAAGAGATGCAATAGAGAATTGACTTAATATGAACAGCTTATCATTGAAGGAAAGCACAGCAGACCTATAGCTTTGATAGCATATACCATATTATACACCACAACACATATCTTAATTACTTACTGGTTTCTTTCTTGTGCCGCTTTATTCTCCTCTTCCCCACACTGTCAGTCTTTTATCTCGGAGACAGCACCAGCCACCCACTGTCCCTGTGCCTGTACCTGCAACTGCTCCTCATAAAGACCGGCAACGACCTGCATCTGCTCCTCATAAGGACCAACAACGACCTGCAACTGTTCCTCATAAGGACCAGCAGCGACCTACATCCTCAATTCCACCCCAATCCTTGGCTCAATAAATTGAGTCCCTCACCTTACAAGACTTCATACCCATCGCCTTTAAGATCCTTACCAGAGTCCTTTCCTTATCCTCGACCCCCACCTTTATGCAGCTCCTGCAACAATTCCCCATTCCAGCTCCAGAGCAGGGATAAGCCTCTTTGCTTAAACCTATCCTATTCTCTACGATTGCAAAAACTTCTCTCCTCTCCTATTATCTCCTACTTACTAGGACATGCTGTTATCAACACTTTTTCTCTAACTAAAACTCTTCATTTTTGGGTTACACCCCTCCCTTTCATGTCCTTTTCAAATCCCTCCTTAATCACTCATCTTGTATCCTTTTTTCCTGTTCCAGTACCGTTTCTAATACAACCTTTCCTTTTTAATATACCAATTTTTGGTTCCTTTTGGAGTTTTCCTATTTCCAGATCAATATCCTTTTACGGGCTGTCCAGCGACAAGAGCCCGTGTCATGCTACAAGCATGGCAATATTCACCAACCAACCAACTGTCTAAAAGAAGAGACTAGTGATCAATCCAAATATGAGGTAGAAAATTACATCTAAAAAACAATATATTTCATTTATTTTCTCACTCTACTTAATCATTTACGGTAATCAACATTAGATTATATCATTAGGGTAGTTGGTAGTTTAGGAAATTTATAGAAAACGGAAGGTTTATATGGCAGATAATTAATAAGGTGCTGTTATTATTAGGGTTACGTCATCTTTTATGGCCTCTTACATGATTGGTAGTTACAGTTGCTTTTGTCCATGATGCTTAAGCTATTTAAAATCCGAGACATTCATCTGTAAGTGTCGAGATTTCCTGCAAGACTAGATAGAGCCTTGCACTACAATTTAGTAAATTTCCTTTGGGAATTCACTAGTTCTGATATAGAAATGATTGTATTCATGATTGTCCTGATGAAGCGAGTAAAATATTAGAGTAATCCTGCTAGATACATCCAAGGTTCCTGCATTTATACAATGGTGCTGGTACTGTAGTGTAGTTAGCGATCACGTTGCTTTTGTCAGTTTTAAAAAATCCTCGACAATCTCTCAGGAAGTGCAAACTTTTCCTACCAGGGTAACATTGGTCTCGGTACTTCTGTGTAATTACCGTTTCTATTTCTATTACCTGATACTAAAGCAGGATATGCACACAGAGGACTGGTGCTCAGGTTTAAAGAGTATGGGGGTTAAAAAGGACACACCCAAGGCGACTAGCCTGTCTTCTCATCCTGTTAGCATATTTGACCGGACAGGCCAATCCCGTTGGGATTGAGAGTATGGTGGGTAAGTCTCTTACATAAGAGGGCAAGGTATAGCATGCTGACGGGGTTTACTCGCCTATTTGACATTTGCCGTATTGTATACTTCGTCCTTTGATCGGAGCACTTTTTTACATTATAATGATAAACTGATTACATTTCACAAGTTTTTAATATTATGCATTTTATTGTTCTTAATTTTAGGTTTTCCCTCACATTTTCATTCATCAAGATATGATTTCCTCAAGTTTCCTCTCCTTTTTCATAGTATATTTAATCTTTAAAACCACACATATTCCGCCTTATTTGTGCGGTATTGTCTTGTATTCTAATGATAAACAAATACCGAACCAAAAAGTGAAAAAATGAAAATTCCGATTAAGTTTCATGAATTATATTCCTAGGAAAAAACCGATGTGTAGAATATGGATAGTGGATAAATTATGTACCTACTGATAATTCTATCTCTTTCACAGTTTCTCTCTGCCTAAATAAACACAATCATTTTAAAATTTCTATATATTAACGCTAAGATAAATAGGCCTAATTAAAATAATCTCTAAAAAGGTTTAAAAATCCATTTGGCATATTCCTCCCAGGAGACACTTTGACTCTCGGATTAATGGGAATAAACGGAAAAAGTAATCGTATAATGATTTCAAGAGAAATAAGTACATTAACACTGTAGTGGACAAATCACCACTACGGAAAATCCGACAGAGAATTCCTATCACCTTCCGTCATATGATTTTTGCAAGTCTTATTTTATAGATTTATATTATATGAAAAATAGAGTATTTTTTTAAAATTATATGTAGGCTACCAATCGTACCCAATACCCGGCAACATACAAAATTTAGTTAACAAGTACCAACAACATAACCATATATGCCTATCCTGGGTGTCCAATCCTCTTGAATTAAGCAGGCTAGTCCGTAGCATGTATGGGTCTTTCTCACAAGATTGGAGCATCACTCCAGTCCTTAAGCAAAAACAGTACGGTCAGTCCTCTGCGAGTATGGCCGGCTTAAGAAGCAACAAAAGAATCTTGTGCAATCCTACTTCAAGCGTCTTAAGTTCCTGCGTGGTTGTCATAGTCCTGGTCCAGTGCTTATCTAGCTTTCCTTTTACCTGTTGTTGGTTTTGATGGAGTCAAAATCTTGAATCCTCATACAGAGGTATAAATTAATGTTTCTGGTGGTATATCCTTTTCAGGAGTAATGAGAAAGTATAGATTATGCAAGTAAACGTGTCCAGGCTCCATGCATGCATAGCAAAGGCATCAAAATATAGAACAATTAGGATTCATTGCGCTTTTGCCCTCATCGGTCACAAAAATGATGTTAGAGGGGTTCCTGAAAAAGGGAACCACTAATATTTTGGAAGTGCTGTTTAGTTCCCAAGAACTTTCTTTTTAAGGAAAGAAATAAAATATCGAATACATCATGAATACCACCCCCCCCCCCTCCAAAAAAAAAAATTGTGTTCGCTGCTCTTTGGCTAGCACATAAAATTGGAAAGTATGGACTTAGCGTGCATAAGAAAGAACCTCAATTTCAGGCATATTAGAACTGGCAGAGCACAACCTTTTTTCCAATTCCTCTGCTATGAGTCACATCATAAAAACGTCATGATCCTTATAGAAAAAATAAATAACTTAATAGTTAACTGAAAGGCTACAAGCACTTAAACAAACACAAAATTGCAATCAAGGAATTTCCAAGAGAAAACAATTACTATATTGCCATGCACAAGGCTAGATACGAGTGCAGGTGCTGTTGATCACATAGGACTTTCCAGTAATTTTCCTTACATTAAAAACTGCTTTTCAGCAATTAAGGTGTTTTGTGGTCTACAATGACTTGCACAACCTTGTACAGAGTAAGAAAAAGTAGGGGTTGGAATAAATGATGTAGATCTGGACGAAGTAGAAATTGGAGATACAAATATATAAAAGGCGGTCTTCTATAGAAACTGTCTGCAACCATACAAAAAATTTTCATGCAGATGTTTCAGTTAGTAAGAATAAAAACTAACAAGTCGGAATTTTACCTCACAAGAGCTGACTGAAGAATACTGACTGCCCAACGTGTCTCCTTAAGGAACTTAAAAATTTGAGGGGACACTGCTTCTAAGGTTGTAGATCTAGATTTCCTGTTAGGGGATATAGAGAGTTACTTTTTTTATGCAAATCTCTATATTGATGTTCCTTATTAGAATGAATCTCTTCAACACCAAGAAGAACACCATCACGTAAAACAAATTTATGTGAAAATCTGATAAATGAGGTGATAATTTTCTGAACACAAATGTCTTCTCTAAATCACCTCCCTATCCCGAAAAGGGATGTATCTGTATGAAAATTTTGTTAAATAGGGGATGAGCTAATGTAACCAATATGCCCAATGAATTTGATACTGTCCATGACCTCAGAACTTTATTGCAATTCCCGGCCACATGTTCCTGATGCTCAAGAAACCCATTGAAGTTGCCATTCTCCAAACCCACTTAAGATCTTTCAACCTGTTGTTTAACACTGGGTTAATCATTGAGGGAGAATGAACAAAGACTAAAACCCTCTCCAGTTAACACCTGATATAAGGATTCTGACCTTCCCTATAATTCTTTGCAGATATTTCTTTTTTTGCCATAGTGTGGCTATTAATATGATTCTTTGGTGACGTAGCTACTTAGATATCCGTCCCTATAATAATCTTGATTTGTTCAAGTAGACCACTGCACTGCCCTGTCTCAAACATGCTTGAACACTTCAACAGTTTAGCTTTTTCATCTCTCAATCTTTTTTATGATGATCAACTTGTTTAAGCTTCCTTGTACTGTTTGAATTCATTTTTGTTGTTCATTCCCACAACTATGTGTATATATGCTCGGTTTCTCGTTCAGTAAACTCAGTTACTTTCACCTAGCCTTCTGTTAGAACATAACACAAAACATTGCTACATTGGTGAGTACAGGATTGACTATTTCTCACCACCATTTTGGCCAAACATTCCCCTTTTGTAGTCATAATGCCGCCCACAAAAACCTGATTCTTCTACACACATCGTCCCAATGGATATGCCATCATATGCCATTGGAGCATCATTCACCTGGTTCCAGCGTCTGAAGTTCAGTTTTCCATCAACAGCATGACTTATTCAAGCAGTAAGCAGGCTATATCCATATGGCTTTGCAACGAATTGGATGTGCTGATGTAGTGCGACGGCCTCAGAAATACCTCCTGGAGCAGTAGTACTCATCTTTTGCCAGCTGCCCTTATAGTCAAGCTTTTTGGCTCTCTAAAAAGCCTTTGTGGGACCAAAAGGATATACTCCCTCCCACAGAAATAATCAACATCACTCGCATCCAACCTGCAACACATGGCTCCCCTCTGGAAATGAACTCGCTTCGTCCCCTTAGGGTAGGATACCTACCTGAAAATGTACATGCTGTCATCCCAATCACGATACCTTACCTTTTAAGGACCTAATCACCGAAGTGGATGCCCATATGGACTAGCACCTTACCACATTCAAGACCTCTATTAACGACTCCACTCATGATGTAGAGGACAACTATTCAACACCGATAGAGGCTGACGAAAATGTGGAAATACACAGAAGCCTGCGTAAGGATATGACAGAGCGTAGTGATAGCTGCCTACTACCTATACATTTCCCCCCTCGCTCACTCCCAAGCCAACGACTCCTCCAGCCACAAACTAATACATATAATCTTCAATTATAATACTACCACTCCAAATTCTCGGCTGCAATGAAGAAATATATACAGTATTGTTGGTGGATAAAAATGTCTAAGTAAGCTAGTGCTTGTGACAGTAGACTCCTCTAACACTAATCTGTTCTTTTTTCCTTATGCAGGTATGGGTGTGCAGTTTTTGGTAGACACTGGTAATTCCATTTCCTTCTACCAAAGTCACTTTCCAGAACAAGACGTGGTCATTCTGATCCAGTTCATTCCTGTTAGCTTCCATTGGATCCTAGATCATCAACCACTGGTACGAGACATTCACACTATCATTAGAGAGTTTCACATAGCAATGGAATTTCCTTTTTACCGATGTAATTTTGACGCTACTTGGTGCTGATTTCCTTGTTCTTACATGTCGACACCTGTTCAACTAGCCTTCATACATCGCAGTCTTCATCAGCACACCCAGAAATGCCCAAACCCACCTCCTCATGTTGCACTTGGAAGTCTTCAGTCCTGAACTTCGCCAAAAGCCCATGGTTCCTGCCAAGTACGATATTTATCTCCATATCAAGAGGACGGGGACACCAGTCTTGGCCAGATTCAAACGGCTGGTACTGGACCATTTCGTAAATGCTAAACAAGGGTTCTCGGAAATGTAAGAAATGGGCCTTTGCTATAAGCCTTTAACCCATTTTCGTCTCCTTTACACATCTTTCTAAAGAAACATGACTCCCTACTCCCTTGCACACAGAACCGGATCACTAAACAATCCCAAACGTCGATGACGTTACTTCCTACTAGCATAAGGCAAAATATTATTTTCCATGCTTGACTTCTTGAAGGGGCATTATCCCGTGCCCAAGAACACTGAAGACATCATGAAGACAACCACAACCATCTATTTAGTACCTACACCTTCAATTACTCATATTTTAGCGTTCGTATTACTGGGGCCACTTTTCAAGGCCTCATTGATGGAAACTCATGGTACATCTGTTCTCTTAATTCAACATTATCATCATTATCATTACCTGTCAAACTACAAATGTAGTTGGAAAAAAGAATGCCATAAGCCCGAGGGCTCCAACAAGGAAAATATCCCAGTGAGGAAATGAAATAAGGAAACAACAAGAAATGTAATGAACAATTATTATGAAATATTATAAAAACAGTAACAATATTAAGATAAATATTTCATATATAAGCTATGAAAACTTAAAAAAACAAGATAAAGAGAAATAAGATACAATAGTATGCCCGAGTGTACTCTAACAAACCTGGTCTGGTGTAGAGTAAATACAATACTTTATTAATTATCACACACACACACACACACACACATATATATATATATATATATATATATATATATATATATATATATATATATATATATATATATATATATATATATATATATATATATACATATATATATATATATATATGTATATATATATATATATATATATATATATATATATATATATATATATATATATATATATATATATATATATATATATATATATATATATATATATATATATTGATAGATAGATAAATAGATAGATAGATAGATAGATATTTCATTCGTGTATTGAAGAGATAAATAGCCAGCCCATAAACTGAGGTCCTCTCATGGAGATGTAAGTATGTTACTTAAATTACGTAAGATTTTCCTAGTTAATTTCATTGTATTCATTAACCAGATTAGCATACGTAAATTTACATTTTTTTCCATTAACATTTTAGTTCACGCATGTTTTGTTAAAAAGTCTTATATAATATGTTTGAAAGTGTTATTTGATCATACACCATATGAACAAGGGCTTATGTAATGTCATTTTATATTTTTAGGAGGTATTGCACCATGATTGAGGGAGAAGGGACTGTAACATGTTCTCTGGAAAATTCTGCACAAAGTGCTTCAGAAATTTCGCGAAGAACCTTGTAATAGGATGTTATCTTTTTTTCTTATTTTGGCACAAAGGGTGGGCAGACCTAGCTGACTAAAAAAAACTTCTGGCGTGGTGCGAGTAGCATTCAAGAGAGGGATATTTGGTAACTGTGACGCTTTCGCCAGAATTCCCCCCACCCCCCGCTTCCCAGTTCGGTAGGAAGTATCCGGAACCAGTTATGTTTTATATTAAAGGCAACACCTGGTTTACATAGACAAATAGAGAAATCGAGCCTTAAGGGGACTGTCCTCCATGGTGTTTTGACATATCCACTTTAAAAAATCCAAAATAATTTTGTTGCTTCTATGTATAACGAATCATATCATACATGCTCTCCAGAAGTTTCAGCCAATTATTTTTACAGAAAATGAAGATATAGATGTCATCCTTACTGTCTCGTCTGCATGAGTTTGACTGAATTTTCTTTGTGTTTATTTTTGCATAGATGCATAATGATTATAACAATTATGTTTTGAAATCTCGTATGTCTGCAATAAATGGAAGGCATTGGTAGAGGGGAGCTAAAAAAAAACGAGCTACGATAACAGCAACCAGAGTTTCCAAAGACATATAGAAGTTATAATGCATGTGTTTGTTAACTTGCAGATCGTATGTATATTATGTTTACACAACGTCCAAGGGAACTTTATAGCAAGGCCAATGTTACCTAAGGTCAGAGAAAGGACCAAAAGTAAGCAGAGAGCAAGAAAAAAGAACAAAGAAGAGTGGGAAACATGAATCAGAGTACAAAGCTGAGATATTTTAACTAAACTTTGATAACAATGAAAGGCCGTTGGCAACTCATGACACTCTTATGCCGAGTGTAATAGGAATACCTCATTTACGGTGTGTTTATGTAGGAACGAACAGTAAAAATACAAATTTTGGTTAGCATAATAATGTTATATAAATTTCTTTAAGAAAAGAAGCGAGATTTTGTTGCAAATCTTTGGGAGCTCAAAACTCAAGAGCGTACTTCTTCATAATTAATTACTGTTCGATTTTAGAGAGAAAGTTATCAGTGAAAAAAGGCATAAAAATCCCACAATTACTTGTACCAGAATTTTGATATCCTTTTTTCTCTTTTTTTTCCTGAATATTTTACGTGTCGACAAAGAATATTAGGAAAAAAATTCATTGAAAAAAAGGAAAAGGAAAATAAAAAATCCGTCCAACAGAATTACTCAATCCATGGAGAAGTTTTGATAGTATGATTTTCAAAACAATTGGTGTTATATTAGTGGAGAAAAATGTACACAATTTTTTTTTTTAAATAATGATTATTGCTATATCAAAAAGTTTTTGATCAAATGGCTTGAATTTATTCTATGATAAAGGTATCATTTATGTTTAAAACATATTGAAATTGTGTATTTTGAATAATAAAAAAAAAAATCTTGGCATGGCGGACAGTCCCCATGATATCGTCTCTCACCTCTCTCCCTCTCGTACACAACTCATAGTATTGTTTGAATATTGTTCAGTACCTATAGTGTGTAGTCTCTTAAGTGACTCTCTGCCCCAAAGCAAATTGTGTGTTAAAAAGATAAGTAAGACGAAACGGTGTTTTTTAAATCATTGTATTAGGGTGAGTGTTGACATTGTGTAGAGTTTAGTAACTGGCCCTGTAGGAACCTTAGGTTTTTGTGTGGGGATCTGGTTGTCTATTTTCATTAAGTGTCAACGTTAGATATTGTATTCAGATTTAATTTTAGGCGAAACAAGTGATTGAATAATTTCCATAAGCGTTATTTCTTTTTTTAGTCTAGACTTTATTCAGATATAATAGTTTTGTCCTAATCTAAGATTTGTTCAGTCTAAATTTTTAGAGTAATTTAATTTTGTCAATATGTGAATTCTTTTCAAAGTGTTGTAATTCCTATAAAATATGCATATTTTTTCAACGAGTGTATTATTCCAATTACCATTGATCAGAATCATATTCGCTCTTATTCTGTTAGAAACAAAAGTAAGTTATAAAACGGATTTTGAGCGAAGCGAAAAATCTATTTTTGGGTGAGGTAGCCATGTCGTCCTGATGGAAGTTCCTAAAGGGTAGCTTCCTAGGGTATATCTGACTACAGTGATATTCCCAGATAATTTTACCTTAAGGTATCCAGAATTCTAACTCCTGGAGCGAATATCCCTTATTAAATCTAACAGGGATATCGCATAATATCAGAGGACTATTCTTGACACGTCACATAGCTATCTTCACCCCGAATAGTATTAACACTTCGAGGGGTTATAGTGACAAGAATCTGAAACGGGAATGAAAAGAGAGCCGTTCCCAAGAAATCTCTCCTATTCCGTTTCCAGTGTGTATCTGACGAAGGTGGCAGCGCCATCTCCATTCCTTGTAGCGATATACGAGGTGCTAGAGATACTGTATTATAGGTAGGGGTCAATATGCCCTTTTACAATAAAAGGAAGGGTGGGTCCATCAGGACGACATGGCTACCTAACCCAAAAATAGATTTTTTGCTTCGCTCAAAATCCGTTTTTTGGGATCAGGCCATGTCGTCCTGATGGAAGTTTACCAGAGCATTACTGTATCTGTGGATTCTCAACCCGTGCCGTACCCTCAAGAAAGTATTTTCCTGGTCCGTGTAGACCTAGAGACCTATGATGTTACCGTCATACATCATTTCATCTAAGCATGAACTATGTTAGTGCTTCCAGCCCCCTACAGGGAAGAGTCGTACTAGACTCTGGAAAAAGTCTCGAGGAGTACATAATAACTATGGATGACAAAATGAGAAGCTTGTATAGTGGTCTCGCCCTATACATCATAAAGCAAAGTTTGTATAAGAGTGACCAATGTCAGTATGAATTCCTGACATATCTCCAAGGTATCTACTCCTATTAAACTATTGGATAACAGTTGTATCCGTATATGAGCAAATTTTGCATCTCTAACACCATCTCCTTAGGGTACAACGTTAACCCCTCCTAAGGAAGGGTTAACCCTGGATAGGTACGGTGGGTCGTTTGCGACCCCGAGCGTCAAAAAAAAACAGGTTTTTCTCACGTGACTCACCCCTGTGACTGAATTTGTGGGTGATCGACCTGCAGGAGGTGTCTCCCCTACACGCTCTAGTAGTGTCCAGATGTGCATTGCTGTAGCTGTACTCCTTCCCCGATTTCTGAGACGCGTCGGGGTCGTTCGCGTCCGAGTTTACCCTTCTGAGGTAGTTTGCATAATTATCAAAGTTATTACGTATTATGAAATTGTCGTAGAATGGTGCAACTTGTATAGGTTATCAGTTGTGGAAAGTCTTGGTGGATTGTTTGGCTACCATGTGCATGTTTTTTTTTTTAATTAAAATGTCGTTCATCACCACGAGGACCATTTTACCGCGAGTGCCCCTTTTTCATTTTTTTTCATTTTTTTGCCAAGTCATTTTTCCGTAAGATATTGCCAAATAGTGTCGTAAAACTTTTGCTTGTTTAGTGTTGGAAAGTGTGTCTAGATGATCTGGCTACCCATGCATGACTTTGTTTTTGTCAGATACGACGTAGTTATTGGTATATTGGGTATTTAACTGCGGTTACCAATTTCTGTTTTTTTTTCAATATTTGTAAAAATTACTACGTAGTAAGGAATTGCCGTATATTATTCATTTTTTTTTCATGTTTATGTGTTAGAAAGTGTGCCTTGATGGTTGGGCTAACACGTGCATGTCTTTTTTTTTATCTGAGATGTCGTATATTAGAATGTCGGGCATTTTACCGCGAGTGTCCCTTTTTAATTTTTTTAAATTTTTTTGCCAAGTCATTTTTCCGTAAGATATTGCGAAATAGTGTCGTAAAACTTTTGCTTTTTTAATGTTGGAAAGTGTGTCTAGATGATCTGGCTACCCATGCGTGATTTTGTTTTTGTCAGATACGACGTAGTTATTGGTATATTGGGTATTTAACTGCGGTTGCCAATTTCTGTTTTTTTTCAATATTTGTAAAAATTTACTACGTAGTAAGGAATTGCCGTATATTATTGATTTTTTTTTCATGTTTATGTGTTAGAAAGTGTGCCTTGATGGTTGGGCTAACACGTGCATGTCTTTTTTTTTATCTGAGATGCCGTATATTAGAATGTTGGGCATTTTTCCGCGAGTGCCCCTTTTTATTTGTTTTGCATTTTTTTGCTTAGTCATGTTACCGTAAGGAATTGGCAAGTAGTGTCGCAAAACTTATATTTTTATAGTGTTGGAAAGTGTTTCTAGATGATCTGGCTACCCATGCCTATTTTTTTTTTAGCCAGATATGGCGTATATATAAGTATGTGTTCGATTTTCCTGTGATTGCCATTTTTTCGTTTTTTCCCATTTCTTTCAAAATTACTACGTACTAAGGAACTATCACAGAGTAATATTTCATTTATATGTTTATTTGTCGGAAAATATGCCTTGATGGTTTGCCTAGCACGTGGCTGAAATTTTTTTTTTCTGAAATGCCGTATATTAGAATGGCCATTTTTCCACGAGTGCCCCTTTTTATTTGTTTTGCATTTTTTTGCTTAGTCATGTTACCGTAAGGAATTGGCAAGTAGTGTCGCAAAACTTATATTTTTATAGTGTTGGAAAGTGTTTCTAGATGATCTGGCTACCCATGCCTATCTTTTTTTTAGCCAGATATGGCGTATATATAGGTATGTGTTCGATTTTCCGGTGATTGCCATTTTTTCGTTTTTTCCCAATTCTTTCAAAATTACTACGTACTAAGGAACTATCACAGAGTAATGATTCCTCTAGATGTTTATTTGTCGGAAAATTTTGTTTACTTTTTTTTTGATTGAATATCATCAAATTTTTTTAGCTAAAATATTGTTTTACATTTTTTTTTCGATTTTATTTCCCTTCAAAAAAAATTTTTTGGGTCAGAATTTTTATTTTATAGTCGTAAAATAATCGACAATTATCCAGCAACCCACCATACAATTTTTATGCATATCCAATAATAATTAGATTAGTAAATAACACCGAAATTGACATACCCTTCCTACATTTCAAGTGGCAGATTAGGGAGTCTGAGTCAGTGTGGTTGGCGGCCATTTTGTGGACATATCCGAAGCGTAAGCTGCCCTATCTATATATATTCTTGTTCCTTATAGAATTTGTGATATTTTGGTATATTTTTACCTGCATAAATATCATATTATATATTAAATATATGTATTTTTTTACGAAATTTCCAAGTACTCAAAAAATTACCTTTAGATATGGCCCCTGATATAAATGTAATTTACAAAATAATGAAGATTTTTTTACATATTTCTATTTTAGGATAACATATGTTTATTCCCTAAAAAAATTAGCCACTTCCTATTTCATTTGGGTACCCAAAAAAATTCATGAAATTTGGACAATTTTTTTTGGCCAAAAAAAGTTACCCTTTTTTTCTCATTTCAGATCTTCACCTCCATGGGTCTGACTTCATCCAAAATACATCAAGATGTGTCCTAAACATTCAAGAATCAATTCCTAAAAGGATTTGTGTATATATGTATAAACTTTTTTTTTATGAATTTTTATGTCAGGTCTTTTTTTTTCTACTTAATTTTTTAAAATATTTATAATAAATAGTTTTTCTGCAGATGAGTAGTATTTATCTTTACAGTTGTTTTAAGCATTCATTGAAGTTTTTTTTGGCAAAAGAAAAAAGGAGGTTACTGCAAAAACTGATTTTTCAAGAATTTTTTTTGGCGTCGGGGTCGTTCGCGTCCGAGTATACCCTTAAAGGGGTGTCCGAGGACCGTACCTATCCAGGGTTAAAGCGAGTGGATTTTTGCTTGAAGAAAGGAACTTAAAAGAGGTTCCATGTTAAAATTATCCATATTTTAATTTTAATGCTCAGTACATTTCTAATAAAATTAGTGTGGGCAAATAAGACGCAGGGTTCACTATGACCCAGTTTATTAAAAATTTAATAAATACATATCAGATCAACATTTATAAAATTTATAAAATATGGACGATATCCATTAAAGCATAAAGAAAACCGTCAACAGAAAATATTGTTTCGTCTAACAGGAAAAAGATTTGCCACTTCAATCGAATCATTGATAATATTGATACAGTCTGTATTACTGTTTATTTACACTAGCGTAAGAAACGCTTGGCACAAGTGTCCGTATTATGCTATAGTTCACCAAAGTCCATGGAACACTTCGTAAGGACACGTTAGTGGCCTATCGCTCAATGTGTAGTAACAGACTGTGACTACACACCCACCCTCTTAATTAACCGTCCCAAATTAATTACACTGTTCTTTGCAGATTTAAACAGGTGGTTTAAGAATTCTACCTGCTCTTACCACAGACCTCTTAAGTTGCTCCACTTGCTTCGCATAGTGCATAAAGAACACCTCGGAAGACTACCAGCCGGTGTACGAACAAAGATGTTCAAAGTCCATATAATTAAAGAAATTTTATGGAAGAGGCAACTTTTCTCGGATCATGACTTGCGGGTGTACTGTCTGGATCCGCTCTGCGAATAACATAGGTGAGTTTCGCCCTTAGTTGTTTCAGAGATAAATTTGAACCTGAGGTTTCTCCTTCGAACAGCTGTCCTCCCTTAAAGTCTAAAGTTCTATTAAGATAGACCTTTAGCCACTCCACTGGACATAGAGATGCATCTTCCTTCAGAGGGCAGATTCTCTAGGGACCCCACCTGTTGGTTTGTAGCTTGTTCCGGGCAAGAAACGTTGGGTGTGGAAACAGATTCAGTTCTCCTTTCAAGAACTGAACGTGGCCTTCCTCTCTCAAGAGAGCCACTATTACATTAACTCTAGCCCCCGAAGCGAGTGAAAACAGAAACATAACTTTTTTTAGTTAAATCCTTCAAAGCGCACTCTTTATTATTCAAAATTAATGCAAATGAGGAACATTATCTAGTGCCCATGAAATGGGTCTTAGAGGCGCTGAAGGTCTAAGCTTAGCACAGACCTTCGGAATCTTATCAAAATTTTCCTTGGAAAGGTCGACCTGCAAGGTATATAGTATCGGTCAATCAAGAATTCTTTTTGGTTTCTTCGCCTTGACAAACGACACCCACTCGCTGAGTCAGAGTTGGATCCGGTAGGGGTACAAACTTCAGTCGTAGTTCCAATGCCAGAGGGAACTAAGCTCTGATTGGCCACTTGTGGGCCACTATTGCCGCCTTCCTTTTGAAGGATCTCACATTGAGGATCTTCAAAGGAGGTTGTGCAGAGGGAACAGGTAAATCCTGGACCATATGTTCCGGTCTAGGGACATAGTGTCCAGTGCTTCCGCTAGCGGATCCTCGTACGGGGACACATTCTACTTGTTGTCTTTCGTTGCAAAGAGGTCTAACTGCAGTTCCGGGACTTGACTCAAGATGGGGGAGAACGATCTTGCGTCTAGGGACCATTCTGACTCTATCGGTGTGAACCTGGATAGAGCGTCGGCTGTCACGTTGCGGACTGATTGAATATGAACTGCTGACAGGTACCATTTCTTTCTTTCCGCCAAACGGAGTATGGCCAGTATCATTTGGTTGATTCGAGGTGATCCCGACCCTTGTCGATTTAAGCATCTCACTATCACCTCGTTGTCTAGAATCAATATTACATGGTTCGAGTGGTGAATAGGACTTTCATTAGTTGATGTGAAATGACTTGAAAAGATCGGACCAAGCTTCCTGGACTCTCTTCTTGTGAGAGTGGCCTCCCCAGTCTTCCTTTGAAGCGTCTGTATGGATAGTAACTGACGGGGGAGGAGGTTAAAGAGGTATTGATATCTTCATCTGCTTGACTTTGGACCACGACTTGAGAAGCGTTCACAGTCGAGTCGGTAGTGGTCTCATAGGATCTCTTCGCGCGTTTGATGCGTATTATCTCCAGACTCCTGTTGCATCCTTTAGCTGTGCTCTTAGCACTGAATCTGTTATCGAAGCAAACTGTAGAGAGCCCAGCACTCTCTCCTGTTCTCGTCTTGATATCCGATTGGATTTCAATAGTCTCCTGATAGATCCTGTTATTTCTTTCCTCTTCTTCCCAGGAATAAAAAGTTGATGTGACTCCAAATTTCAATGGATTCCCAACCATTGAAATTTTTTGAGCTGGAGATAGTCAAGACTTTTTGATGTTGATCTTGAATCCCAGATGTTCCAGGAACTGGATCACTATCTTAGAGGCTTGCATGCATTTTGTCCTGGATGCTGCCCACACCAGCCAGTTGTCCAAATATGCCACTACTAGGATTCTCTTTAGGCGTAATTGATGGACGGCTGCATTCGCAAGCTCCATGAAAATGCTTGGGGCTATGTTTAGCCCGAATACTATGGTTCCGGAGGCGTAAAGTCTTCTTTGTAACTTGAAGCCTAGGTAGGAGGAGATGTGACGATTAATTGGAAAGCGCCGATAAGAGTCTGACAAGTCTATGGAGACGGTATATGCCCTTTTTTGGGCAATAGGGTCCTTTTGTGTTGAAGTGTGAGCATCCTGAACTTGTAGTTAACTATGAACTTGTTGAGTGGCGACAAGTCCGGAATGACTCAGAGTTTCTGAGTCCTTCTTTGGAACACAAAAAAGCCTGCCTTGGAACTTGATGGACTTTACTTTTCGAATTCCTCTTTTCACTAAGAGGTTTCAGACATATTCTTCCAGAACGGGGGTAGATTGTTGGAAGAACTGAGGTAATTGAGGTGGAGGACTGTTCCAGCACCAACCTAGTCCATTCTTTATTAGGCTGTGGGCCCAGATATCGAAGGTCCAACGATCACTAAATATATGTAGTCTCCCTCCTACCGGAAGCATCTCACTTCTGCTGTTTTGGACCTGAGGCCTTGCTTCCATGACCGCATTCTCCGCTGAATCGCCTTCCACTTGAAGGGCATCCAAAAGAGCCTCTCTGTTATGTGTTATTGTAATAATGTACTATATTGTTTCAACTGTTGCAGGTATTGCACAACATTGCATCATATTGCATGAATAAGACATGTTATGCTTTGTACATAAGAGTAATGATTTGTTTTGGTATTAGGATTCAAACATTTGATGATTACCTCAAAGATAGAATGTGATTCTTTATGGTTTTGTACTGGAGTAGGATTTAAGTCTTTTCAGAGCGATGCTCTTTTGTTTAGCAATGTTTTGGTTTTGTCAGATTATGTAAGACGCTCCACACACACTTGGGAGTCAGCTGTCATAGAGCAATGTAGTCATTTATACATTAAACGTGTATTTTAAGAATACCAATGTCTTATTACCCATCAAGACAAACTGACGACAAGAGATGAGATCAGCTGAGATATAATTACTAACAATTGTTCATCTATGTTCCAGGTAATTATTATGGTTAATAGAACTTCCTACCAAAGTACCATATCCAAAACTGACGACAAGAGATGGGATCAGCTGAGAAATAATTACTAACAATTGTTCATCTATGTTCCAGGTAATTATTATGGTTAATAGAACTTCCTACCAAAGTACCATATCCAAAACTGACGGCGATCAGGAGGACGACGGACAAGCAGGGAGAAACATTGGACCTTATGTACAAGGACGGCCAGCACAAGAGAAGGTCGTATTTACATTATGGGACAAGAGTAAAATCGCCCAATGAAGATTGTACCAGCAGCAGAACAGGAATTTCATCAAACAAACAGCAAGGGTGAAATTTAAAGTTGGGTAGGCTACAAAACAGGTAGGAAGTACACTTGTGACTGCAGAACAGTAGCTTAACCTACCATAGTTATTAAGGTAAGCAATCAAAATGCCTTTTAACATTGAACACCCACAAAGTTTCAGCATCACTGCTGAGCCCAATTCTGTTGCAACACGATGGCAATATTGGTGTGAGGAATTCAAGATTTATTTAGAAGCATTAGGGAACATGAAGGATGCCCAAAAGAAGGCATTATTACTTCATACAGCAGGTAGGGAAGTTCAGGAAGTGTTTAAGACTTTGCAGTATACAGATGACAGAAGTGAAGCTGCAATTAAGGCTCTTACCACATATTTTGCTCCTCAGGTCAATAAATTTTTTGAAAGATACCAGTTTTCAGCGTAGGCTTATCAGAAAGAAAATGAAAGTTTAGATGCATTTGTGACTAGACTGAAGAATTTAGCCGTTTCATGTTAATTTCTAGAGTTAGAAAATGTTATCATAAATCAAGTAATTGCACATTGCACA
This sequence comes from Palaemon carinicauda, assembly GCF_036898095.1. Taxonomy (NCBI): domain Eukaryota; kingdom Metazoa; phylum Arthropoda; class Malacostraca; order Decapoda; family Palaemonidae; genus Palaemon; species Palaemon carinicauda. Next base: position 55,053,214 of record NC_090727.1, read on the forward strand.
TCAGAAGAGCTAAGAAAGAAATTATTGCAAGATAAAGATTTAACATTAGAAAAGGTATTGATAACAGGCAGAGCTTTAGAAACATCAAATAGGCAAAGTAACATAATAGGTAGTTCTACAAGCAATAGAATGGAAAATTCTAAAATTAATACAGTAGGTTCTAAGTGAGAAACCCATGAGAATCAAAGAAGGAATATGTCAAAGCCTAGTCATAGAAAAGTGCCTAACACTAATGTTCATAAATATCAGAATCAGGCTTATACTCAGAAACAACAGGAGAAATCCAAGTGTTATAGGTGTGGTAAAACTGATCATCTTGCATACGAAGCAAAGAAATGCCCTGCTACTGGACAGACATGCCAGAATTGCAGAAAGATGGGTCTTTTTGCAACTGCTTGTAGATTCCCTAAACAGTACGCAAAGAAAATAAATGCTACAGTTGATACTATGGGTCAAGAGAATAATGCGGAAAATGTACATGATAATCAGGTTAGTTCAGAAACTGATTTTGCGTTTCGCATAAATTCAGTCAACAAAGGTGCAAAGAAACATATCATGGTAAAAGTAATCATAAATGGTAAACCAATTTTGATGCAAGTTGACACAGCAGCCGATGTATCAATTATGTCTGAGAAAATGGCTGAAAGCATTCCTAATTTGTTATTAGAAGGTAAAAATGGAGTTTTGAAAAGTTATAATGGTTTTGATATTCAGGTAATATGTGCTTCGAACGTAGAAGTACAGTACAAAGAACAGAAATTAGAGAGAATGCCATTAACAGTAGTAAAAGGTAATGGACAAACTTTGCTAGGTTTAGATTGGCTACAGTATATAAAGTTAGATTGGCCTAGTATTTTGAAGGTTACAGGTAGACAAGATGAAAACAAAAATGAAATATCTATGGATAATATCATATCAGAGTTTCAAGACGTATTTGAAGATAAAATAGGTAGAGTAAAGAACGCAAAGGCAATTTTAGTTTTGAAACCTGACAGTTCTCCTAGATTTTTTGCTCCGAGACCAGTACCGTATGCATTGAAAAGTGCAGTTGAAACAGAAATCAGGAGATTAGAAAATGAAGGTTCCTGGGAAAAGATTAAATATTCAGATTGGGCTACACCATTAGTTCCTATTGTGAAGGAAAGTGGACAGGTTAGGTTATGTGGAGATTATAAAGTAACGTTAAATCCACAACTGCATGTAGCTCAACATCCCTTACCAAATCCGAAAGACATGTTTGCAACTATGTCAGGATGCAGTGTTTTTTCTAAATTAGATTTAAGACAAGCATTTCAACAGCTTCTCGTGGATGAAACTTCACAAGAATTATGTACAGTAAATACATCCTTAGGTTTGTTTAGGCCAAAGAGATTACCTTATGGAGTTGCAAGTAGTCCAACTATATGGCAACAAACTATGGATAAGATTTTTTCAGGAATGCAAGGAGTATTCATTTTTATAGATGATATTTTAATTGCGGGTAAAGACACAAGAGAACATAGAGAAAGATTGCGAACAGTTCTGAAGAAGTTGAAGGAACATAATATTAGGGTAAATAAGAACAAATGTATTTTAGAAGTTGATTCAGTGGAATACTTAGGTTTTGTAATAAATGGCAAAGGTATTCACAAAACTAAAGAGAAGATTAAAACTGTACAATCAACAAAAGTGCCAGAAAATATTCAAGAATTACAATCGTTTCTAGGTTTAGTAACATTTTATGGGAATTTCATTCAGAATTTGTCTACAATTGCACATCCATTGTATAATCTGTTGAATAAGGGTGTAGAATGGATGTGGACAAAAGAGTATCAGGAATCTTTTGAAAGAATCAAGCAGGAAATAACATCACCTACATTCTTAGTACATTATCAAATGGATTTACCAGTTAAATTAGTATGTGATGCATCAAACATAGGTTTAGGTGCAGTATTATCTCAAGTAATGCCAGATGGAACAGAAAAACCAATTGCATTAACTTCTAGAGTATTGAACAAGGCAGAAAGGAATTACTCTCAAATAGAAAAGGAAGGTTTAGCATTAGTTTATGGAGTTAAAAAATTCCATATGTATCTTTATGGTAGGAAAAAGTTCACACTTGTTACAAATCATAAACCTTTATTAGCAATATTGGGTCCAAAAGTAAGTTTACCTACGTTGGTAGCTGCAAGACTACAACGTTGGGCAGTTACGTTAGCAGCGTACCACTATGATATAGAATACCGTCCAACATCAAACATGGGTAATGCAAATGCTTTATCCAGATTACCCGTAGACAAAGCTTCAGAGGAGTTTGATGACAGTGTTCTGTTAATTTCTGTATATGATGTACCAATAACTGCAAAAGATATAGCACACAGTACCAAGCAAGACCCAGTACTTAGTAAGGTTTTGGAGAGTTTAATGACAGGTAGGGACTTATGTGGAAAAGAGGAAAATTGTAAACCGTATAAGGATATATGGTATGAACTGAGTGTAACACAAGGAATAGTGATGAGAGGTTCCAGGGTAGTTATTCCTAATTCACTGAGAAATAAGGTTTTGTCTGGAATACATGCTGATCACCAAGGTATTGTAAGATCAAAGTCAATTGCGAGAACTTTTGTATGGTGGCCAGGTGTAGATAAAGATGTGGAATGTTATATAAAGAATTGTATGAATTGTGTTATGCAACAGAACAATCCTCAATTTGCTAGAATGCACCCGTGGGAGTTACCCAGGTATCCATGGCAAAGAGTGCATATAGATTTTGCAGGTCCTTTTTTGAATTATTTGTTTTTGAAAGTAGTAGATGCTTACAGTAAATGGCCAGAAATTATCCCAATGAAGACAACAACGTCTTATGCCACAATAAAAGAGTTAATGCAAATTTTTTCAACGCATGGTATTCCAGAAACAATTGTTACAGATAATGGACCACAATTTACCTTAAAAGAGTTTAAAGAATTTTGTAATGTCAATGGTATAAAGCATACATTTTCAGCTACATATCATCCATCTACTAATGGAGAGGCTGAAAGATTTGTCCAAACGTTTAAACACAATATGAAGTGTAGAAAAGCAAATTCAGGTAATATATTTTTGCATGTGTCAAAATTTTTGTTGTCTTATAGAACAACGCCGCACAGCACAACAGGCGTGGCACCCTCAAATTTGTTGATGGGGAGGAGGATAAGGTGTAAGTTAAATTTGTTGTATCCAAGTTTGCAAAGTGATTTAGAAGATAAAGGGTATAAACAAGTAGCAAAGCTTCCTAATGTAAGACATTTTTTACCTTTGTCTGATTTCATGGTAAGATCGTACAACACTCCAGAGAAGTGGGTACTAGGAGAGATTGTAAGAGAGATAGGAAATTTACATTAAGATGTTCCTGTTGGTGATAATGTTGTAAAACGTCATGTTGATCAATTACAGCCATTAAACAGAAAGACAGTAGAGCATGTGAATGTTAGAGATGAGAAACTTAAAGAAGTAGTTAGATCAAATGAGTCAAATATTCACCAAGATGGTCCAACATCCAATATAGATTCAGAACCAATTCATGTACCAGTACAAGATGAGGTTAAAGTGCTTCCTAATAGGATTAACAGAGGAAAGCCCCCTGAGAAATTAGATTTATGAAGATTTTTACAATGTCAAGTTAAGGGGGAGGAGACTGTTATGTGTTATTGTAATAATGTACTATATTGTTTCAAGTGTTGCAGGTATTGCGCAACATTGCATCATATTGCATGAATAAGACATGTTATGCTTTGTACATAAGAGTAATGATTTGTTTTGGTATTAGGATTCAAACATTTGTTGATTACCTCAAAGATAGAATGTGATTCTTTATGGTTTTGTACTGGAGTAGGATTTAAGTCTTTTCAGAGCGATGCTCTTTTGTTTAGCAATGTTTTGGTTTTGTCAGATTATGTAAGACGCTCCACACACACTTGGGAGTCAGCTGTCATAGAGCAATGTAGTCATTTATACATTAAACGTGTATTTTAAGAATACCAATGTCTTATTACCCATCAAGACAAACTGACGACAAGAGATGAGATCAGCTGAGATATAATTACTAACAATTGTTCATCTATGTTCCAGGTAATTATTATGGTTAATAGAACTTCCTACCAAAGTACCATATCCAAAACTGACGACAAGAGATGGGATCAGCTGAGAAATAATTACTAACAATTGTTCATCTATGTTCCAGGTAATTATTATGGTTAATAGAACTTCCTACCAAAGTACCATATCCAAAACTGACGGCGATCAGGAGGACGACGGACAAGCAGGGAGAAACATTGGACCTTATGTACAAGGACGGCCAGCACAAGAGAAGGTCGTATTTACATTATGGGACAAGAGTAAAATCGCCCAATGAAGATTGTACCAGCAGCAGAACAGGAATTTCATCAAACAAACAGCAAGGGTGAAATTTAAAGTTGGGTAGGCTACAAAACAGGTAGGAAGTACACTTGTGACTGCAGAACAGTAGCTTAACCTACCATAGTTATTAAGGTAAGCAATCAAAATGCCTTTTAACATTGAACACCCACAAAGTTTCAGCATCACTGCTGAGCCCAATTCTGTTGCAACACGATGGCAATATTGGTGTGAGGAATTCAAGATTTATTTAGAAGCATTAGGGAACATGAAGGATGCCCAAAAGAAGGCATTATTACTTCATACAGCAGGTAGGGAAGTTCAGGAAGTGTTTAAGACTTTGCAGTATACAGATGACACAAGTGAAGCTGCAATTAAGGCTCTTACCACATATTTTGCTCCTCAGGTCAATAAATTTTTTGAAAGATACCAGTTTTCAGCGCAGGCTTATCAGAAAGAAAATGAAAGTTTAGATGCATTTGTGACTAGACTAAAGAATTTAGTCGTTTCATGTTAATTTCTAGAGTTAGAAAATGTTATCATAAATCAAGTAATTGCACATTGCACATCAGAAGAGCTAAGAAAGAAATTATTGCAAGATAAAGATTTAACATTAGAAAAGGTATTGATAACAGGCAGAGCTTTAGAAACATCAAATAGGCAAAGTAACATAATAGGTAGTTCTACAAGCAATAGAATGGAAAATTCTAAAATTAATACAGTAGGTTCTAAGTGAAAAACCCATGAGAATCAAAGAAGGAATATGTCAAAGCCTAGTCATAGAAAAGTGCCTAACACTAATGTTCATAAATATCAGAATCAGGCTTATACTCAGAAACAACAGGAGAAATCCAAGTGTTATAGGTGTGGTAAAACTGATCATCTTGCATACGAAGCAAAGAAATGCCCTGCTACTGGACAGACATGCCAGAATTGCAGAAAGATGGGTCTTTTTGCAACTGCTTGTAGATTCCCCAAACAGTACGCAAAGAAAATAAATGCTACAGTTGATACTATGGGTCAAGAGAATAATGCGGAAAATGTACATGATAATCAGGTTAGTTCAGAAACTGATTTTGCGTTTCGCATAAATTCAGTCAACAAAGGTGCAAAGAAACATATCATGGTAAAAGTAATCATAAATGGTAAACCAATTTTGATGCAAGTTGACACAGCAGCCGATGTATCAATTATGTCTGAGAAAATGGCTGAAAGCATTCCTAATTTGTTATTAGAAGGTAAAAATGGAGTTTTGAAAAGTTATAATGGTTTTGATATTCAGGTAATATGTGCTTCGAACGTAGAAGTACAGTACAAAGAACAGAAATTAGAGAGAATGCCATTAACAGTAGTAAAAGGTAATGGACAAACTTTGCTAGGTTTAGATTGGCTACAGTATATAAAGTTAGATTGGCCTAGTATTTTGAAGGTTACAGGTAGACAAGATGAAAACAAAAATGAAATATCTATGGATAATATCATATCAGAGTTTCAAGACGTATTTGAAGATAAAATAGGTAGAGTAAAGAACGCAAAGGCAATTTTAGTTTTGAAACCTGACAGTTCTCCTAGATTTTTTGCTCCGAGACCAGTACCGTATGCATTGAAAAGTGCAGTTGAAACAGAAATCAGGAGATTAGAAAATGAAGGTTCCTGGGAAAAGATTAAATATTCAGATTGGGCTACACCATTAGTTCCTATTGTGAAGGAAAGTGGACAGGTTAGGTTATGTGGAGATTATAAAGTAACGTTAAATCCACAACTGCATGTAGCTCAACATCCCTTACCAAATCCGAAAGACATGTTTGCAACTATGTCAGGATGCAGTGTTTTTTCTAAATTAGATTTAAGACAAGCATTTCAACAGCTTCTCGTGGATGAAACTTCAGAAGAATTATGTACAGTAAATACATCCTTAGGTTTGTTTAGGCCAAAGAGATTACCTTATGGAGTTGCAAGTAGTCCAACTATATGGCAACAAACTATGGATAAGATTTTTTCAGGAATGCAAGGAGTATTCATTTTTATAGATGATATTTTAATTGCGGGTAAAGACACAAGAGAACATAGAGAAAGATTGCGAACAGTTCTGAAGAAGTTGAAGGAACATAATATTAGGGTAAATAAGAACAAATGTATTTTAGAAGTTGATTCGGTGGAATACTTAGGTTTTGTAATAAATGGCAAAGGTATTCACAAAACTAAAGAGAAGATTAAAACTGTACAATCAACAAAAGTGCCAGAAAATATTCAAGAATTACAATCGTTTCTAGGTTTAGTAACATTTTATGGGAATTTCATTCAGAATTTGTCTACAATTGCACATCCATTGTATAATCTGTTGAATAAGGGTGTAGAATGGATGTGGACAAAAGAGTGTCAGGAATCTTTTGAAAGAATCAAGCAGGAAATAACATCACCTACATTCTTAGTACATTATCAAATGGATTTACCAGTTAAATTAGTATGTGATGCATCAAACATAGGTTTAGGTGCAGTATTATCTCAAGTAATGCCAGATGGAACAGAAAAACCAATTGCATTAACTTCTAGAGTATTGAACAAGGCAGAAAGGAATTACTCTCAAATAGAAAAGGAAGGTTTAGCATTAGTTTATGGAGTTAAAAAATTCCATATGTATCTTTATGGTAGGAAAAAGTTCACACTTGTTACAAATCATAAACCTTTATTAGCAATATTGGGTCCAAAAGTAAGTTTACCTACGTTGGTAGCTGCAAGACTACAACGTTGGGCAGTTACGTTAGCAGCGTACCACTATGATATAGAATACCGTCCAACATCAAACATGGGTAATGCAAATGCTTTATCCAGATTACCCGTAGACAAAGCTTCAGAGGAGTTTGATGACAGTGTTCTGTTAATTTCTGTATATGATGTACCAATAACTGCAAAAGATATAGCACACAGTACCAAGCAAGACCCAGTACTTAGTAAGGTTTTGGAGAGTTTAATGACAGGTAGGGACTTATGTGGAAAAGAGGAAAATTGTAAACCGTATAAGGATATATGGTATGAACTGAGTGTAACACAAGGAATAGTGATGAGAGGTTCCAGGGTAGTTATTCCTAATTCACTGAGAAATAAGGTTTTGTCTGGAATACATGCTGATCACCAAGGTATTGTAAGATCAAAGTCAATTGCGAGAACTTTTGTATGGTGGCCAGGTGTAGATAAAGATGTGGAATGTTATATAAAGAATTGTATGAATTGTGTTATGCAACAGAACAATCCTCAATTTGCTAGAATGCACCCGTGGGAGTTACCCAGGTATCCATGGCAAAGAGTGCATATAGATTTTGCAGGTCCTTTTTTGAATTATTTGTTTTTGAAAGTAGTAGATGCTTACAGTAAATGGCCAGAAATTATCCCAATGAAGACAACAACGTCTTATGCCACAATAAAAGAGTTAATGCAAATTTTTTCAACGCATGGTATTCCAGAAACAATTGTTACAGATAATGGACCACAATTTACCTTAAAAGAGTTTAAAGAATTTTGTAATGTCAATGGTATAAAGCATACATTTTCAGCTACATATCATCCATCTACTAATGGAGAGGCTGAAAGATTTGTCCAAACGTTTAAACACAATATGAAGTGTAGAAAAGCAAATTCAGGTAATATATTTTTGCATGTGTCAAAATTTTTGTTGTCTTATAGAACAACGCCGCACAGCACAACAGGCGTGGCACCCTCAAATTTGTTGATGGGGAGGAGGATAAGGTGTAAGTTAAATTTGTTGTATCCAAGTTTGCAAAGTGATTTAGAAGATAAAGGGTATAAACAAGTAGCAAAGCTTCCTAATGTAAGACATTTTTTACCTTTGTCTGATTTCATGGTAAGATCGTACAACACTCCAGAGAAGTGGGTACTAGGAGAGATTGTAAGAGAGATAGGAAATTTACATTAAGATGTTCCTGTTGGTGATAATGTTGTAAAACGTCATGTTGATCAATTACAGCCATTAAACAGAAAGACAGTAGAGCATGTGAATGTTAGAGATGAGAAACTTAAAGAAGTAGTTAGATCAAATGAGTCAAATATTCACCAAGATGGTCCAACATCCAATATAGATTCAGAACCAATTCATGTACCAGTACAAGATGAGGTTAAAGTGCTTCCTAATAGGATTAACAGAGGAAAGCCCCCTGAGAAATTAGATTTATGAAGATTTTTACAATGTCAAGTTAAGGGGGAGGAGACTGTTATGTGTTATTGTAATAATGTACTATATTGTTTCAAGTGTTGCAGGTATTGCGCAACATTGCATCATATTGCATGAATAAGACATGTTATGCTTTGTACATAAGAGTAATGATTTGTTTTGGTATTAGGATTCAAACATTTGTTGATTACCTCAAAGATAGAATGTGATTCTTTATGGTTTTGTACTGGAGTAGGATTTAAGTCTTTTCAGAGCGATGCTCTTTTGTTTAGCAATGTTTTGGTTTTGTCAGATTGTGTAGTCATTTATACATTAAACGTGTATTTTAAGAATACCAACTTCTTATTGCCCATCAAGACAAAACTGACGACAAGAGATGGGATCAGCTGAGAAATAATTACTAACAATTGTTCATCTATGTTCCAGGTAATTATTATGGTTGATAGAACTTCCTACCAAAGTACCATATCCAAAACCAACTTCTTATTACCCATCAAGACAAAACTGACGACAAGAGATGGGATCAGCTGAGAAATAATTACTAACAATTGTTCATCTATGTTCCAGGTAATTATTATGGTTAATAGAACTTCCTATCAAAGTACCATATCCAAAACTCTCGCCGTTTCTCTAGCTTTTGATTGAAAGGAAGAAGTCTGCCTTTCAAAGGCTGGGTTAAAAACTGGCGACTGTGTCGCCACTTGTTGAGGTACCAACTGGTACGTGGTTGGAGGTTGTGCCACTATCTGAGGCACCGCGGTCACGGGAAGTTGCTGTTGTTGCCGTCGGTAGGGCCTAGCCCGCCGAAAGGATAACCTAGGCCTTTTTGTCTTCTTCTTGGGTTGGGGACCCTTATCCGGAGAAGACTTCTCTTAAGGTTTAAGCCCCACTTTTGGAGAAGGTTCCTATTCTCCGTGGCGGCTTTGATTACTACTTTTTTAACTACTTCGTTGGGAAAGGTTTTTACCCCATATGAAAGAAGAAATCAGTCTCCTCGGTTCGTGCTTCACCGCAGCCGAGGCGAACACAAACTCTTTACAGGCTCTCCTAGCTTTAATAAAGCTATAGAGATCCTTCGTAATATTGGCCAGATGGGTTTTGGCCACTACCATGAACGTGTCCTGTTTCTTGGGGTCACTTGCCAACGTTTTTTAAAAATCGTTTGCAACGACATCGATGCCGCAAGACTTTCTTTCGTCTCTTGCTCTCTGCGCAAGAAAAACTCCAACAGCTTTTGAAGTTCCTCACCAAACTGACGTTCGGCAATATCGGCTTCCAACTTCCCACTGAGAAGGTAAGGTTAACGTCCTTCCAGTCTTTTTGGTCCAATGGTAAGGTTAGGGATATCGGCATGCATTCCTCCAAGGAGGGGCATGGTATCCTTGCCTTCGCCGCCTTCAAGGCTGCCTTATATCCCTTTTCCGTGAAGGGAAAAGCTCTGGTTAGAGAGGCCACAAAGGAGGGAACCTTCTTACTGAAGGCTGGCACCTTTGAGTTCGTGAAGCCCCTCTCTTTTATCGAGCTCATTAGTAATGCCTGCGCTTTACTATGGTCAAGGACTACGACCTCCTTCGGCTCCGTCTCCTCCTTGAGGCTGGCTTATTCCTAAGACGGACATAGCAGTCTGGGTAAGAGTCTTTGTTGGGCCTAAATCCCACATCTTCCAGGGGAATTGAGCCCAACTTCTTTGATATAACAAACTTCCCGGTTGTCATTGACATGTGTTCGGCATACCTCCAAGGGTTGGTATCCGAGCACAAAGGAAGATCCTTCACGTTGAGTCAATTCTGGGGCCCACGTGATGCTGAGAGTCTGCATATATCCAGTTTCATCGCAGCTTCCTTTTCATCATTCTTCTTTTGTATTTGTTGAATAATTTTAATAATAGAAGAAAGAGTCCTTCCCAGATCATCTGGGATAGCAAACGATGTAGAGGGAACAGGTTCTGGGGCCGGAACGGATGTAACCGACACCTCATCGATTTCTTCCTCTTCTATTTCTGGAGCGTGGGTCAGCTCCTCCTCTTAACCTTCTCCCAGAATGTTCTTCTCTGTATAATCCGATGCCTCTGATATCCTATCGTCCAATGGGATGTCTTGAAGGGCGGCCGAGACTTCAGAATCTACCGGATTCTGGACGGTTGGTATCTCCTCATGAGGCTGAGGGATGACTGCATCAGTCGAAGCCTTAGGGAAAAGGTAGGCCCTCATCTTTTCGTTTGGAAGGTAGGGACCTCAAGTGTTTTTTTGAAAACCCCTCAACCAGGTTCGCAACTTTTCTCTAACAGCATCCCTTGAGTCCACTGACTTAGGGGTGTCAAACGCCTCGGTAATCAGGTTAGAATATATGATACATACCTGAGGGTTTTAATACCGGATATCACCTTTGGAGGCTGTGCATGCTGCGTGCCTCCTGCATAACTCATATCCACAGAAGTTCTTACTGCGGACATTGCAGAACATACTCCCGCACCTCGGATGGTCCTCCTGTGAAGAGAAGAAAATCCATGAGTATCAAGTGAAGGCTTTTCATTAATTGTTAATACATGTAGCTTATATAGTAAAGCTAAAAAGGAAAGAAGGAAAGACACATACTTGTATTTCCTGCCCAGCCAATTGCTGTAACCTTCCAAGATATTAAAACTAAGGTTAATTCTTATACTAGAATACCTTATATATTTTCCTAAGCGGAAAGTCAAGGTGTAGCTCACACCTTGAAATAAAAATTTAATATACTGGATAGAATGAATACAGAAAGAACTCACTTTCTATATATTGTACGGTCTCAACAAAAGGTGTACAAGATAACATTAAGTATGTTGGAAGAATTTTAGTGTTACAACAAACTCTGTACTGTAGTTTTATTAATGCAGTGTGTACTACATCACAAATATAGTAACTACTGTACATCGCATGCTATCGTGCCGGCCGGCACGCGCCAGCACGTACTGACATATGCCGGCATGTGCCAGCCGTCATTAATCCTGTATAGTTCAAAGGTATGCTACCTTTAACTAATAGGCGGTAGTTCACTGGTTCGCAAAATGTGTGCCAGCCGGAAATCAGTGCCGGCCGGCAACTGAAAACACTAGCACCCGACTGCTGGCTGCTAAACGTAGTGGCCAGCAGATCTTGGGATGTGCTTCTACTGCCAGCAGGCAAAGGTAGGGATACCCATGACGGCCAGTAGTGACTACGAACCAGAAAACCTCCACCTACCCGGCTGCCAGCCGTTTAAGCCGGCAGCCAGGCTAGGAGTACAATATACTAGCAAGAGAAACAGTATGGATGTAAGGTTATAAGGCGGCATTGCCATACAGCCTCCATCCATAAAGAGTGAACATATGGAAGGGGAGAATGTAGCATTCAGACTTCCAATATATCCATAGCCTGCCGGGCTCTACCAGCAGACATGGAAGGGAGACCAAGGTAGGTCTGGGGTTCACTCTGCAGAAGAAAAAAAAGGTGAGCCGGTCCCCCATCCTAACCTACACTAGATACAGAAGTAGGACTGCGGCTAAGAGATGTGATGGCTAGGCCATCACTTAGAAAGAGAGGGGGGAACGTGATAAGGGTCCTGTAAACTTCATTCTAGTATGAGATACACCCAGCAGTTAGGAAAGCTCATCCTAACCTAGAGTTTGTCTATAGGGAGGAACGTTCGCAATACTTGCTATCCTCCTCCATACCAGAACCAAGTTGGGTGTAGTTATTTCACCAGGCAATGGAGAAAACTCATTCTCCAGCCCGAGAATAACCACACAAGACAGTCTGCTAGACCACTAGGGAAGCAAAGCCTCCTGTGTCTGCACCTAACCAAGCAAAGGAAACTCATTCTCTATGCTAGGAAGACGCAGACCACAGACTAAAACTCTGATGTTCTGCCCCAACCTCAAAAACCAAATACTCTGGTTAGCGGGTCAGGAAAGACATATCCTAGTATAATTCATATAGAACCACTAGGACTAAGCCTAAGGCTTACTAAGAGGGAGAAAGGGATTGAACTTATTCTCCGGAGGAGAAAAGAACAACCGGAGATTTGTGCGAGAGTATACTAAAGCCCCATAGGCTACTAGCCTAGATGCGGTGGGAATCGATAACCTAAATCACTGAAAATCTCTCGTATACAATCTTGGAGTAGAAAATTCAACAATATCTTACATGTATAAAATATTTGCCTATAGCTTCAATAACAAAACACTCGGAAAACTTATATCATGTATTAAAGTACTAGGGCCAGACGCCCAGGCTATTAAGCCTCGCGAAAGGCAAGATTGGTTACCTAAATCACCGAACTGAAAACTAACGGCATTATATAACAATTCCTAGGGGCGCTAAATAGCTATATTTATTAAAGCGTAAAAACCGGGAACGTCGCTCTGGCTAACTAAATGACCCATATATAGCGAGCGACAGCATCCAGGATGCCTCCGGTAGGCAACAGCTCTTGTTTACGTTAAATTCACTTTTAATTTATTTCAAAACGACAGGAGCTTACATTTATACAAAGTAAAGATAATACTCAACTTTCCTGAGGCAAAAGGGACCGGAGAAAGTATCATAACGTTGAATAATATCCAAAAATAAGAGAGAATACAAGGGAAAACACCGAGTAGTAGAGTTACACGAAACGGAATGTAGATGGCGCTGCCACCTTCGTCAGATAAAAACTGGAAACGGAATAGGAGAGATTCCTTGGGAATGGCTCTCTTTTCGTTCCCGTTTCAGATTCTTGTCACTGTAACCCCTCGAAGCGTTAATACTGTTTGGGGTGAAGATAACTATGTGACGTGTCAAGAATATGTCCTCTGATATTATGCGATATCCCTGTTAGATTTAATTAGGGATATTCGCTCAAGGAGTTAGAATTCTGGATACCTTAGGCTAAAATTCTCTGGGAATATCACTGTAGTCAAATATACCCTAGAAAGCTACCCTTTAGGAACTTCCATCAGGAAAACATGGCCTGGGAACAAAAATAATTCTTATTGTTAATTATCCAGTTTAGTTTTGTGTATACTTGAGAGACCTTTTAGATATTCAGTGTTTTATGAATTGCTGTCTGGAAGTTATATAACTGTGTCAGAATTCATGTAATAATATTTTGAAGAGTGATAGTTTATAAAATATATTTTATCATATTTTTGGTTCCCATTCACAAGCCATAGTATGATATGCCCAGATTAGGGAGCCATAATCGTATAATATATTTTAGGTGCCCAGTCCTTTGGGATCGAGAGGGTCTGTTTTGAATATAGGGCCGGGTTTTGCTTAATGATTTGAATAGCACAGTCTTGATAAGATTTGATATTGTTTAGATATATTTTTGGAAAGAAAATTTGATATAGCTAAATTACAAAAAGTCACTTTTATGTTGGTTGAATATCGTCTGGTGATTTCAGCATATTACTCACCTGTAAATGAGTGAATAATTATTAGTAATTATCCAGGAGTATCCCATCTGTGTCATCAGTTTTTTATTGATTATATGTTGAATCAAACGCAGGTGTATATGTAACCGTTTAATGTATAATAAGAGGCTACATTACTCTTGGCTCTAGGCTCAAGGCAACCAACTCCCAAATAAGTGTCGAGCATCTCGTAAACAATTTCACAAACCAAAACATTAGAACAACCTTAAGAGCATTGCTCTCAAAAGACTTGAATCTTACTGCAGTACAAAAGTGAAAAGAATCACATCCTATATTTGAGGTAATTAATAATTGCTTGAACCCTAATATCAAAATATATCATTTCAGTTATGTACAATGTCAAACACGTTTTATGAACGCAATATAATGCAATGTTGCGCTCTATACACGTATTATTTACGGTAATACAGTACATTATTACAATAATACATAACAGTGTCGTCTCCTTAACTAGACATTGTAAAAATCTTTATAAATCTAATATCTAAGGGGGCTTTCCTCTATTAATCATATTAGGAAGCACTCTAACCACATCTTGTACGGGTACATGAATTGATTTTGTATCTACATTTTATGTTGGAGCATCTTGGTTAATATTTGACTCATTTGATCTAACTACTTCCGAAAGTTTTCCATCTCTAACATTCACATGCTCTGCTCTACTTCGGTTTAATGGCTGTAATTGATCAACATGACGTTTTACAATATTTCCACCAACTTGAACTTCATAATGTAAATTTGCTATCTCTCTTACAATCCCTCCTGGTACCCACTTCTCTGGAGTGTTATACGATCTTACCATGACATCAGATGAAGGTAAAAGACGTCTTACTTTTGGAAGATTTTCTCCTTTTTTATACCCTTTTTCTTTTAAATCCCTATGCAAATTTAGATAAAATAAATCTAACTTGCACCTTATCCTCCTCCCCATCAACCAATTTGATGGTGTCACGCCTGTTGTGCTGTTCGGTGTTGTTCTAAAAGACAATAAAAACTTTGATACATTTAAAAATATGTTACCCGAATCTGCTTTTCTACACTTCATATTGTGTTTAAATGTTTGAACAAACCTTTCAGCCTCTCCATTGGTAGAGGGATATGTTACTCGAATTTGCTTTTCTACACTTCATATTGTGTTTAAATGTTTGAACAAACCTTTCAGCCTCTCCATTGGTAGAGGGATGATATGTTGCTGAAAATGTATGTTTTATACCATTGACGTTACAAAATTCTTTAAACTCTTGCGAGGTAAATTGCGGACCATTACCCGTAACAATTCTTTCGTTAATACCATGTGTAGAAAAAATTGGCATTACCTCTTTTATTGTGGCATAAGACATTGTTGTTTTCATAGGAATGACTTCTGGCCACTTACTGTAAGCATCTACTACTATCAAAAACAAATAATTAAAAAAAGGACCTGCAAAATCTATATGCACTCTTTGCCATGGATACCCGGGTAACTCCCATGGGTGCATTGTAGCAAAATGATGATTGTTCTGTTACATAACAAAATTCATACAATTCCTTATATAAGATTCAACATCTTTATCTACATCTGACCACCATAAAAAAGTTCTTGCAATTGACTTTGATCTTACAATACCTTGGTGATCAACATGTACTTCAGACGAAACCTTATTCCTCAGTGAAATAGGAATACCTACCCTTGATCCTCTCGTCACTATTCCTTGTGTTATAGTAAGTTCATACCATATATCCTTATAGGGTTTACAATTTTCTTCTTTTCCACATAAGTCCCTACTTGTCATTAAACTCTCTAAAACCTTACTAAGTACTGGGTCTCTCTTGGTACTACAGAAATTAACAGAATACTGTCATCATATTCTTTTGAAGCTTTGTCTACTGGTAATCTAGATAAAGCATCTGCATTACCCATCTTTGATGTTGGACGGTATTCTATATCATAGTGGTACGCGGCTAACTTAATTGCCCAACGTTGTAGTCTTGCAGCTACCAACGAAGGTAAACTTGCCTTTGGACCTAATATTGCTAATAAAGGTTTATGATCTGTAACAAGTGTGAACTTTATCCTACCATGAAGATACATACGAAATTTCTTAACTCCATACACTAATGCTAAGCCTTCTTTTTCTATTTGAGAGTAATTTCTTTCTGCCTTGTTCATTACTCTAGAAATGAATGCATTTGATTTTTCTGTTCCATATGGCATTACATGAGATAATACTGCACCTAAACCTATGTTTGATGCATCATATACTAATGTAACTGGTGAATCCATTTGATAATGTACTAGGAAAGTAGGTGATGTTATTTCCTGTTTGATTTTTTCAAAAGATTCTTTTGTCCACTTCCATTCTACACCCTTATTCAACAGATTATACAATGGATGTGCAATTGTAGACAAATTCTGAATGAAATTCCCATAAAATGTTAATAAACCTAAAAAGTATTATAATTCCTCAACATTTTGTGGTACTTTTGTTGATTGTACAGCTTTAATCTTCTCTTTAGTTTTGTGAATACCATTGCCATTAATTAAAAAACCTATATATTCCACTGAATCAACTTCTAAAATACATTTTCTCTTATTTACTGTGATATTATGTTCCTTCAAATTTTTCAGAACTGTTTGCAATCTTTCTCTATGTTTCATTGTGTTTTTACTAGCAATTAAAATATCATCTATAAAAATGAATACTCCTTGCATTCCTGAAAAAATCTTATCCATAGTTTGTTGCCATACAGCTGGAGTACTTGCAACTCCATAAGGTAATATCTTTGGCCTAAACAAACCGAAGGATGTAGTTACTGTACATAAATCTTGAGAACTTTCATCCACGGGAAGCTGTTGAAATGCTTGTCTTAAATCTAACTTAGAAAAAACACTGCATCCTGACATAGTTACAAACATGTCATTGGGATTTGGTAATGGATGTTGAGCTACATGCAGTTGTGGATTCAACATTACTTTGTAATCTCCACATAACCTAACCTGACCATTTTCCTTCACAATAGGAACTGATGCAGTAGCCCAATCTGAATATATAACCATTTCCCATGAAACTTAATTTTTCTAATTTCCTGATTTCTGTTTCAACTGAACTTTTCAATGCATAGAGTACATTTCTGATAGCACAAAATCTAAGAGCACTGTCAGGTTTCAAAACTAAAATTGCCTTTTGGTTCTTTACTGTACCTACTTTATCTTCAAATATGTCTTGAAACTCTGATATGCTATTATCTACAGACATTTCATTTTAGTTTTTCTAGTCTACCTGTAACCTTCAAAATACTAGGCCAATCTAATTTCAAATACTGTAGCCAAACCAAACATAGCAAAATTTGTCCTTTACCTTTTATCACTGTTAATGGCATTCTCTCTAATTTCTATTCTTTGTACTGTACTTTTACGTTCGAAGCACCTATTACCTAAATATCTAAACCATTATAACCTTTCAAAACTCTATTTGTACCTTCTAATAAAAAATTACGAATACTTTTACCTGTTTTCTCAGACATAATTGATACATCGGATGCTGTGTCAACTTGCATCAAAATTGGTTTACCATTTATGATTACTTCTACCATGATATGTTTCTTTGCATTTTTATTGACAGAATTTATGCGAAACGCAAAATCAGTTTCGGACTTATCCTGATTATCATGGATATTTTCCACATTATTCTCTTGACCAATAGTATCAACTGTAACATTTATTTTCTTTGCGTACTGTTTAGGGAATCTACAAGCAGTTGCAAAATGACCCATCTTTCTACAACTCTGGCATGTTTTTCCAGTTACAGGAAATTTCTTTGCTTAGTATGCAAGATGATCAGTTTTACCACACCTATAACACTTGGGTTTTTCCTGTTGTTTCTGTGTATAAGCCTGATTCTGATATTTATGAACATCAGTGTTAGGCACTTTTCTATGACTAGGCTTTGACATAGTCCCTCTCTGATTCTTATTGTATCTCCACCTGGAACCTATTGTACTAATTCTATAATTTTTCATTCTATTGCTTGCAGAACTACCTATTATGTTACTTCGCCTATTTGATGTTTCTAAAGCTCTGCTTATTATCAATACCTTTTCTAATGTTAAATCTTTATCTTGCAATAATTTCTTTCTTAGCTCTTGTTATGTACAATGTCCAGTAAATTGATTTTTGGGCTCAAGCCATGACGTCCTGATGGAAGGTTCCTTCAGTAACTTCCTGAGGGTATATAAATTTTATGACTACTGTAGATATTCCCAGATAATTAAACTAAAGGTTTCACAGAATTGTAACTTCTGGCGTGAGTACCCTAAAGGTTTCCCTTTAGGATATCGTATATCAACAGGGGACGTATGCTTGACACGCCACATTGCTATCTGCACCCCACATAGCGTTTACGCTTCGAGGGGGAAGGTGGCAAGTTATAGGAGGAGCCATTGCAAAGTTATCCTCCTGCATTACTGTTACGGTACCTCGCGACGTAAACAAACGACAGCCATAGCTGTCCGCCATCTTGACAGACATCACGTCCGCCCGCTTCATTCCTAAATCTGTAGCGTTCATGTGTAGCTTGTTTTTCCCAGTGTTCGCTATTTCGTTACATCATGTCGCAATCTTCAGCCTCGCCTTTTTCTGGAAAGTTGAGTACCATGCTCTTGTATTGTTTAAATAAGCTCTGGCCGTAAAGTAACCATTTTTTTATTCTTAAATCTTATGTTTTGTGGAGGAGCTCTGCCTCGACCGGAGGCGTCATGTTACGACGCTGTTGTTTGTCTCGCATGTTTTATTTAGTTAGCCAGAACAACGTTCCCGGTCTAATAACTAATAAAAATATTATTAGTTATTTAGTTTTCATTGCTAGGAATTAGTTATATTATGCCGATAGTATTCTACGGCGATCTACGTTAGCCGTATCCTATGCTAGCCTACTAGCCTAACCCTAGGCTCGACGCCTACGTGTTCATGTTTACTTCCTGCATGATATAATAAGTGTTCCTAGTGTTATTTTACAAAATGAAGATTTAGGCATTTAATCATACAAGATTCAATGATTGTACATGTATTATTTCACCTTCTAGGGACCATGCAAGGGGTTTTTGGTGGTCTTACCATCAACTCACTTGCCCCTAACCTAACGTTGGGGCCCTTGTATGCTTCCTTACCTCCCCAGTTATCTTATTTAAGGCAATATCCTCCCTCTGTGGTAGCCTAGGCTACATCCTAGCCCTCTTTACCTCGAATAGCATTCCGGTAGGTTAGGCTAGGATTGTTCTTTCCTTCTCCTCGCCATTGTTCATGGCTTGAGTTGGGACAGAACCCCAGAGTACTAGTCATTTACCCCAGCTCACCTTAGGAGAATGTTTTTCTCCTTCAGGTCCTTGCTGGAGGCTGATTGTGGAAGGGCTCTGCCATTCCCCCTAGTCTGCACTAGGTTGGGTAACGACCCTTCCTCCCTGTAGCCTAGCGATTTGTCCTATCCCTGTCTTGCCTAGTCTGGGAGAATGGTTCTCCTAGCCTAGGTTAGGCAGTCAGTGGGATTCTGTTTCTTTATAGTTTAGGACAGGACACTAGTGCTGTACCTAAGCTGAGCTAATCTACCCTAGGTTGGAGATCGTTCTCTCCCCCCTAGATAGGCTAGCCCTAAAACAGATTCCCTTCTCTTGGGAGTGTCAGGGGGTGCTACGTCTCCCCCCATCACTCCCTCTTTGGACCCTTTCCCCTCCCCCTCTATCCTTTTGTGTTGGCTTGCTATCACACCCATGTCCGCCGTCCTACAACTCCACCGCTTGCCGGCGGGTTGTGGGATCGGTTGGGTCATTCTGCTAGGTAGTCTGTACTACTACACTTCCCACACATAGTTGAACTAAGGGGCAGTTTTGGCGGTCGGCCTGCTGGCGAAAGACCTCCCTTCTTTCAGTGTCCTCTGGCTCTCCCTTAGACTGCCACAGGCAACATAGCCGTTTGCCGGCTCTCTGCCGCCGGATGAAAGGTGTATCCTCCCCTTTTCGTCTGAACACTCCTTCCGGAGGAAGACTAGATTGGGTACCGGGTATTACCCTTCCTTCTCTTCCCTCCTTGTCTATCTCTCTCTCTAACTCGGTGTCGGTCCACTGCCGCCTCTGTCCTGCCGACCCTAGCCGCCGGCTTCTTCGGTAACTTTCCTTTCTTATTGAATGATATTAGTGATGGTCTACCATTGCCGGTTGCCTGCCAGCTGCTGGGGGTCGCCGCCCTGCCGGCAAACTGCCATTTCCTGAAGTGTCATCCCTTTTCTTTGCCACTTAGAATATAGGCGGTGATGGGTTCATCTTCGGTGGAGTTCTGCCAGCGTTAGTCACCCCTCTTGCCAGCCAGCCCCGTGCTGGCAGCCATTATTGTGCAGCTATGTATAATAGCCGGTACTCCTCTGGTATATTTTTACCATAGAATGAAGACTATTGTGTATAGTTGTACAGTAAAATATTTTCAACATATTCTGTGCATCCTTGTGCAGTCTCTTGCCGGGACCTAAATCTACAAGGGGCTTAGCTTATCCCCTTATTTTATTACAAACTGAATGATTTCAGCTTTCCCCCTCTCCGTAATTAATTCCCCAGAGGAAGCCTAAGCTTGGCTTATCTGAACCGGATGTTCTTCCTCTTCTGGGATCCTTATCGGTTCTATGAAATTAATTATGGTGTGAGGTCGCGGCAATTGGCTGGGTGGGAACCACAAATATGTGTCTTTCCTACCTCTTTTCTAGCTTATCTATCCTAAGCTTATAAACAAATGGAATCTTATATATATATATATATATATATATATATATATATATATATATATATATATATATATATATATATATATATATATATATATATATATATATATATATATATATATATATATATATATATATATATATATATATATATATATATATATATATATATATATATATATATATATATATATATATATATATATATATATATATATATATATATATATATGTTGCTAACTTAATCCTAATCTAAGATTACTGTAAGTAATGTGGTATTGACTTCCATGTACTCATTTTCTCTTTCTTTTACAGGTGGAGTACGGGAAGTGTGAGAGCGACTTCTGCGGTGTTCGTTGCCCTGACTTTTATGGTCCTCCCGCGTGCCGGACCCACGCCGGATGCTCAACCAAGAAAGGGAACCTTCGGCGTTGGGATCCGCAGAGCTGTTCCGTCTGCAAAGGCCTTCTCGATGAGGCGTTTGAGAACCCTCCGTCCGCGGAGGCTTGAGACAACGCCCGAGAGAAGCTGCGCAAGTGGGTGCACGGTTTTCAGAAAAACGCCACAGGGCCTTATCTCCCTAGCGAGAAGATGAGGTCCTTACTCTTCCCTAAGGCATCTGCTGATGCCGTGATCCCCAAGGATGAGATCCCTGTTATTCAACTAGCGGTCGAACCGGACGTTGCGGCCGCTCTCCAAAGCTGTCATATTGACGAGGTGGAGAGAATGTTGGATGTGTCCGAAAAACTGGAAGGACCCTCATAGCAGAGGGTCAAGAAGAAGAAGAGGATCAGGTGGAGTTTCCTGATTCTGAGGGCGAGACCGCCCGTGCACATTCTGTGGCTTCTGTCGTGATTGAAGAGCCAGTTCCCTCTACTTCTGCTGCTGCTGCTGCTGCTGCTTCAATACCCGTAGTACTGGGTACTCAGGATACCATCCAGGCTCTGGTGGCATTCCTGAATGAGAAGTTCCGCGAAGGTCATGAGAACCTTAAGAGGGAACTCATAGGCATTAAGAAACAGACGAAGGAGATCTCTGTCAAAGATCTTCCTTCCTGTTCAGTGACAAACCCCTAGAGGTATGCCAAACACATGCCGATAACGACTGGACGCATCTTTATTAACGACAAATTGGGTGCCATCCACCTTGAAGAGGTGGAGTTCTACCCTAATTTCGAAGCCTACCCAGACTGTTACATCTAGCTCAAGTCCGAACCAGTCTCCAAGGAGGAGACTGAGCCTAAGGAAGTGATTGTGTTCGAACACTCCAAGGCTCAAGCTGTGCTGGCTGACTCCCTCAAGAGTAAAGGCTTCACCAACTCTAAAATGCCGGCATTGCGCAAGAGACATCCGTCTTTTCTTGCTCCTCTCACCAATGATCTTTCCCTTTGCAGAAATGGCCTTGAATGTTGTCCTGAAGGCTGTGGAAGAAGGAAAGCCCTGCCCTACATTAGAGGAGTGTAGGCCTCTCTCCCTCACCTTACCCCCTGAAAATAAAAGCTGGAAGGACATCCAACTTACCTTCACGGTTGGAAAGTTGGAACCTGACGTCGCTGGACGTCAGTTTAACGAAAATCTCACCAAGCTGAATGACCACCTTTTGTGTCGGGAGCAGAACACAAAGGAGAGACTGGCTGCCTCTCTGTTGCTTCAAGTACAACTCGAAGCAATGGCCGGGGACGTTCGGGTCCCAGGCTACTACATGGTTCTCGACAAAGCCCACCTTGCTACCTTGCTGAAGGACCTATATAGCTTCATCAAGGAACGGAGAGCCTGTAGAGAGTTCGTCTTCGCCCATCCAGCCGTGAAACACTAACCCCGGAAACTGATCTCCTCTAACAACTGGGGCAAACACATCTTCCCAACAGATTTGGTGAAAGAGATTGGGGACAAGGGCGCCACTGAGAATCGGAACCTTCTCAACGAGTGGGTCATGTCCCGAAAGAGGAAGTCCTCTCAGGATGAAGGTCCGCAACCTAAGAGGAAATCCAACAAGCCTAGACCCCAACAGCGTCAAGCCAAATGCCAGTTTCCGGCTCCCGCTACTTCCCAGATAGTGGCCCAGCCGCAGCAGACCTTTCAGCTGGTCCCTCAGCCGGTGGTATCCCAATCACCAGTCTTCACTCCTGCCTATGAAAGACAGTCCACTACCTTTCGTCCCAGAGGTAGAGGCTCCTGCAGAGTCTCCTCTCGTCTTCATTCCAGAGGCATAGGAGGAAGGGGAGCAGGCGGCCGAGGTGGTAAACCCTTGGGAAACCAGACGCAATGAAGTGCTTCTGGTGGGAGGAAGACTCTGCCATTTTCAGGATCGTTGGACCTTCGATCCTTGAGCACACAGCATCATCAAGAAGGGACTAGGGTGGAGTTGGATACAACCACCTCCAATCTTCCACCAATTCTTCCAACCCTCAACCCCCATCCAAGAAGAATATGTCCTAGAACTCTTGAATAAGAAGGTGATCAGGAGGGTAAAGTCCACCAGGTTCCAGGGAAGACTGTTTTGTGTTCCCAAGAAAGACTCAGACAAAATAAGAGTCATTCTCGACTTGTCCCCTCTCAACAAGTTCATTGCGAACAACAAATTGAAGATGCTGACTCTTCAACATATAAGTGCCCTATTGCCTCACAGGGCTTACACGGTCTCAATAGACCTGGAGGATGCCTATTGGCACATTCCAATGAATCACCAAACTTCCTCCAACCTAGGATTCAGGCTTCAATGAAGAAAGTACGCCTTCAGGGCCATGCCCTTCGGGCTCAACGTGGCTCAAAGAATCTTCACGAAGCTCGCAACACGATCGTCCACCAGCTACGCCTTCAAGGCGTCCAGGTGATGGCTTACCTAGACGATTGGCTGGTCTGGGCGATATCGCCAGAAGAATGTTTGCATGCCTGTAGAAAGGTGACCCAATTCCTGGAACATCTGGATTTCAAAATCAACACCAAGAAGTCTCGCCTGTCTCCAGCTCAGAAGTTTCAATAGTTGGGAATCCATTAGAATCTTCAGTCACACCGTCTTCCCATCCCTCTGAAGAAAAGGAAGGAAATAGCCGGATCTGTCAAAAGACTTCTCAAATCCTAATGGATTTCAAGACGACAGCAGGAGCGAGTACTCGGCTCCCTACAGTTCGCCTCAGTGACAGACCCAGTGCTATGAGCACAGCTAAAGGATGCTTCGGGAGTCTGGAGACGAAACGCATCCATCGCTCGAAGAGATCTCAAGAGACCTCTACCAAACAGGCTTCGCTCACTCCTCAAGCCGTGGTCGGAAGTAAGGAACCTGAAAAGATCTGTTCTTCTTCAACCACCACCTCCATTGATCAACATCCACACGGATGCCTCGCTAAAAGGATGGGGCTGTCACTCGCACCAGCGCCAAGTTCAAGGAACGTGGTCTACCCTGTGCAAGACGTTCCACATCAATATCTTGGAGGTCATGGCGGTTCTTCTCACTCTGAAGAAACTACACCCTCGTCCTTCGAACCACATCCGTCTAACTCTAGACAGCTCCGTAGTGGTCAGATGTCTCAACCGTCAGGGCTAAATATCGCCCCAACTCAACCAAGTGCTGTTACCCATTTTCCGCCTGGCGGAGAGGAAAAAATGGCACTTGTTCGCAGTTCACCTACAAGGATTCCGCAACGTGACGGCGGACGCTCTATCGAGGACAAGCACCATAGAGTCGGAATGGTCCCTAGATGCAAGATCATTCTCCTTCATCTCCCGTCAAGTCCCGGAACTGCAGATCGACCTCTTTGCGACGAGCGACAACAATCAACTTCCTCTGTACGTGGCCCCATACGAGGACCCCAAAGCAGAAGCTGTGGACGCCATGTCCCTGGACTGGAACAGATGGTCCAAGATTTACCTGTTCCCTCCACCCAATATTCTGCTGAAAGTCCTCTCCAAACTGAGAACCTTCAAGCGAACAGCAGCCATGAAGTGGCCCCAGAGCAACTGGTTCCCCCTAGTCCTGGAGGTACACCCCAAGCTGATCCCTCTGCCGGGCCGAGTTCTCTCCCAGCAGGTGCAGAAGTTGACTGTCTTCGATTCATCAAAGAAAGTCCGAGACCTTCATCTCATGATTTTCTCTCCCTAGCCGTGAAAAAAAGGTTTGAAATCTCGAAGAATAGTTTAGACTTCCTAGAGGACTACAAAACAAAGTCTACCAGAAGGCAATATGAATCATCCTGGAAGAAGGGGGTTTCCTTTGTCAAGGCAAAAAATCGTAAGGAAATCTCCTTGGATTTTTGTATGTCCTTCTTAATTCACCTTCATGGACAAAGCTTAACAGCAAACATGATTTCCACTTGTAAATCGGCCTTGACAAGACCACTACTGTACGCCTTCCAGATAGATTTGTCAAACGAAATCTTTAACAAACTTCTGAAGGCATGCGCTAGACTCCGTCCTGCACCCCCACCGAGACCCATCTCCTGCTCTCTGGATAAGGTGCTCCATTTTGCCTCTAGCCTGGACAACGAATCTTGCCCTCTGAAAGACTTGACTCAAAAAGTGATTTTCCTTTTTGCTCTCGCCTCGGGAGACCAAGTCAGTGAAATAGTGGCAATATCTAGAGAAGAGGGCCAGATAAAGTTCACCGATACAGGGGAACTTACCCTCTTCCCTGACACTACGTTTCTCGCTAAAAAACGAACTCCCCACTAAGAGATGGGGACCTTGGAGAATCTGCCCTCTGAAGGAAGATGTCTCTTTATGCCCAGTGGAGAGTCTTAAGGTCTATTTTCGAAGAACTTCAGACTTTGGCAGAGGTCAGCTTTTTAAAGGAGAAACATCGGGCAGTGACCTGTCACTTAAACAACTAAGGGCGAAGATCACCTACTTCATTCGCAGAGCGGATCCTGACAGTACACCCGCAGGTCATAATCCTAGGAAAGTCGCCTCTTCCCTAAATTTCATCCAAGGTATGGATTTCGAAAGCCTCCGATCTTTCACAGGCTGGAAATTCTCGATAGTGTTCTTCAAACGCTATGCCAAGCAGGTGCACGAAGTGAAATGATTCGTCGTGGCCGCAGGTAGTGTAATGAAACCTGCTGCTTAGTGCTGCGTAGAATAGCGAGTTATTTCAGGACTCTAACTCAACGGGTCCTGTGTTGACCCTAGTGCAATACATAGTGATTTCAGGTGACACTTAGTGTCACAAAAGACTGTTCTTCCACAAGGTGAAGGGACATAGACTCTAACACTCTAACACGTGTGCCACATGTTTATTGGACAAGAAGTGTATTGTGACTCTCAAAGACTTTAGTTTCCCTGGAACTCATGTGTATCAAGGCAAGTTCTTCCCTTTCAGATTCCACATCATTGTCTATTTTTCAGTTCATAGTCTATGTCTGTTAATCAATAATTTTGTTGTAAATTATTTACCTTATTTTACTTTATTGCAAATTTTCTTGAATAAAATAGAAAATTTAAATATCATATGCGTCTTTTTGGGCTCAAGCCATGTCGTCCTGATGGAAGTTCCTTCATTAGTAGCTTCCTAGGTATATTTGACTACAGTGATATATCCCAGAGAATTTACCAAAGGTATCCAGAATTCTAACTCCTGGAGTGAATATCCCTTAAAATTTAAAAAGAGATATCGCGTATATCAGAGGACGTATTCTTGACACGTCTCATAGCTATCTACACCCCCAATAAAGTTTTCGCTTCGAGAGGGAAAAAGTGGCAAGAACATAGGAGAGTCGTTAAAGGAGCAATGCTCTCGACACTCCTACTGTACTGTAAATACTGCGTTGAATCGCCACCGCGAGTCGTTTGTAGCTTTGCTGACCGGTGTTATCCCGTGTTATCTCTCGCTATTTTGGAAGTATTTCGTCGCTATGATGTCTTCACCAGCCTCATCAGCTTCTGGAAAGTTAAGTAATATCTTTGAATTGTGTAAATGTAAGCTCTTGCCACTTTTGCTCTTCGATTGAGATCGTAATTAACATAACAAGAGCTGTTGCTAGCCGGATGACGTCATGGATGCACTCGTTCTTATTGTTCATTTAGTTAACAAGAACGATTTCTCGGCATTATTCGCTTTAATAACTGAAGTATATTTAGATGGAAACGAAACTCAGATATATCCTTCCTGAATGACTTTATTTTTAAGACTAATTTATACTGATATACAGTTTAAAAGAAGACAGGATAGTTAACAGGGTAGTTATGCTTAATGAGTAGTAAGTATCTGTAAACACAAATATAACCTCTTGTAATAGGTAGTTATCAACATAAATACATAACACCTTTTCCCCTCGCGAAAAAGGATGAAAGATTAAAGCAAATAAAAGGATAAACAATCAATAATTAAATGGTGGCATAGCTTCGAATAAATAATACAAAACATGCATAATATTATTAATCATTTTACATTTTAAAATAGTCAGGTGGTCTACTTTGTCTGCTAGACCTTCGAAGTTTTGTTAATTCAGATATCGATCCATCAGGTGAGTCATCAGAAGGTTTACCATTTTCATTTCCCGATAATTTTTCTGCAGCTGCCGCTTCCTTTTCTTCTACATTTGGGATTTCATTCTTCTCTGCACCTGCAACTTCATCACCTAACTCTTCACGAGTATTTATGAACTCTTTTGGTAATGGCGGGTCTGGATAGCTGATCAACTCTGAAAAATCACGTGCTAAGAGTTCATTTTTGCTATCTTGAGAATCATTGGAGATCAGTCTCATTTGATCAATATGCCTCTTCCATACTAAGTTACCGTCCACTTGTACATTGTATGTACATGGACCCAATTTAAGAACCACAACTCCTCGAGTCCATATGCCCTTCTTGGTATTTTGACGATAATCCCGAACCAGTACCACGTCCCCTATATCGAGTTCCCTCATTGGTTTCTCGTTTTCTGAGGCTTTTCTTTCAATTCTCTGAGATGCATCTGGGTGTAGTAAATCAAGGCGAGTGCGCAACTGCCGACCCATGAGCTCTGCAGGCGTGCGCTTTGTTGTACAGTGAGGTGTAGTTCGGTAAGTCAGTAGAAATTGACACAACTTGGTATTTAAAGATGTATTACACGATTGCAATGTTCTCATCGCCCTTTTCATTCCTTGTTTGAATGTTCTTACTGTATTTTCGGCCTGCCCATTACTGCTTGGGTGATAAGCGGGTATCAGTATATGCTTTACACCATTTTGGGTCATGAACTCTTTAAATTCCTCAGCCACAAACTGTCTTCCATTATCAGACACGAGCTCTACACAAACCCCATGCTGAGCAAATACCCGCCGCATGATCTCGATGGTATTCATAGTTGTAATTGATTTCATTGGGTGTACTTCTGGCCATTTTGAAAATGCGTCAATCATAATGAGGTACATTTGTCCCAGGAATGGTCCTGCGAAATCAACATGTACTCTTTTCCACGGACAGTGTTTTCAATATCTTGATCGATATTCGGCCACCACACATGCAAGCGAGCTAATCCCTTCATCCTAACAATCCCCGGATGACCACTATGTAGCTCTTCTAAGATTTGAGTTCTATATCTAGACGGTATTACCACCCTGGCACCCCATAGAAGACATCCCTCTTCAATTGAAAACTCACGTTGACGGCTATGGAAGGGTTTCAGTTCCTGTGCAACGTCCTCAGAGTCTGGCCATCCATTTCTTGTGTAATATAAAGCTCTAGCCAGTACAGCATCATGCAAAGTTTCCCTTGCAACAGATTTTGCAGTTATAGGAAGAGAGTTCACCTGGTGCCTGTTAAATGCAGTTGCTTCTTGTGTCCAGTTTACAAGCTTATCTGATGCATCGGAGTCACAATCTGGTAAAGGCAACCGTGAGAGTGCATCAGCATTTCCATTGTCACTTGAACGACGTAATTCAATGTCATAATCATAAGCTGCTAACTGTATAGCCCAGCGTTGTATTCTTGCAGCTGCAAGGACTGGAATGCCCTTCCTTGGTCCCAGAATGTATGACAGTGGTTTGTTATCTGTAATAAGGGTGAATTTACGACCATATAAATATTGATGAAACTTCCGTAGTCCAAAGATGATTGCCAAACCCTCACGCTCAATTTGGGAATAGTTACGTTCAGTGGGTGTTAACATCCTTGATGCATAAGCAATTGGTCTCTCTCCGTTACTGGTGATATGGGAAAGCACTGCTCCAAGTCCTTTGGGTGATGCATCTACTGCCAATGTCACAGGTTTACTCAAATCATAGTGCACTAATACTCCTGTTTCAGTGGTCAGCATTTTTTTAATCTCGGAAAAAGCTCTTTCACACTCTACTGACCAATACCATTTTCTGTCTTTATGCAGTAATTCAGTGAGAGGCGCTGCGACTGATGAGAGATTTGGCACATAACGACGGTAATGGTTTACCAGCCCCAGGAAGGATTGCATTTCAGACCTTGATTCTGGCCTTGGTGCATCCGTGACTGCTGCAATGTCATCCTCCGTCATATGGATACCCTCTTCATCCACAATGAAACTCAAATATTTCAAGGAGGGCTTCATAAATTCACATTTCGACAAATTACATTTCAACCCATTGATGTGCAACCGCTCAAGTACCTTTTCAAGATTGTGTAAATGTTCAGCTTCGGTTCTCCCAGTAAGACTAATATCATCTATGTTGCATCCACAAGGTACTCCTTGCAGAACTTTATCCATTAAAGACTGAAAAAGTTGTTGTGCTGCTGAGACACCATATGGTAAACGGGTATATCTATACAAACCAAGTAGTGTGTTGATTGTGACATATTTCCTAGATTCCTCATCTAATTCCACTTGCTGATAAGCTTGTGATAAATCTAACTTTGAGAAAGTTTTTCCACCGTTCAGTCGCTGGTAAAGTTCATCTGGATTTGGCATTGGATGTTCAGGGTTTTCCACATAACGATTTATGGTGACCTTGAAGTCACCACAGATCCTAATAGAACCATTGTCTTTTGAAACTGGCACTATCGGTGCCGCCCACTCACTATATTCAACTTTCTCAATAATTCCTTCCAATTCTAGTTTTTCAAGTTCTGCATTCACAGCATCCCTGATTGCATAAGGAACTGTCCTCGCTTTATAAAAGATTGGTTTTGCATCCTTTCTTACACGAATATGAGCCTTTATATTCTTGGCTGTACCCAGTTTACCATCAAAGACATCACCATATTTCCTTAACAGTTCGTCTAACTTTGAGGTTTTCAGAGTACCAGAATATAAATGATTTACAGCTAACTTTTTCCAGTCAAATTTAGCAAAATGCAGCCAGTCCCTACCGAATAAGGCAGGTCCATTCCCCTGTACCACATACACTGGCACTTCCTCCACTCTGTGTCCATGAACTTCCATAGTTATGTAACACATACCGACAACTTCTATTTTTTCTCCCGTCATGGTTTTCAGCACAATATCGCTGGATTGAAGTACTGTTTTTTTCAGATGTTTAGCGTAGAACTCTTCACTGATCAGTGACACAGAAGCTCCTGTGTCCAATTCCATATCAATTGGTATCCCATTTAATTTAACTTTCACTATTATCTCTGGAACCTTATTGTGTCTTGCTTTCATTTTCTTAACACAGTATTTCAATATATGCACCAATTCATCCTGCAGTTTGCACTCTGTAGTTTCTTCTTCCGAGCCGCTGGTCTCCTCCTCTGCCCTGTTGACCGTCGATCGTTTCCTTCCTTGTCTTCCATATTTCAAATTTCGATTGACTGTGGTGTGATTTTCCATTCGGCACATTCTCCGAAGGTGTCCTTTTTTATGACACCCATTACACTCAGTATCCTTATGGAAACAAACATCAGCCTTATGGTTTGTCTTCCCGCAACGATAATACTTGAGAGAAGCTGTCGGCCCAACAACTTTGTTTACCTCCTGAGTTTGACCCTGAATCTTCGTGACGTTTTCATCAGCCTTTTCCTGACTTAGCGCAATCGAAAAAGCTTTCTTTAAGTCAAGCTCCTGTTCACTTAATAGTCTCCTCTGTGCTGAGCGGTTGGCCAATCCAATAACAAACAAGTCTCTTAAAACTTGCTCTTGAAACGCACCAAACTGACATGTTTCCGCCAATTTCCATTACTCCGTTGCATAATCAGTGATGGATTCTCCTGGACGTTGTTTCCTATTGTAAAACTTGAAACGTTCAGCTATCAGGATGGGTTTTGGGTGGAGGTGATTTTTCAAAAGCTCAGTAAGTTCTTGATAGGTCCTTGATGAGGGCTTATTAGGGGCAAGCAATGTTTTCAGAAGTCCATATGTAGGAGCACCGACGGCGCTCAAGAAAACTGCCTGTTTCTTATCTTCCTCTGTTATGTCATTTGCTAAGCAGAACTGATCAAACCTTTCGACATAATCTTCAAAGTCCTCGGATTTGTCATATGCTGCTATATTACCCAAATGCGCCATCCTTAATTTTCCCTTTCGTGAGTCAGTTCCTCGTCGCCATTGAAGTATATTTAGATGGAAACGAAACTCAGATATATCCTTCCTGAATGACTTTATTTTTAAGACTAATTTATACTGATATACAGTTTAAAAGAAGACAAGATAGTTAACAGGGTAGTTATGCTTAATGAGTAGTAAGTATCTGTAAACACAAATATAACCTCTTGTAATAGGTAGTTATCAACATAAATACATAACAATAACTTTAGCTATTTAGATATTTAGCTAGGGAATTTTATATTATGTCATTGCTGTCGTGGATTTGGCTATTTATGATCGAGCCTCATGAGTGCTAGGCTTCCTAGCCTAGGCACCTACACACTTCATGCATGATATAACCTGCCTGGTAAAGTTTTATTGAAGCTCAGGCAATATTTTATACAATTAAGATATTACTGCATAACATTTTCCTCTTCCAAGATAGTATACAAGAGAGTTTCGGTGAACGATTCTCTATGCTCCTAGACTTAATAGCCTAGGGGCTTTAGTATACTTTCTTACATGTCCCTTATTGCTCTTGTATTGTCTTTTAAGGGGAGACTGACACCACCTATACCTTTTAAGTTGATACTATCTCTAACGAGATCTAAGAGCAATTCCCCTTCCCTCTGATCAGCTTAGGCTACCCTCACTTAACTTTGCTGCGAACTGTGTTCTGGCAAAATTTACTGGGGTGTTTCGTCACTTTCTCTTAACCACTGACACGGTTTTTGAGTTAAGAACGGAACATCAGAGTTAAGTCTGTGTTAGGCATCTTACTGTCTTGGTGAAATGACTTTCCAAGTCAAGTTAAGTTGCCGTTCAGGAGGCTAGACCTCCCTAGGCCATACTGGAGGTTTTTGTATATCAATTCCTCCTTCCTCGGTCTAGCAGACAGTCCTGTACTAGTAGATCTTAGACTGAAGAAATTATTTCTTCCTTGTTTAAGATATCTGGTACGAGATTCTGTTCTCTAGTGAGATTGTGTCCTATGGCCGCTTTCTCACTTGACTAACCTAACCTGGGGAAATGATTTATTCTACTTGAGGTTACTTTATGAGATCAGAATCCTTCAAGTTGGGTAATGCTCTAAGGTATTACCTTACTTATAGGACTTTTACCCCTTCCCCACTGTCTCTTTTGTGTTGGATGAACCATCACCCTTCTTGGCCGTTGTTCTACATTTGACCCTGTGTAATCTATAGAATTGGCCTGAGGTTCCCTGTCTTCTGCCGGCTGGGCCAGCTGCCGGCTGGGCCAGCTGCCGGCTGGGCCGGCTGCCGGCAGGTACCCTCATATCCTTGAGTGTGCTCTCCAGTCCTCCCTTGGGATGCCTTTCATACCCCATATGGATGGGACATGGTTGAGTGAAAGCCCGAATATAATTCCCCCTTCCACTTGCACCCTCTTTCGGGATATAGGCCGGCAAGACTGAGCCTTTGCCGTCTCCCATCCTCTCTTTCTCTCTGTCTTTCCATATACTGGGCCGGCCGCTGGCAGCTAGTAGCTGTCGTCGGCCATGTTGGGTGTCTGTTGGCCGGCAGTTACTCTGCCGCCACTTGCCGTTGGTGTCGTTGATCGATAACCCAACGACAATGAACATATTATGAATGGCTGCCAGCAACTGAGTTGTCGGCCGGCAGTCGGCCACCCAAAAGTTATATATTGCCGCTGGGTCCTACTTGATAGAGGGATCCTTCGGCTGCCGGCAGGCAGAACAGCACTTGCCGACGTGCTGCCCACTACTTTGAAGACATTATCTGTTTTCAAATAGCCCAGAATAGGCCCAACATATGTCAGCTAGGCCGGCATATTCCGGCAGGCCCGTCATATGCCGGCAAATCCGGCATATGTCGACAGGCCCGGCATATGCCGGCGGGCCCGGCAGATCCCGGCAAGCCCGGCAATACAGGCGACCACCCGCTGCCAGTCAGTGCTGTAGCCCAAAAGTTTTCCAACCTACAAGTGGTTCATGTGCAGCCAATTGTGAGACCATCACTTTTAAGGAGTGATTCTCCCTACCAATTAATGGTTATTACCCATTAGTTTAATCCCCTATATTGAACATGGAAGATTGTGTTAAGAAGACACTTTATATCCAAGGATATTATCTTCCCCTTGAATTCATTATGAATCTATGGTTCGATATTGGAGGAGGTCATAGCAATGGGCTGGGCAGGAAGCACATGTAGGTGTCTTTCCTACTTTCTAGCTTACTCTATCTAAGCTAATATTAATTAAAATATTGATTAAAATATGCATGCTGAAATCTGAAAATTTCACCGAATACGTATAGCTTTTTCTTTCTTTACAGGAGGAGCATCCCGAGTGCACGAACCACTTCTGCAGGGTCCGTAGTAAGAGCTTCTACGGACATGGCATGTGCAGGGCCATTGCTCGTTGGGCTGTCACCAAAGGGGCTCTCAAGTACTGGGACCCACAGGTATGTACCGTTTGTGACAAACTGGTTAAAGAGGCTTTTGATGATCAAAAATCTACTGAGTCTAGGGATGCATTAAGGGACACGCTGCGAAAATGGGTCAGGGGTTTTCAGAAGAACACCTCTGGGCCATACCTTCCTAATGAAAGGATGAGGGATTGTCTCTTCCCTAGGGCATCTGTGGATGCAATTGTTCCCCAGGCTCAACCTGAGATCCCCTTAGTTCATATTCCGGTAGAACCTGACGTTTTGGATGCCTTACAGAGCATCCAATTAGAGTCAACATGTCTGTTGTCTTGGAGGAGACTGGGAACAATCTCCTAGTGGATGAACTGGAGCAGGAGGATGAGATACCTCCTGAGACTGAAGTCGAGAAAACCGAAACGATTTTGGTATCATCTGCAGCGGTGACTGAACCAACGCCTTCGTCTTCCTCCACCGCACCTCAGTTGGATTCCATTACAAGTACGCTACACTCGCTACTGTCCATGGTGCAGGACATTCAGAAGAAATCGTCCGAGAAAGAAGCCTGTTTCCGGACGGGGATTCATCAGCTAGTTCCGTCACGTTTAGCCCCTAAAAAGCTAAACGTCTCTGACGTTAACCCACGGAGGTACGCAGAGTATATGTGTAATAGTTAGTTATTACATGTTTAACCCTGGAACGGTACGGCGGGTCGTCCGCGACCCCGAGCATCAAAACAAAAGATGTTTTTCTCACGTGACTCACCCCGTGACTGAATTTGTGGGTGATCAACCTGCAGTCGGTGTCTCGCCTACACGCTCTAGTAGTGTCCAGATGTGCATCGCTGTAGCTGTACTCCTTCCCAGATTTCTGAGACACGTCGGGGTCGAGCGCGACCGAGTTTACCCTTCTAAGGTAAGTTGCATAATTATCAAAGTTATTACGTATTATGAAATTGTCGTAGATGGGTGCAAGTTGTATAGGTTATCAGTTGTGGAAAGTCTTGGTGGATGGTTTGGCTACCATGTGCATGATTTTTTTTTTTAGTTGAAATGTCGTTCATCGCCACGAGGACCATTTTACCGCGAGTGCCCCTTTTTCAGTTTTTTTCATTTTTTGGCCAAGTAATTTTTCCGTAAGAAATTGCCAAATAGTGTCGCAAAACTTTTGCATTTTTAGTGTTCGAAAGTGTGTCTAGATGATCTGGCTACCCATGCGTGAATTTGTTTTTGTCAGATACGTCGTAGATATTGGTATGTGGGATATTTTCCTGCGGTTGCCAATTTCTGTTTTTTTCAATATTTGTAAAAATTTACTAAGTAGTAAGGAATTGCCGTATATTATTGATTTTTTTTTCATGTTTATTTGTTAAAAAGTGTGCCTTGATGGTTGGGCTAACACGTGCATGTCTTTTTTTTCTGAAATGCCGTATATTAGAATGTTGGCCAGTTTTCCGCGAGTGCCCCTTTTTATTTGTTTTGCATTTTTTTGCTTAGTCATGTTACCGTAAGGAATTGGCAAGTAGTGTCGCAAAACTTATATTTTTATAGTGTTGGAAAGTGTTTCTAGATGATCTGGCTACCCATGCCTATCTTTATTTTTAGCCAGATATGGCGTATATATAGGTATGTGTTCGATTATCCTGTGATTGCCATTTTTTCGTTTTTTCCCATTTCTTTCAAAATTACTACATACTAAGGAACTATCACAGAGTAATGATTCATTTAGATGTTTATTTGTCGGAAAATGTGCCTTGATGGTTTGCCTAGCACGTGGCTGAATTTTTTTTTTCTGAAATGCCGTATATTAGAATGTTCGCCATTTTTCCGCGATTGCCCCTTTTTATTTGTTATGCATTTTTTTGCTTAGTCATGTTACCGTAAGGAATTGGCAAGTAGTGTCGCAAAACTTATATTTTTATAGTGTTGGAAAGTGTTTCTAGATGATCTGGTTACCCATGCCTATCTTTATTTTTAGCCAGATATGGCGTATATATAGGTAGCCTATGTGTTCGATTTTCCTGTGATTGCCACTTTTTCGTTTTTTCCCATTTCTTTCAAAATTACTACCTACTAAGGAACTATCACAGAGTAATGATTCATTTAGATGTTTATTTGTCGGAAAATTTTGTTTACTTCTTTTTTGATTGAATATCATCAAATTTTTTTAGCTAGAATATTATATTGTTTTAAATTTTTTTTTTCGATTTTATTTCCCTTAAAAAATTTGTTTTTGAGTCAGAATTCTAATTTTATAGTCGTAAAATAATCGACAATCATCCAGCAATCCACCATACAATTTTTATGCATATCCAAGAATAATTAGATTAGTAAATAACACCTTGAAAGTGACATATCCTTCCTACATTTCAGGTGGCAGATTAGGGAGTCTGAGTCAGTGTGGTTGGCGGCCATTTTGTGGACATATCCGAAGCGTAAGTTGCCCTATCTATATATATACTTGTTCCCTATAGAATTTGTGATATTTTGGTATATTTTTACCTGCATAAATATTATATTATATATTAAATATATGTATTTTTTTACGAAATTTCTAAGTACTCAAAAAATTACATTTAGATATGGCCCCTGATATAAATGTAATTTACAAAATAATGAAGATTTTTTTACATATTTCTATTTTAGGATAACATATCTTTATTCCCTAAAAAAATTAGCCACTTCCTATTTCATTTGGGTACCCAAAAAATTCATGAAATTTAGACAAATTTTTTTGGCCAAAAAAAGTTACCCTTTTTTTCTCATTTCAGATCTTCACCTCCATGGGTCCGACTTCATCCAAAATACATCAAGATGTGTCCTAATCATTCAAGAATCAATTCCTAAAAGGATTTGTGTATATATGTATAATTTTTGTTTTTTATGAATTTTTATGTAAGGTCTTTTTTTCTACTTAAATTTTAAAAATATTTAAAATAAATAGTTTTTCTGCAGATGAGTAGTATTTATCTTTACAGTAGTTTTAAGCATTCATAGAATTTTTTTTGGCAAAAAAAAAAGGAGGTTACTGCAAAAACAGATTTTTCAAGAATTTTTTTTTGCGTCGGGGTCGCGCGCGACCGAGTATACCCTTAAAGGGGTGTCTGAGGAGCGTACCTATCCAGGGTTAAAACACATGATGTAATATGTCATTGTGGAAGAAGTAGCTAGCGTGAGATTTGCTGTAGTCAGACAAAATCATAACAGGATGCATTTTGCATCTCTCAGCAATGTAACATTTTTCTGAAGCATAAACACAAATGCATACCTTGTGAAGGATTGTGTCGTCACCGGATGCAGGTGTCTTCCTAGACGAATGTAAAGTTTACATATTGTGTTTAAATGCTGACACAACTAAATATACGATATCTGTGATATCGATATTTTAGGCAGTTCTTATCTATACTTCACCTGAATTGGTCATCCGACCAAACCAGCTATACTTCTGTGATGGAGATGTTTAACACTGTTGTTTTTAGAGAATAAACCATTTTAAAGTTACCATGCTTGACTTTAATTCAAGACTCAACATCTCAAACAACACATACTCAATGTGTGTTAATAACAGTAGCACACTAATAAATGGTGGCAGCGCTAAAACTCTAAGAATCAGAGAAAGATCTTCAAGAAATTAGTAATAAGACTCTAAGAATTAGAGGAAGATCTTCAAGAAATCAAAAATAAAGCTGTAAAAACCAGAGAAAGATCTTCAAGAAATCAACAGTAATGAATCTACAATTTTGACTAAGTATCATAGTCCATCGAAGACTAAAACATTTAATGAATGTTATACATACAAACTGATGAACTGGATCTTCAATCAACATCCTAAGAAACCAAAGGACTGACGTTCAACGCTTACAAAACTTATCCAGGAAGCAATATATTCAACGGAAATTGGACCGAAACATTCCCCCAAACATCAAGAGAAAGAGAGGGAATCGGACCAACACATTCACCGAA
Source organism: Palaemon carinicauda (assembly GCF_036898095.1). NCBI lineage: Eukaryota > Metazoa > Arthropoda > Malacostraca > Decapoda > Palaemonidae > Palaemon > Palaemon carinicauda. The sequence goes on from NC_090727.1 coordinate 55,090,719, forward strand.
ACATCAAGAGAGAGAGAGGATATGACGACATCACACAGAACCATATAAAGCTAAGTACAGTTTTCATATTCATTTCAGTTTGGGCAGTGAAGTGTAGTTATCACGAGTCGTTAGTTGATTATTACCGTCGTGAGTTGTTTGCAAATCTTTTATTTTCCTTTCATTAAAGGAAACTGTGTTCAACTCCGAATTCTCATCTAGAATTTTTCTCTCTTTGTGCTAATTCCGTTTTCTTTCAGAAATTCTCGAGAAATGTCTTGGGATTAGTAGCATTGTTTTGGGGAATTTTGTTATAATCTTTGTCATTGGGTGCTTATGCGCTTACGCAGTGGACGTCTGTATTCATATAGATATTTTGATAGGATTGCAAGGGGTCGAAGAGATAGGAAAAGAAATACAGTAGTCATGACGCCCCCTGTGACCCCCATCCCTGGACCTAGTGGCGTAGGACATATTAATCCTCTCCCGATTGTGACTCTTGTAAATGCCAGGTCTACAATCCTTCCTTTTCAGGGTCGGGTTAATGGGTTCTTGCCTCAAAATGTGGAGTCATGGATTTCATCCGTCGATGCCCATTTAAATGCCAAACAAATCGTAGACCCTTTTGTACAATTACAAGAAGCTAAAAGTTTTATAGATTTTTCTAAGGGGGATGCGAGTGCGTATTTAAGAGGTGTTTCATTTCAAGAAGCAGTTACTTGGGATGATTTCAAAGTTAGGTTACGCGCGATCTATGGGGGTGAGGAAGCCTTGGATGTAGTGTTAACGTTACGAAATACACCTAATCAAGCCACTATGAATCGGCTTAATGTTATTGAGAGAGCAGCTCTCATAGCTAATAGGCTTAATGAATATCAAGATATTTTAGGTAATTCCTCTTGGGTTACTAGAGATAACATCTTCGTGAAAGATTTTTTACGATTAATGTATTTAACTTGCATGACACTTATATTGCCTGAAGCTTTTGTGCGTTGTTTTGATAAAAAGTTAACGCCTGCAAGTACGGAATTGGATGTATATAAACAGATAAAAAAACACATGGCTAAGTGTCCTGATCTTGATCCTGTGTTAACTCAAGTTTTTGCAAAGAATGAAACAAAGCCACAACAAGTAAATGTAGTTAATAATAGTCAAGTTGCGGGAATGACGTGTTATAATTGCAAACGTCAAGGTCACTTGATCGCGGACTGCGGAACGAAATTCTGTTCGATACATAATAGTTCGACTCATTCATATAATCAGTGCTACTCGCGTAAGACACAACAGAATCCTAGAAATATACAGTCAATTCCACAGTCAGTTCCATATGGAAATAAAAAGAAAAATCCTCATTTTAACAATAAGAAGAAACAGCCAAACGTCAATGTAGTTCAGAATCCAAAACAAACAAACACTTCTTCGAATAACGCTGAGCCTGGGTCGTCAAACCAGACCTCGCAAGGTCAGACTAATTTTCAGAATGTGCAGAGCAAAGCAAATATCACATAATTAACTCCAGTGGGGAAGAGAGTGATGTTGGGTCAAGGTCATTCATGTCAACATCAATAGTATTGAATAATCAATTTAAGTAAAACAGTGCATGCTCCCGTAGATTTGCAACGAATTCATACAATAATAAGGCAAAATGAGTTACGACCAACCTTATATGCTGTAAATTTAGAACACAAATCCTTTACGTTATTTTTTGACTCTGGTAGTCCACATAATATCATGGATTTGAGGACACATCATTTGTTGTTTTCGAACTTTCCGATAGAAAAATCCGGAGTAAGACTTTCGGGTATAGGAAATAATGAATTAAATGTCATAGGCATAACTCATGTTCAATTCAAAGTCGGTAAACGCACGTTTGCCGATACATTTGTTGTTGTACAAAACATTGATATGTATCCAGCTGTAATTATAGGATACCCATCTATGGGAAATCAAAACATTATCTTAGCCCCTGCCAAGCACGGCGTGTATAACAAAGGAAAATTCTATAAGTCTTCTAATACCTTAAAATCAGTTTTGGATAAAAAGGAGACGACAAATGTAACCGTAACGCACGTTGAAGAACCAATAACTTGTCTCACTAATAAAGAAATAATATACGCGACCCAGCAGAATTCTCGTTCACCCGTAATATCATCTTGCACGCAATCTATCGAGCCAAACCTACCTTCGAATGTAACACTAGGATTGCCAGCTCCTTTGATATATATAAAATGGCCGAGGTGTCGTTTTCGACACCTTATGATTTTTATTGAAATTTGGCATGAAAAATAATCATATATGGTTAATGAAATAACTCATATGTTTGCAATTCATAGTTTATTAAAGAATATTGTTATTACATAACATTTGACATCATTTTGAAGTAGGCTATAACATTCTTTTTACAATCCTGTAGGCCAATTATTTATCAATATCTTAGATTCCACAATCTTTACATGTTACAAACACTACCCTAGTTTCATCCTTTGCACATTTGCCACAAGTAGGTTTTTTGCATACTTGGCAAACAGTAATCGTAGCATTTGAACATTTTCTACCATGACACTTGCGACGTTTCTTAGGTAATGATGAGCTTGTGGAGGGCACATCTGCAAGATTCGGTAAGCTTCACTTCTGAACATAAGCATGCCTAAGACTTTCAATGAGCTCCAAAATGAACTCCTTCCTACTAATTGTTCTCCCTGATGCTAGTTTGTATATAATCCATGCATTTATAACTGCCATATCCAGTATATTACAAAATACTCCAAGGGGCCAACGTCTTGTAGCACAACGTGTACTGTACTTTCGGAGCATTTGGTCGACTACGTCTACTCCTACTTTATTAGCATTATAGAAATCAATGACTGCTGGTTTCTTCTTTTCACCTTCCGAAATTGTTGGAGAACTATGCATTGTTGATAAGAGGCACACATTTTTATTAGCTTTGCATTGATAATTAACAAACATGCATTCACTTTCATCTTGAAAATAGAATTTGGATTCATACTTTTTCCCCTTTTCTTGTAAAGTCATTTCTTTCGACAGATGCTTGCTGTTTCCTCTCACAGTACCGACAATTGAAGTAGCTCTACCTCGCAGTTTCCTTGCAACTTCAAGAGATGTAAAAAAGTTGTCTGTTGTTACATTATAGCCTTTGTTCTTCACAACTTCAGTAAGACTGAGCACAACATGTTCCGCCAAGGGAACCCCTAACCTTGATTCCTTTTCTATGGCTCCTAAGTAGAGGATCACATTTACAATGTACATGTATTTGTTTTCTACCTCTGTAAGGACCCAAAATTTCATTCCAAACTTATCAGGTTTATTTGGCATAAATACAATGAATGGGCACCTGTTTTTCATGGGCAATAGCTGTTCGTCAATTGTCAAACTATATGTTGGTATATAGGCACCTCTGCAATTTTCAACAAATAGGTCAAAAATGTCTCTAATGTGGGTAAATTTGTCACTTTTGATCCTCTCTGACCTTGTGCTTCTGTTGTCAAACCTAATGAATCTATGTATTTTCTTGTAATCACTTCTAGACATGGTTTCTCCGAATATTTTTGGTCCATAGGTTTTATTCCACAAAAAATCTGCAATGTGAGCTTTTCCGTACACTCCCCTTGCATATGTCAAAGCGATGTAGGCCTCAAACTTTTCTAAGGATAACACCCAGCTTTCATCGTGATTTTTTCCTTCACTGATTGTCCATTTATGAATTTTCCGTAGCATAGTTTCATCAATGAAGATTCTCCAAGCAGAATATGGGGATTCTGCAGCTACATTTTTCACAGTTTTTGAAATACCAGAAGTAGCTTTGAATACCTGACTTTGGCTATATCTTCCTTTCCGATATGATGATAAAGGTTCCCAGGCAATCCCATGCCGTGTAATGATGGTATTTCTATCTGTAGAAGTGCTTGCTTGTATATCTGATGAGGTACTTGCTTGTCTAGTGGATTCGTCTTCACTATCTTGATAGTCATCAGAATCTGATGAGCTTGAAGAAACTTCTTTTTGTGGTAAAAACTCATTTTGACTACCATCACTACCATCATTTGAAACTTCATCTTCTGATTGGAAGATAATATTCAATGCTTCTTCTACAGTATAGAAATCTTTATTTCCCTTACACCGTGAAGCAGCCATCTCTAATATATTCAGTATGACTACCACTAAGCTAATATGAATGATGAGTGCTTAGTAAATGTTTCCTTTGCCAAGGATCACGAAACACAGAATTCTCAAGGATATTCAAGTCAGGAATAACAAGTCTGAAAAGAAATTCACAAATATATAGTATACCTCATACTGAAAGAAAGTCATTATATAGATATGTGTGTGTGTGTGTGTGTGTGTATAAATAGATAGATATATAGATAGGGGACACAAACACAAATATTATTGCTTGTGAGGAGTTTTTAAATGAATTTACCATATAAATAGCCTAGGTGTCAAAAACGACACCTTGGCCATTTAAGGTAAAACCTCAAATATCAGCTATTCCACTGAATATTTTTTTGAAAATTAGGTCTGTTAACCATCTTTTTAAAAATTTAATAATTGTCTATAAGACTCAGCATTGAGCCAAAATCAGTTATTCCATACTAATTAGTTAAAAATTTGAAGGTGTCGAAAACGACACCTCGGCCATCCTAGTGTTAATAGTGCAAATAAAGAAAACATTACCTGGATCTGAAATATTAATCCTTTCCGACACTTTGAAAACTAACGGATTGTCTGTCACACAAGCTATTTATATAGTAGGCTCACATCAACAATGTAAGATTGAAGTCTCTAATCATTTAAATAACACTTTAGTAATTCACAAAAATCAACATATCTTGGATGTAAAAGTTTATAAACATCGTATTCTTACCGTTGCTGAAATCAATCACGCTCAATCAGTTGCGGATGAATCCCTTTTGCAACCTATTAAAAATAAAATCAATAAAAACATTCAAGACGAAGAAATTCAGCAGGAAATATTTGGACTTTTAATTAAATATCATGATGTTTTTTCCACTACGGATGGATCCTTAGGAAAAACAGATGTGATCGAGCATCAAATAAGGTTAAAGGACAAGCAGAAAATTATCTATGTTCCCCCGTACAGACTCCCTATGAAATTCCAGAATTAAATGAATGATGAAGTAGGTAAAATGCTATAAAAGGAGTCATTAGGAAATCAAACAGCCCTTATAATTTTCCAATAATAGTTGTACCGAAAAAAGATCGAACATAGCGTATCTGCGTAGACTTCCGTCGTCTAAAAGAGGAGACGATCCCTGATCGATTCCCAGTGCCATGTACTGACGATATTTTGTCTTTGTTAGGTCAGAATAAATATTTTACCAGTTTGGACTTACTTAAAGGCTTTCACCAGATATCATTAGAAGAAGATAGTATCCCATACACACCCTTCAGCACAGCCAGGGGACATTATGAATTTTTACGGATGCCTTTTGGTTTACGTTGTGCTCCAATAACATTTACAAGAATGATTAACATAGTGTTTGGAGACTTGTTAGGGGATATATTGCATGCCTATATGGACGATCTTGTAATCTTTTCCAACACCTTAGAAGAACATCTACGTAAGTTAGAACTAGTACTACAGAGATTAAGACAACATAACTTAAGGGTAAAGATTAGTAAGTGTGAATTTATCAAAACAGAATTAAAATATTTGGGTTTCATGGTGTCAAGCCAAGGTCTTAAAGTAGTCCACGATAAGGTGTCGGCTATACGTAATTTTCCCATATCTACTAATGTCAAGGGAATACAGCAATTTCTGGGTTGTAGTGGATATCATAAGCGTTTTATATGCAACTATTTGTGACGGGCCGAGAGAGTTGTGAACTCAAAAGCAGATTGGAAACGACTGAGTTATTTATTAAGGAACACTCTTCTTTAAATACAAAACCTCAAGGCAACAGGATATGACCTGTTCGAGAGACAGACAATATTACAGAGCAAAACGGAGACATGATCATTCAGGTTCTTTTTAGTGCGAGGGAAGAGCGCAGATACAAGCATAATATATACAAAAGGAATTATGTACAATTGTGTGACACACGGTTGGTACATGGCTCCCCCCCCCCTAAAAATGACATACTGTACATGTTAAATAGAGCGCCCTGATCTAGAGAGGCGAACTGTAGGCGGGTCATCTGGCAAAAGATAAGCAGGTTTTAGACGATCAATGGAGACCCAGTCTTCTTTGCCCCGAATGTTTAGGAGGAATGCTTTCGGACTACGTCGGATCACAAGGAAAGGGCCCGTGTAAGGGGGCGTTAGTGGTGGCTTGCTGGTGTCGTAGCGCAGGAAGACGTGCGTTGCAGAGTGCAAGTCCGTTGGTATGTGATGCTTCGCTGGGGGCTTGTAAGTCTGGCGGCACGGAGTAAATTTTCCCACGACGTGAAGTATGTTCTGGAGATCGTCGGAGGAGGTTGTAGAAGGAAAAAATTTGGCAGGGAAGACCAACGGGTCGCCATACACCATTTCGGCTGCCGAGACGTCGAGGGCGTCTTTAGGAGTGGTCCTTAGTCCAAGGAGGACCCAGGGAAGCTGAGTAAACCAGTTGCAATCCTTGCAGCGGGACATCAAAGCTGCTTTGAGGGTGCGATGAAAACGTTCAACCATTCCATTGGCAGCGGGGTTGTAGGCCGTTGTCTGATGTAGGGTGATGCCCAGGAGATTCGCTAATGACTTCCATAATTGAGAGGTGAAAGTTGTTTCCCTGTCAGAAGTAATATGCTCAGGGATACTGAATCTTGAAACCCATCCAGAGAGTAAGGCAGATGTACATGAGGCGGACATTGCAGTTTCCATGGGAATGGCTTCAGGCCAACAAGTGGAGCGGTCGATGACGGTAACCAGGTAACGATGTCCTTGTGATGTGGGTAGGGGGCCTACAACCTCGACGTGAATGTGTGCGAAACGACGCTGAGGTTGAGGAAAGGTGCCCACTCCTGAATCCGTGTGTCGATGTACTTTGGAAGTTTGGCAAGAAGTACACGCACGGACCCAATCCTTAGCATCCTTAGAAATGCCGTGCCAAATGAACTTTGCCTTCAGCAGCTATGCAATAGAACGGCACGAGGGATGTGAAAGGCCGTGGATGAAATCAAACACCTGTCGGCGCATGGGAGCAGGAATCCAAGGTCGCGGTCTACCAGTACTGACGTCACAGAGGAGGGTGGTGTTGGAGTCTTCGAGGGGAAAATCCTCCCAACGGAGGGACGTGCAGGATGTCCTACAAGCTTGATACTCTGGATCCTGTCGTTGGGCTTCAGCCAGGGCGTTGTAATCCAATCCTAGTTGAACGGCAGCCAACGTGTTTCTTGACAGGGCATCGGCAACGGGATTCATTTTCCCAGGGACGTATTGGAGGGTGCAATTGTATTCAGCCACGGCAGAGAGATGTCGGCGTTGACGGGCGGACCAGGCGTCAGACTGTCGAGTGAAGGCGTGCACCAGAGGCATGTGGTCTGTACGAATGACGAAGGGCGTACCTTCTAGGAAATGGCGAAAGTGACGGATAGCCAAGTGCACCGCCAGCAATTCTCGATCGAATGTAGAATAACCCGATTCTGCATTGGACAGTATTCTGCTGAAGAGGGCCAATGGGCGGGGCGAGCCTTTGACTACCTGCTCGAGTACTGCACCAATAGCGACGTCGCTGGCATCGGTGGAGAGAAGGAGAGAGGCGTGTGGGATAGGAAAAGTGAGAGCCGCAGCAGTTGATAGGGCCTTCTTTGCATTGCAGAAGGCTGCTTCTTGAAGGGGACCCCACTTCAGGTCCTTTGGCTTGCCCTTGAGGGAGGCGTAGAGGGGAGCAAGAGTGGCGGCAATGGCTGGTAGAAAACGGTGATAATAGTTGATCATGCCCAAGAATTCTTGCAGAGCTTTGACGGTCGAGGGCGTGGGGAAATTCTGAACGGCTGCTACCTTCTCAGGGAGGGGATGGACTCCTTCAAGAGTGATACGGTACCCTAAGAACGACACTTCGTTGGCGCCAAAGGTACACTTGTCGTACCGGACTACAAGGCCGTTTTGTTGCAGGCGGTCGAGCACGATGCGCAGGTGACGGAGGTGTTCCTCTTTTTAGGAGGAGAACACAAGTATGTCGTCCACATAACATACACAGATAGGGAGGTCCCCTAAGATGCCATCCATGAGACGTTGAAACGTTGCCCCAGCATTACGAAGGCCGAAACAGGAGTAATTGAAGGTGTATGTGCCAAACGGAGTGGTGATGGCGGTATTGGGGATGTCTTCTGGGTTCATAGGCACCTGATAATACCCCTTCAGGAGGTCGAGCGTAGAGAAAACCTTCGCTTTGTGCAGGTAGGGTGTCACGTCGGCAATGTTTGGGAGGGGGTAGTGATCCGGTTCTGTTTGCATGTTCAGGCGCCTGTAATCCCCGCACGGACGGAGGGAGCCGTCTTTCTACAGAACGATGTGTAAGGGTGACGACCATGGGCTGGAGGCCTTTTGGCAAAGGCCCATTTTCTCCATTTCGGCGAACATCTGTTTGGCGGCTGCCAATCGTTCCGGTGCCAGACGTCTGAATTTTGCGAAGACTGGGGGTCCCGTCGTCTTGATATGGTGATAAATACCGTGCTTGGCAGGAACCGTGGGCGTTTGGCGAAGTTCTGGACGGAAAACTTCCGGGTACGACGTGAGGAGGTGGGCGTAGGCATCCGTGGGTGCGCTGATGTGGAGAGCGAGGTTAGATGGGGCGGGTTGAAGAGGTGTCGAAAAAGTACGAGTCTGCATTGACCAATCGTCGGTGGGCGACATCGACCAGAAGGTGGAAATGAGAGATGAAATCCGCACCGAGGATTGGCATTGTGACGTCAGCAACGAGAAACTTCCAATTGAATTTACCGTTTCCGAACGATAATGTGAGGTTCTCGTAACCGTAGGTGGGTATCGCAGATCCGTTGGCAGCTACCAAGCGGACGTCGGCAGATGTAGACAGACTACGTTGTGCCTTGAAGAGTTTCCTTGGCAAAAGAGAACGACAAGCACCCGTGTCTACCAAAAATCGCACGCCCATTTCTGCATCCTGTAAAAAGAAAAGATTAGAAACATTGGAGGCCACCGCCACAAGCGATGGCCTACTTACACGTTTTTTGGCCACTGACAATATTTGGCACATTTCTTCGCGGTTGCCCCGAATCTGAAGTGGTAGTAGCAAAACTGCGGCGGATGGGAGGTAGTAAGTGGCTGTAGAAGTCGTTCGTTGGGGCACGAGCGATTGGTGGGTGGTGGGCGGCTTTGTCGCCGCTTCGGCACGTCACGGGGTTGGAGTGTATGTCCTACGGCATTCATGTCAGCTTCGGTTGACATTGAATAGGCATCCTCGTCGTCAGGGGTGGAGGCGTTGATGGAGGTCTTGAAGTGGCTGTCCATAAGGGCGTCGGCTTTGGTCATCAAGTCCTTTATGGGTAAACTATCGACATCGGGTATGGCAGCGCGCACAGGTTCAGGTAAACGGCGTATACAAAGGGCACGGAGTAGGTTCACCTCACGAGGAGAGCCGTCTGCAGCAGGTTGAAGGCGAGCGATACTGGTCATTTCCCTGAGGGCAAGCGAAGCCCTTTGGTCCCTCCATGGTTGTTGCGAGAGCTGAAAAAGCTTTGCTACACGGGCGGCTGGCGACGGCGAGTACTGCTGCAGAAGGTATGATTTGAGGACGTCATACGCTATTGGGGTGTCTCCTTGTTCACAAAGCCAGTCGGATATTTCTGGGAAGGTGTCCTCGGGTATCGCCGCGAGAACATAATCCTCTTTGGTGGTTGAGCGAGTCACGCCCCTGATACGAAAGTGGACTTCAGCGCGTTGAAACCAAACGAACGCTTCTCCACTAGCGAACAGTGAAAGTTTCAATGGAGCGGCCGCAGTGCCAACTGCTGGGGTAGAGTCCGCCTCCGTCATATTACCAACGATGGAGGGGCGAGGAAGGTGGGGGTGGAAGGCAGTGGGAGCGAGTCGACTTCCGGGGTCACCAATGTGACTGGCCGAGAGAGGAGTTGTCAACTCAAAGGCAGATTGGAAACGACTGAGTTATTTATTAAGGAACACTCTTCTTTATATACAAAACCTCAAGGCAACAGGACATGACCTGTTCGAGAGACAGACAAAGTTACAGAGCAAAACGGAGACATGATCATTCAGGTTCTTTTTAGTGCGAGGGAAGAGCGCAGATACAAGCATAATATATACAAAAGGAATTATGTACAATTGTGTGACACACGGTTGGTACATATTAATTAATAGCCGCTCCTTTAACTGATCTTACGAAGAAGGGCGTAGATTTCATATGGTCTGAGCATCATCAACAGGCGTTTAATATCTTGAAAGAGGAACTGTGTAGTTCTCCAATCTTAAAATTTCCTGATTTCGGTAAGGAATTCTTCATTGCAACAGACGCCTCAGACTTAGGAGTAGGAGGGGTATTGCTTCAGCAATATGATAAACACTTTTTCCCGACAGCTTTTTATTCTCGAAAACTGAGAACTTCTGAAAGTAAGTATGCAGTAATAGACAAGGAAGGGCTAGCTATTGGTAATTCACTAGTGCATTTTAAGTTCATGATATACGGTTATCCCGTTAAAGTTCTTACTGACCATAAACCACTAACCGAGTTCTTTAAAGGCTTCAACCACAGCCCTAAACCAACTCGGTGGCATTTGATCATTCAAGATTTTGGCGCAAGAATTGGGTATTTACCTGGGAAAGCAAATATCATTGCGGATGCATTATCACGCAACCCCGTGTCATCTTGTACAAAGCTTTAGCTGAATTAATAGATATAACAACATCCATGCCTATTGTTAAAACAATATCTGAACAAGAAGATTTAGGCTGGAGCGCTGAATTATTACAGACTGAGCAAAGAAAAGATCAGAAAATAGAAACAATTATAAATGCTTTGAAAGGCAATCATAAGGAAAAGGGATATATAAAGTATAAGCAGGAGAATTATATAATCAAAGATAATATTCTGTGTAGGACCGTGACAAGGAAAACTCGCAATACACCATATGTAACTAACGACCAGGTAGTAGTACCAATCTCACTTATTTCCACTGTCCTGAATTGGTTGCATGCAAATCCATTACATGGACACCCGGGGATCTCATTAATGTCACAGAAAGCCAAATCATTGTTTTATTGGCATACAATGCTTACAGATATAAAAAACACATAGCTAATTGTCGCACATGTCAGGAAAACAAAGGGCATACGAAAACACCTGTCAGCCTAGGGGCTTATCCCGTGCCCAATCAACCCTTTGAAAGAATACATTTAGATTTGTTAACATGATTTTACGAGTCAGACAGAGGAAATAAGCACCTCTTAGTAATTGTAGATGCTTCAACTCGATATACAGAACTAATAGCGCTTAAAACTAAAACTGTGGTTGAATGTGCTAGGAAGTTTTACGAGCGTTACATTTGTAAACATGGAATTCCACACATGATAATCTCAGAGTCGGGTGGTGAATTTAATAATCACTTTCTTACCTCATTGTGTGAATTCCTTAGCAAAAAGAAAATAAATACCATGATATATCACCCAGAGTCGAATGAGCTAGTGGAAAGAGCAAATAGGAAGGTTTTAAATATATTAAGAGTAACACTAGGGGGATCAGACCCCAACTGGGATATTGCAATACCTGCGGTACTGAGTACTCTGAATCATTCATATCATATATCAATTTAAATGTCACCGCATGATGCATTGTATGGTACCCCAGTTAGAACGCCTTTCCATATATTAACGCCTACAACTAATCTATCAAATCCTTTAAAAGAATGTATAAATGCAAGCAAAAGTCGAAATGATATTCTTCGAAAGAATTTAGAAGAATCATAAATCATAATAAGAAGGAATCATGATAAAATAGCGAAGCCAACTAAAACATATACCGTGGGTGATAATGTATATATACAGGTAAATGTATGTAAAGGACTCAATTATCAACTAACACCTAAGTTTGAAGGCCCATTTAATATTTTGGAAACATTTACGGCCAATAGGTTTAGAGTTCAAAACGTATCCCAACCCACGGATGAGAGAATAGTACCATTGGCTCACATAAGAAATGAAAAAAAAAAGAAAAAAAAATAGAGGGAAAGAAGTGGGGGAAAGATTTTTATTTGTATGATTAAAAGTTTTCTTCTTAATACAGGAGTAATTACATATATTTTTCTCGTTACAGGTTTCCAAGATGAATTTTTTGTTATTGGGAGTGATATTGTTCGCTCAGACATTTTTCTCGTGTGGGACGAGCTCTAAAACTAAAAGTATAGATTTTAAATATGGCACTATAGTTGAAAGACAAGAAGACGTTTTTATTACATCAAGCAACGTAGTTTTAGAAGTGGATATGCAAGCAATTTTTCTTCCAGAGAATGATGTCACTAGCTTAAAAAGCGCCATTTCAAGGTTTGCTGTCTCATTAGATGAGTTGCATAAAAGATATTTTCATTTGACTACAGAGAGTTCGCTTGGATCGACTCTAAAAGTTGCAGAGATGCTATCTGATGACTTGCAAAATAAGACTTACGAGACAGAATCATTGGCTCGTGACCTTTTGATGTGGACTGTAGGGCACGAACATAAAGAAAGACGAAACCCGTTTATTTTTGCTGCAATAAACATTTTTGGGTCTATTGCAAGTTTAGGTTTAGGAATTTCCAATCGTCTTAAGATTAGTAATCAAAATAAGAAAATTGAGATCTTGACTCATGAAGATGAATTGATTATGTCAGAACTAAGGAATCAGTTAGCTTCAATCAATCAAATTATGGATTTAGTAAATGAACATTCCAGTGATATCAGTCAGATGATGGAAGTACAGGATTTGTTGGCAACGTTAACGTATTATGATTCAAAAATAGATCACATACATAACAGAATTGCACATTTCATTGAGAAATCCAAAGATTATGTAGAAGCTATCACGTTAGCAACTAAAGGTGTACTGTCGCCCCATTTGTTGCCTATAAAATACTGAAAGTTAGTTCTGGAGAACGGACGGGAGAAACTAGGCTATGTTTCTTTGTTAGACGCACGTAGGTTAGAATTTTATTACAGCCTAATTACAGTAAGCGTTGAAAATAACAAGATTATGATTACAATTCCCTTTGATTCTTCTGATGCCTGGCAATCTTACAGGATATCACCATTTCCGACTCTCATGACGAATCACTCAAATCCAGTAATATCCAGTTTGACAGGACACGTATTGATTTCCCCAGACAAGGAAACATATACGGTCATTAAAGACTTAAATCAATTAACTCACTGTTCAGACGCAATGGATAGAAAAATATGTACAGCTGACTCATTTGAATTCCATAAAAACTTAATGGATTCATGCGAGTTAGGTATAGTGCTAGACGGTGCTCTCTCCCATACAAGTGGAAATTGTCTGGATAAGCTTTATCCCTTTGACAATAATGAGTTCAATTGCAGACTGAACAACGGCTCGTGGATACGATACGACAAGGACGGCTTCAATGTATCATGCCCGGACAGACCACGTCCTATGCAAAAATCTTTGTTGCAGCAGATGGTTGTATCGGGACTTCCCCTAATTCCATGGTGACCGTGATAAAGACCATCATCAGAGAACGAGCCTACTTTGCGAACTTCACATGGACGTCTACAATGCCATCACTACCTCTCCCATACAACAAACAGGTAGCCAAGCGGTTGATGAAATTGACCGAGATGGACCACCTGTCACCGACTTATAAGAAATTTCTTCACCCCATACTAATAGCAGGAACAGTTGTGACGGTGATGATATTTATCGCCGTGAACATCCTTGTTTGGCGTAGGTTACGGAACAGTTTGCAGCTAAAACAGAACGTTTTGCCATGTCCAGACAAAACTCCTTATTTAATTCAGTTTAAAGCCGTTTGAAGTGGCCACCTAATTCGCTAAAAGGAGTAAAATTGTCTGGGAATAGCGTGTGTACGAAAAGCAGTTAGTACGCTAGTAATATGTAATTGAAGAAACTATAGAACATCTGCATTGTTAAAAATACATTTAAAAAACATTTAAAGAAATAAATATTTTTTTTTCTCTCGGCATCTAATAAAATATATAAGCCGGAATGTTAAAAGAAAAGAGGAAAAAAAATAAAAATAAAAGAATCTATGGGCATCTAATAAAATATATAAGCCCTAAATATATATATATATATATATATATATATATATATATATATATATATATATATATATATATATATATATATATATATATATATATATATATATATATATATATATATATATATATATATATGTACGAAACCGTGGTACGTGTATGTACCATGAATTCGTGTTTGTACACTAAAATTGAATCTTTACCAAGGTAACAAATATTTTTATTAATTACCGTTTTGTGTTAATATATGTTTCTGACAAAGGTAAAAATTACTCTTTAACAAGTTACCGAATCATATGTATATCGTTATTTTTATTTGGTACCATATAATCATTTGCTAAGCAATGTACCATATATGTGATCTGTATTTATCATGCATTTTTTTTTCTTTGCTTTGGTAATATCTTTTCATATGCATTATTGTTATTATTTTTTTTTATGTGCCTATTTGGACATTCGTCCTCATTTGCTTATGGCTAAAGTTAAACAAAGAATAATACATATATCCAGTCACACTCCTCGTAAACATATTTTGGCGTGTTGTTAAATTTTTAGAAAAAAAAATTGAGATAGCTGGCCGAGCTAATGTAATAGTTAGTTATTACATGTTTAAAACACATGACGTAATATGTCATTGTGGAAGAAGAAGCTAGCGTGAAATTTGCTGTAGTCAGACAAAATCATAACAGGATGCATTTTGCATCTCTCAGCAATATAACATTTTTCTGAAGCATAAACACAAATGCATACCGTGTGAAAGATTGTGTCGTCACCGGATGCAGGTGTCTTCCTAGACGAATGTAAAGTTTACATATTGTGTTAAAATGCTGACACAACTAAATATACGATATCTGTGATATCGATATTTTAGGCAGTTCTTATCTATACTTCACCTGAATTGGTCATCCGACCAAACCAGCTATACTCCTGTGATGGAGATGTTTAACACTGTTGTTTTTAGAGAATGAACCATTTTAAAGTTACCATGCTTGACTTTAATTCAAGACTCAACATCTCAAACAACACATACTCAATGTGTGTTAATAACAGTAGCACACTAATATATGCCTAGATGGAGGGGGAAGATCTTTTTCTCAGAGAAACTGGGCACAGTTCCAGTAGAGGAAATCGAGTTTTGGCCTAGTAAAGGTGCCTATCCGGATTGTTATGTCCGTCTGAGGACGGAACAAGCATCCAAGGAGGAGATAGAGCCGAAGGAGACGATTGTCCTTGAACTATCTAAGACACAGGATTTATACACAAACACCTTCAAAGAGAGGGCCTTTACTAGTTTCAAGGTGCCGGCTCTCAGCAAAAGGCACCCATAATATATTGCTGAACCCAAACGTGCCTTCCCTTTTATGGACAAAGGGTTTAAGGCAGCCTTAAAGGCAGTTGAGGGAGGGAAACCTTCCCCTACACTTGAAGAATGTAGACCCTTTTCCCTCGCCTTCCCTTCAGATGATAAGGACTGGAAGGATGTCCATAACACCTTCACAGTTGGGAAGCTAGAGGCAGATATTGCTGGATGGCAGTTCAACGAAGATCTCCCGAAGCTGTAAGATTTTCTCTTGTGCAGGGAACAGGAGACTAAGGAACGTCTCGCTGCTTCCATGTCTCTGCAGACTAGCTTAGAGACTATGGCAAGCATCCAAGACACCCCAGATATGTACATTTGGCAACAGTCACCAAGGATTTGTACAATTATATTGAAGCAAGAAGGGCTTGTAGGGAGTTTGTGTTCGCTTCTGCTACAGTGAAGCACGAACCAAGGAAGCTGATAGCTTCCAATATCTGGGGAAAAGACGAAGTGGTCAAAGAAGTGGTCAAAGAGGTCGTGGACAAAGCCGCTTCGGAGAATAGGAATCTCCTCTCCAAATAGGGCTTGTCCTCTAAGAGGTAATCTTCCGCTGATGAGGGTCCCCACCCGAAGAACAAGTCAAAACGACCAAGAGTGCCCTCTCGGCCAAAGTAACAGCAACAGCTTCCCATGGCCACGGTGCCCCAGACGGTGACACAACCAACCACCACCTTTCAACTGGTGCCCCAAACGCTGGCGACCCAGTCGCCCGTGTTCACCCCAGTATTTGAAAAGCAAAAAACTACCTTTAAGTCAAAGTCTCGAGGTTCCTTTCGAGGATCCTCTAGACGCCCCTTCAGAGGTAGGGGCAAGTCCTCCAACCAGCACTCAAAGTGAGATGCTGCCGGTAGGAGGGAAACTTCTACACTTCCGGGATCGTTGGACCTTCGATCCCTGGGCCCACAGCCTAATCAAGAAAGGACTAGGGTGGAGTTGGAGCTCAACTCCACCAAACTTCCCTCAATTCTTCCAACACTCAACCCCCGTACTGGAAGAATATGTTCAGGAATTCTTGAACAAAAGAGTTATACGGAAGGAAAAGTCCATCAGATTTCAAGGAAGGCTATTTTGTGTTTCAAAGAAGGATTCGGAAAAGCTCAGAGTCATTCTGGACTTATCACCACTCAACAAGTTCATAGTGAACCACAAGTTCAGAATGTTGACGCTTCAGCACATAAGGACCCTTTTGCTCAGATGGGCATTCACAGTGTCCATAGACATGACGGATGCATACTGGCACGTTCCAATCAACAGTCAAGTTTCCCCCTCCCTAGGGTTCAGAGTAGAGAGAAGAAAGTCCGTTTTCAGAGCCATGCCTTTTGGCCTAAACATAGTTTGGTTATAGACAGCGAAGTAGTAATAAGATGCCTAAATCGACAAGGCTCGAGATCGCCTCACATAAATCAAGTGATATTGACCATCCTTCGTCTAGCCAAGAAGAAGAGATGGCACTTATCAGTAGTCCACCTTCAAGGGTTACGCAATGTGACGGCGGACGCTCTATCCAGGGTCAACCCGATAGAGTCCGAATGGTCTCTAGACGCAAGATCATTCTCTTTCATATTATGCAAAGTCCCAGGACTGCAGATAGACCTCTTTGCAACGAGCGACAACAAGAAGCTACCCCGGTATGTAGCCCCGTACGAGGATCCTCTAGCGGAAGTGATAGATGCAATGTCCCTAAATTGGAACAGATGTTCGAAGATCTACCTGTTCCCTCCAACCAACCTTCTGTTGAAAGTCCTCGACAAAATGAGATCCTTTCGGGGGACAGCAGCAATAGTGGCCCACAAGTGGCCCGACAGCGTCTGGTTCCCTCTGATAACGGAACTATGCCTGAGGCTGATCCCGTTGCCGGAACCGGTTCTGACTCAGCAAGCGCAGAAATTGACTATCTACGATTCATCAGAGAAAACCTAGAACCTCCATCTCATGATTTTCTCGCCCTAGCGGTCAAGAAACAGTTTGGGATTTCTAGAGACAGTATTAACTTCTTAGAAGAATACAAGTCAAAGTCAACAAGAAGACAATATGAGTCTTCCTGGAAGAAATGGGTGGCCTTTGTCAAGGCGAAGAAACCTGAGGAGATTTCTATGGATTTCTGCTTGTCCTTCTTCATCCATCTGCATGAACAAGGTTTAGCAGTTAATACGATTACTACATGTAAATCCGGCTTAGCCAGACCAATACTATACGCCTTCCAGGTAGACTTCTCTAATGAAATCTTCAACAAGATTCCTAAAGCCTGCGCTAAACTTCGGCCTGCTGCAACTCCAAAGCCAATTTCATGGTCTTTGGATTAAGTTCTCCACTTAGCATCAACCCTGAACAATGAAAATTGTTCACTGAAAGACTTGACTCAAAAGGGGATATTCTTATTTGCACTAGCCTCAGGAGCCAGAGTTAGCGAAATAGTGGCCCTCTCGAGGGATGATGGCCACATTCAGTACACAGACAGCGGAGAACTGAACCTCTTTTCGGACCCGACGTTTCTCGCTAAGAACAAGCTGCCCACTAAGAGATGGGGTCCCTGGAGAATCTGCCCTCTGAGGGAAGAAGCATCCCTCTGCCCAGTGGAATGCCTAAAGGTCTATCTTCGTAGAACTTCAGACTTTAAGGGAGGTCAGCTTTTCAGGGGAGAGACTTCTGGTTCAACGTTATCCTTGAAACAGATAAGGGCGAAAATCACCTATTTGATACGCAGAGCGGATCCAGACAGTACACCCGCAGGTCAGGATCCGAGAAAAGTTGCCTCATCTCTGAATTTCTTTCAGACAATGTCCTTTGAAAGCCTGCATGCTTACACTGGTTGGAAGTCTTCCAGAGTTTTTTCAAACACTACGCGAAGCAATTACAGGAAATAAAATTTCATGTGGTAGTGGCAGGCAGTGTTATAAAACCTGCCGCTTGATTACTGTGAAGAACAGTACACTAATTGGAAGTTTTAGTGAAGGGTGTGCGTGATAGACTTTTAAGGTATAGCATGTTGAGTATTGTGTTTAGGAAGACACTATAGACTGTTCTATTTATACAGATGACATCAAGCATAATAAGCTGACATAAGTGTTAGGCATTCTTATATGCACAGTGTTCCTAGTAATAACAGCATACATAGTAAAATATTATAATTCCCTTTGAGTGGCTAATGTTTCCTTTTCAGATGAAACTTATTTATTTTCTGTTATTACTGTTTATGCTTTTACGCAGAATTGTTCAGCGTAAGATGTAATTGATTACAACCATGATTTCTATATTTGTAATAAACAATAGAAGGAATCTTTGTGTCCCTTTCGCATCAAATATTCAAAATTAAGTATAAATCAGAGCATCCTTGATTCTCTTAATATTTAAGGAAATATTGGGGAACTATAGTTTCTACTATTCCAAGCAAACAGGTAAGAATTAATTGTACTAACTGTTTATCTTACTGATTTCAGGTTTCCTATATGTATATAAACTTGTCTGTCTCTTTATATCTTGGGAGGTATCAGTAACTTATACAGAACTATACCATCTAAGTACAAACTATGCTTTATGTATATAATGACAGTAATATACATAATGTTTGCTAGATTGTTCCTTGAACTCACAATCCTCGGGATTTTTCCTAAAGTCTACCTACACTTTTCCCTGTAGGGGGCAGGAAGAACTGACATATTTTATGATCAGTTAATTGATGTATAACGGTAACATCAACTGTCTCTGGTCCAGAAAACCAAATAGGAAATATTTATCTCGAGATAACGGCACTATTGAAAATCCACAGATACATTAATGCTCTGGTAAACTTCCATCAGGACGACATGGCCTGAGCTTCACTCAAAATCTATTTTTTGGTGAGGTAGCCATGTCGTCCTGATGGACTTACCCTCTTTTTGACATGAGGATAATGAATCCCTCCCTATGGTACTGTATCTGCAACACCTACAAAGCTACGAAGAATGGCTTGGTGGCGCCTCGCGGTGGCGATTCGGCGCACTATTTACAGTACAGTAGGAATGTCGAGAGCATCGCCTCTTTAACGACTCTCCTATATTCTTGCCACTTTTTCCCTCTCGAAGCAAAAACGCTATTGGGGGTGTATATAGCTATGACACGTGTCAAGAATACGTCCTCTCATATACGCGATATCCCTTTTCAAATTTTAAGGGATATTCGCTCCAGGAGTTAGAATTCTGGATACCTTTGGTAAATTCTCTGGGATATATCACTGTAGTCAAATATACCTAGGAAGTTACTAATGAAGGAACTTCCATCAGGACGACATGGCTACTTCACCCAAAAATAGATTTTTCGCTTCGCTCAAAATCCGTTTATTTCGCCCTTCCATATGAAAATAAACTACTGTTACAGATTTAATGCCCCTCATTATAATTTATTATATTCATGTATATTATTACTCCTGTCTGAGATATGCTTACCAAGCAAGTGAAATAATGTTCCCACACAAATATTTAACTTTCTAATCTGACCACGAGACCAGCACGATCCTCGCATTCAGATGGGTTTATCTTCATCGTTCCTCCTGTCCAAACAGGACCTCCCTGACAGGGAAGCAAGAAGCCATGTCATTGTTTATGCCAATGGTAGTGATATATAACAGAAATGTCACGGTCTCTAAGGTCACCAGACCAAAGGAATATTGTTTGATGTAGAAGGCAATTTTGAAATATGGAAAAACCATGATACACTAATTCTCTGGTACACTTCCATCAGGACGTCAAGGCTTGAGCCCAAAAAACAGATTTTGAGCGAAGCGAAAAATCTAGTTTTGGGTGAGAAGGCCATGATGTCCTGATGGATCCGCCCTATTGTTTCTAGTTTGGCCTGTCAGGCCCCTTCCTTTCATATTGTATCGTGGAGGTAGTCAGAAACGCTAAATAAGGAATGAAGTGGGCGGACGTGACGTCAGTCATGATGGCGGACAGCTATGGCTGCCGTTTGTTTACGTCCCGAGGTACCATAATAGTAACGCAGGAGGATAACTTTGCAACGGCTCCTCCTATAAATTGCCACCTTCCCCCTCGAAGCGTAAACACGATGTGGGGTGCAGATAGCCATGTGGCGTGTCAAACATACCTTTAGGGTACTCACGCCAGAAGTTACAATTTTGTGAAACCTTTAGTTTAATTCTCTGGGAAAATCTACTGTAGTCATATATACCCTCAGGAAGCTACTGAAGGAACCTTCCATCAGGACGTCATGGCCATCTCACTCAAAAATTGATTTTTTGCTTCTCTCAAAATCCGTTCTATGAAAACATTTTCCAACTCTAGACATTCACATGAAACAGATAAATTCTTTAGTCTAGTTACAATTGCATCTAAACTTTCATTTTCTTTCTGATATGCCTGTTCTGTAAATTGATACCTTTCAAAAATTTATTGACCAGAGGAGCAAAATATGTGGTAAGACCCTTAATTGCAGCTTCACTTGTGTCATCTGTAGGCTGCAATATCTTAAACACTTCCCGAATTTCTCTACCTGCTTTATGAAGTAATAATGCCTTCTTTTGGGCATCCTTCATATTCCCTAATGTTTCTAAATAAATCTTAAATTCATCACACCACTGTTGCCATCATGTTGCAACAGAATTTGGTTCAGCAGTGATTCTAAATTGTTCAGGATGTTCAATGTCAAAAGGCATTTTGAATTCTTGCCTGGATTAGGTTAGGCTACTGTTCTAAAGTCACCATGTAACTTTCTACCTTTTTTTGTATCCTACCCAACTTTAAAATTCACTTTGTTTTCTTGCTTTGTTTGCTTGTGTTTCATGAATATCTTCTGGTCAGCTGCATGGGAAATCTTCATTGGGCTTTTTCTTTTGCTTCTCTTGCAATAATTTTTCTTCTGCTTCTCTATGATCCCTGTGTGTATTCATCATGAGGTCGTCGTAAATTTTATGTTGGTTGAATATTGTCTGGTAATTTCAGCATATTACTCACCTGTAAATGAGTGAATAATTATTAGTAATTATCCAGGGGTATCCCATCTGTATCGTCAGTTTTTTATTGTTGATATGTTGAATCAATCGCAGGTGCATACGTAACCCTTTAATGTATGATAAGAGGCAACATTACTCTTGGCTCTGGGGTTCTGACAACCAACTCCCAACTGAGAGTTGAGCGTCTCGTAAACAATCTCACAAACCAAAAAATTAGAACAAACATAAGAGCATCGCTCTCAAAAGACTTAAATCCTACTACAGTACAAAAGTAAAAAGAATCACATCCTATCTTTGAGGTAATTAATAAATGCTTGAACCCTAATATCAAAATACATCAATTCAGTTATGTACATTGTATAACATATTTTATCAATGCAATATGATGCAATATTGCGCTCAATACACGTAACGTTTGAGGTAATACAGTACATTATTACAATAATACATAAGAGACACAGTTTAATAACTAAAACGTTTTGAATAACACTGGTGTTCATGAATTATTTCGTTTTTTTTTTTTATAGCATGTTGGGGGGGGGGGGGGCATGCAACGAGTCGGATGATTAAAGCCCGAATCAAGTGTCTAGCCTTGGAAGAGTTGATAATCTCGTGAAAGTTGTTGGAAGATCATATTGTGGATGCTTGTGAGCTGTTGTTAGAAGCAGAGGAAGGAGTTTTAACAAAGCAAAGACCAGTTGATCCCCAAACTGGAGGCATGAAAGCAGATAGGGATGTGCAGGCAGAGATTCGATGAATTGCAGCAGAAAATAATTTTATCAAGTTGAAGATGATGGCATAAGAGAAAGGAGAAGCACGATGTTTGAGAAAAATGGAAGCAAGACTGAAAGAAAGACAGAAAGAAATAAAAGCAAAACGAGAAGATGAGGGAGAAAAAAGACGACTTGCGTAAAGAATGGAAACAAAGAATGAAGAAGAGAGAGAAATGGCAAGATACGCAAGGTTAATGGAAGCAAGGCAAAAAGAAAATGAGATGGAAGAAGTGAGGTATAAGCAGGAGTTGGAACTGTCAAACGCCAGTGCCCAATCTGAGGTGGCTCCTGCTAAGCATGATCCAGTGCTTAATGTGTCGGAAACCCAAAGGTTAATTCCAAGATTCACAGAAAGGTCTCCAAATGAGTTCTCCCATCATTTTGAAACGGTCACAGCAACGATGAAATGGCCAGTAGATAAATGGTCTGTGTTACTGCAGAGTGTGCTCTTTGGGAAGGGCTGCAGTGATTACTTATCCATATATCAGGACCAGGGGATGGTGTATCAAGAAGTGAGTAGGAGGGAGCTGCAATTGTATCAGATGACCCCTCAATATTTTAATGAAAGGATCTGAAGTTTAAAAAAGAAAGCAAAAATTACTTTACTGTATTATGCTTATAAGATACGACAATGTTTTAAGAGATGGATAGAGGCTGCTAATGTAAAGGAAATCGCTAATTTAGAAGAACTGATAATACTAAAGCACTATCTACTAGGAGTTCCTGAACATATTCAAACGTACGTAAGAGAGAAAGATGAAGAAACTTAATAAAGCTGCTTCACTGAGTGAATATTATAATATTATCAATTGTAAACCCTACTCGAGAATGAAGTTTCAACCGTAGTTCGACCAAGTGTCAAGAGTTCCCCAAACCATGGAAACTAGTTCAGTAATAACTACAGGCACAAGTTCAACTGTTACAACGGAAGTAGCAATGGTACTGTCCTTGAGAAGAATGGGATAGTACCACAGCAACAAACGTTGAACTGTCCTCCTACAAGTATCGTGAAAAACGTGGATGTTATGTATTATTTTAATAACGTACTGTATTACCTCAAATGTTACGTGTATTGAGTGCAACATTGCATCATATTGCACTGATAAAACATGTCATACATTGTATATAACTGAAATAATGTATTTTGACAGTAAGGTTCAAGCATTTATTAATTACCTCAAAGATAGGATGTGATTCTTTTTACTTATGTACTGCAGAATGATTTTAGTATTTTGAGAGCGATGCTCTTATATTTGTTTTTAGTTTTTTGGTTTGTGAGATTATTTACGAGATGCTTGACACTCAGTTGGAGTTGGTTGTTGGAAGCCCAGAGCCACAGAGTAATGTAGCCTTTTATTATACATTAAAGGGTTACGTATACACCTGGGTTTGATTCAGCATATCAACAATAAAAAACTGACGACACAGATGGGATACCCCTGGATAATTACTAATAATTATTCACTCATTTACAGGTGAGTAATATGCTGAAATCACCAGACGATATTCAACCAACGTAAAATTGGCGACGACCTAATGACGAATACATGCAAAGATCATAGAGAAGTAGAAGAAAAATTATAGCAAGAAAAACAGAAGAAAAAGCCCAATGAAGATTTCCCATGCAGCCGACCAGAAGAATTTCATCAAAAACAAGCAAACAAAGCAAGAGAACAAAGTGAATTTTAAAGTTGGGTAGGATACAAAAAAGGTAGGAAGTTACAAAGTGACTTTAGAACTGTAGTCTAACCTAATCCAGTTAAATTCAAAATGCCTTTCGACATTGAACATCCTGAATGATTTAGCGTTACAGCTGAACCCAATTCCTTTGCAACACGATGGCAACAGTGGTGTGAGGAATTTAAGATTTATTTAGAAGTATTAGGGAATATGAAGGATGCCCAAAAGAAGGCATTTTTGTACTCAGCTATGTCGTCTTGATGGAAGGTTCCTTTAGGCAGCTTTCTAAGGGATATTTGGTTATAGTGATACTCCCAGAGAATTAATCACAGGTTTCCAGAATTCTAACTCCTGGCGTGAGTATCCTCAATATAACTATTAAGGATATCGCATAATATCAGGGGACGTATTTCTTGATAAGACACATGGCAATCTTCACCCTGAATAGATTTTACGCTTCGAGGGGGAAGAGTGGCGAGTGTGAAGGGGAGCCGTTATCAAGGTTACCTGTTGGATCCCCTCCCCCTACTACTACGGTGAACTATTCCTTTAAACGTAGCCATTCAAGCATGGTGTTCTCCCACGTTGCTCTCGGTGTTGTTACTGTTTTTCAAGAAATATTACCATGCAATCTCCAGCATCTTCATCCTCGGGAAAGTTGAGTATTTAATCTTTCCTGTGTATAATTTTTTGCTCCCTTCTCACAGTTAAATTAACATAAATTAGGTGTGTTAAGCGGAGCAATGTCATCACCGGAGGTGGCCATTTTAGGACCACTGTCGTACTCCATAAATGCTTTATTTAGTTAGTAGTACGACATCACCGGTATTTAGCTATAAAGAAATTCTAGCTATTCAGGCAAAATTATACTAGTAAAGAAAAGATCTAAACATGTAATATTTCCTTTTCCGAATAAAACGTTTCGATCGTATATCATAGGGCCTTGGTGGTACTAGCGTAGGCGAAATCACGACTTGAGTCAGGCTAGCCTAACGCATTTTTGTATACTTTAGTAACGTTATCTCAAGTTTAACCTCTAGTATCGTTTTATTAATTCGGTCGGAGATATAAACATCTCCTAGAATTACCAGCATAATTCGATACTCTTCTCTTTTAGAGAAAATGAGGATAAACCCTTCCTTCCCCCTGAGTGCCGTCAACCCAGGCGACAACCCTATCTTCTGTCATGGCCATTGAGTAGTGTACTCCTGCTTGACTTGGATAATGTTTTCTGTCGATCTCCTTTGCAGGTGAGTATCCCGGCTTTGAAATACAACATCAACTCAGGGTATTCTGTATTGTTCCCGACAACGCTACCGATGGGGGAATAGTTATTCCCCTGCCGGTTACACTATTGCCGACATAGGAAGCTTGGCCTCCCTAGTCCACAACCGAAAGTAGGTTGTATAATTGACGCCACCTTTCTCCCTTGGGGACTAGAAGACATATCTCAGGCTAAGGAATCGTTATTCCTCTGCCGCCCAAGACAACGCCGGTATAGGAAACTATATTTCCTTGACTTCCAGCTGGAAGTACAAGGCATACCTGCCGCCACCTTTCTACGTAAAATATAAGACCCTTTCCCTTCCCTTCTGTCCTTTAGTGACGGCTTAGCCGTCTCGAGTCCTGTAGCCGGTATTCTACAATCAACCCCGCTTGTCGGGCTGACTGGTTTACCGCCCGGGCTCCTACATAGGCGGTAAGGTTGCCGCTTCGACCACCTCCCTAATGGAAGCAAAGCTCCGGGAAAGGTTGAGCCGGCCCTGACGGCTGCCGGTGGGAAACCCATTACAACTTTGAGTATTCTTCCGTCCTCCCTTGGGCTGCCATCCACAAATCCTGTAACCGGCAGCACAGCCGGCAACAGAAATTGTGGCTGGGTGTAAGCTAGAATCAATGCATTCTCTCCTCTTTCCTTTGAATCCTCATTCTGGAAAGAAGGCAGTAGAGACAGTAGTCCCTACAACCCTAATTATTGTACTAAACTATAATATTATGGTAGTCCTTCTCTGCATTCTTTCACTGTCTCTGTTGGCTAGTGCCGTCAGATACTAGCCTAACCCGGTAGCATACCGGCAAACCTACATTATAAGACAATACAGTAGCCAGTATTCCTGCAGTATAGCAATACAACAGTTAGAAAACTACAGTATTTAATGATACAGTAGTATGTATTTCCAACATAATCTGTGTGTCCTTTCACGGTCCATTGTTGAGACCGTTTAGGAAAGGTTGAGGTGAAGTATTCCTTCAACATTCTGATGTATCCTAGATCATCGGAGCATCAATAATTGCTCTTTAGTATTAATATTCTACAACTGCTGGAGTTAGTGTTAATGTACACTGACTCTGGTTCTACGTACGAGAGTTATTCCACTCTGTATTTCCCTTAATAGGGAAATTAAAAATATTAATATTGTGGCAGGTCACACCAATTGCCTGGAAGGGAAACACAGATATGTGTCTTTCCTATTTCCTTTCTAGCATACTATCCTAAGCTATAATAATAATAGTAATGAATACTATTTTAATGCATGTGAAAATTTATCAGTGAGATAAATTATCCCATACTCATTTCTCTCTTTCTTTCCTTACAGGAGGAGGCTGAGGTGAAGGGTGCAGTTCTGTTTTGCAACCACAAAAGTACGGACTTTTGTGGCCACAAGATGTGCAGGTCTCAGGCCCCCTGCTCCATCGCAACTGAAACCCTGAGGTATTGGTATCCGAAGGGTTGCACCGTCTGCTCGGCCTTGATGACCGATGTT
The DNA here is from genome assembly GCF_036898095.1 of Palaemon carinicauda. Lineage (NCBI taxonomy): Eukaryota > Metazoa > Arthropoda > Malacostraca > Decapoda > Palaemonidae > Palaemon > Palaemon carinicauda. The sequence continues at coordinate 55,117,422 of NC_090727.1, forward strand.
TTCCGTGATCCTGAGAGGAAGGAGTCGAGGGATACTGCGAAGGAACCGCTTCCTAAGTGGGTAAGAGGGTTCCAGAAGAACTCTCTGGGACCTTACTTGCCAAACGAAGCTATGAGAAGCCTTCTGTTCCCTAAGGCCCAATCCGACGTGGTTGTGCCTCAGGCACAGGTCAAGCCTCCCTTCATCCAGCTGACGATATAAACAAGGTTCTTGAAGGCATGGACATCCATCAAGAACGGATGTTGGAGGTATCCTCAGAAACCAAAAAGGATCTTCTACAAGAAAATCCTGAAGAAGAGGTGGCCCGTCCACCCGAGGAAGAAGAAGGATCCGTATTAACAATAACGGAAGACCCTCAATTTTCTGTGACGGCATATCAACCTGCGCCGTCAACCTCTTCGTCCCCAACTTCTCATTTGGACCCATTGTTAACCAAGGGCGAGGCGCTCATGGAACAGCTGCAACTGATGATGGAATCGTTCTGCAAGGAACAACAAGAGATGAGGAGGGAAGTCAGAGAAGCGAAATGCATGGGCATTTTCAGAGGCTTTCACAAGCCTATCAAAGTCTCCGACTTACCTCAGTACTACGAAACCCACCCCTGGAGGTATGCGGAGTATAAGCCCATGATGAATGGGAAGTTATACATATCTGAGAAGATGGGGCCAAACCCATCGAAGATCTCCAATTCTGGCCTAACATTTCGGCTTACCCAGAATGTTACGTGAGATTGCGGGATGAACCAGCATCTCGAGAGGAGATGGAGCCTTCCTCCAGAGCTTTTCCCTTTTCGGCAAAGCTCTCAACTGCGTGCTAAAATCAGTTGATGCAGGAAAACCATGCCCTACGCTAGAGGAATGAAGACCAATGTCTCTAGCACTGCCTATCTGCTAGAAGGAATGGAACGAGGTTCATCTAACCTTCTCATTCTCGAATCTGGATCCAGAGATAGCAGGACAACAGTTCTACGAAAACCTTTTGTGGGAAATAATTCCAGGAAAGGCCTCCCCATTTCTGATTTCCGGACCAAAGCCTGAAGGATAGAGCGCCAACACTCTCTCACTTGACAAACTAGAGAACCGCAACGAAGATGGTTTGCTTTCCCTACACACGTTTAAGTCCAAAGATTATTCTATACCAGACTGTCGGCACCGATATCACCTTGATGTTCAGACGCTACTCCAGGGCGCAGAATAGTAAATCCCAATCAAGTGTGGTTGGACTGAATCAGTTACGTTAACGACTGTTTCACAAAGAGTTAGGGGGAGCAGTACTGTAAAAGTCAAAACGTCCTAAGGACTACCGGGAGGTAATACCGTAGAACATTACAATAAGGGATTGTCACCGGTAGGTTTAGATTGATGTAAATATAAACTTACCCTAAAGTCATGTCTCACCTCATGAGTTAACTCATTTAGTCATTTCAAAATATAAAGGTCAAGTTAAAAACAATTTATAATTTCAACCTAAAAATGGCGTTTAATTCCATAAATAACAACAGGAATTTTACCCTAACTGACACAGGAAAAAACAGCAAAACTACCTAATCGAAATTTGAATAAACACCGCATGGCATATGAAAAATGAAAAAATGCCAAGAAAATGGTCAAATCAATTAAATCTTAAATCAATAATCAAATGACTAATCAACCAATGAAAGTAAAAACGGTGACTGAAATAATACCAAAAGTTCTACTCACTACTTTGAACCTATTCCTCTCCGGGAAAAATTTTCTAACTTGATAGAGGGGATCGGGAACATAACGTATGTTAATAAACACGCCACGGATGATTGAACCAGACAGTTTGAACATAACTTCCTAGGTAAATGTGCATATCGTCACATAAAGGCTAGAAAAAGAGGGGTGACAGTTCCTTGGCCAAGGTTTAGCACCGTTAATTAGTACTCATGCTCTTGAGGGTTGATTTTAGACTGTAGTGGAAGCATTTTGTGAACTGTTTTTCATGTGGGCCGCTCGCACGCTCCTGCCTGCCGCCGCTGAGCTGGTTCAAGCCGGTCGAGTGCTTTTTCTTCAAATTCCCATGAGTACGTGGTTCACTGAAGGGTGGTTTTTATAAATACAAGGATCTTTCTTGAAACTCCAGGGGAAAGTGAATATAAAGAAATCCTACTGTCTGGCTTATAAAAATTAATATACATACAAAAAAATTAAGTGGCGCTTAGTGATGTTCAATAACACAGAAAACAATCCTAGCTAAACCGACTTATAAATAGGTACCGAGATGTAAATAGCAATAAGCTAAGATCAATGAGTTACGTAAATTAAAGAGTTACATAAATACAAATCAATTGTGGTTAAACATCCAAAGCTTCAAGAGCATTTGGAACAGAACTCAACCAAGCGATGTCTTTGAAAATTTTTGACGGTCGGTTGCATCCTCAGAGCAATGTACTGTGAGCTCACGAAATGAGAAAAAATCATCTACAGAGGAATGACGTGATGAAAGATAAAGCATTACAGGGGAAAAATGGACTTGTTAGCAGCAATGAATATTTAAGGGTGTAATAATGAAGGTTACGAAGGAAACAAAAGAAAAACGAGATGCGTAAAACACAGAAAATAACAAACAAAAAAATAAAAAATGGAATAACTGGGGTGACTATAATAAAAAGTGGAAAAAATTTCCACACCCTGCCAAGTAAGAGTGACAGAGAAGGGGGGAGGGGTCCACTAACAAGATGGAGGGTACGGAAGGAAGGGGTCATTCCCCATCCCTTTTCAAATTTACAGGCACAGGCTTTAGCTGCCACTGCCCTACGAGGTTGTCCTCGAGAGGATACAGGATCAGGTTTGGGAAGAGGGGTGACATCATCAGAAGAATCGTCATTTAGAGGGTCCTCTGAGGGAGGATTTGGTAACTGGGGTGTCCTGAGCGCATCAGGACCACTTTGCTCCAGTTCAGTGATATAGGGACCTGCAACATTTATTTCCAATGGGATAAGACGGTTAATGGGACACACATATATTCCATGAGGGGTGCACACCTTAACAGATCTAAAATGACCATCTTGACCGGGGTAGGTTTCAAGAATACAGGCCATGGGAAAATCTTCCCGATTTACTTCATCCATAATTAAAAAACATAAATCTCCAATTTTAGGAGACACAGGGTGGATACGATTATTTTTTATGTGACGTTCACGAAGGGAATTGACATTATCCTGGGTACATCATTTTAAAAACACTTACAACATGTTCGTGAGTTTCTGATAACTAGCTGGGAGGCGGGTCCCTTCCCTATAGGTGGGGTCATCGAGGTCGGTCATAAGTACCTGAGGAGCAAGTGAGAGGGTTTGACCGTAAAGCAGATGACTCGGAGTCTATCGTTGATGACGCATTCGGCTTCTTGTACCAAAGCGACAAATTCATTATAGGTAGGATACAAGTGATACATGGCTTTCCTTAAATTAAGTTTGGTGAAGCCTATTAGCCTTCCATAAAAACCTCCCTGCCAAGGGGCACGTGGAGTGATGAATTTCCAGGTCAGGTTATGGGAAGATTTAAACCCATCAATTACAGGGTGATGCATAAGTTCAGTTAGAAGAGTTTGACCAGTTTGGAAAGTGGAAGCATTATCAGAGACGATACAGTGTGACATACCAAATCGAGCGGCAAATCTGCGCACTGCTTGCACAAATTCAATGACCGTTAACATAGTTGTGACTTCTAGAGCTACGGCTCTGGTTGCTGCTCAGGTGAAAAGCAAGATGTAAACAAAATCTACATGTGAATTGTATACCTTAAAAGCTCAAGTGAAATCTAAGCCAGTTACTTGGAAGGGCACTCTTGGAATGAGGTGATTGGTATGATACTGGGCTAATGGACGCATTGGGTACGGGGCCGCTTGCACCATCCGGCAATGGATGCAACGGCGCAAAATTTTCTTGATTTGCTGCCGCATTTAGGGAACCCAAAATTGTTTATGTAATACAACAAGGAGTTTTGAAGTATTAGAGTGCGGCAAACGTTCATGCCAATGCCTGACGATAAGTGTCCAAAGGGCACAATGATGTTCCAGCAAAATGGGATCTACATAATCCAATTCAACGGGGGCATTACTGAGACGGGAACTAGCTTTGAGAAGACCTTGGTTATCCAGGTATGGTATGCGTTGGCCGATGAAAGCTCGTTCATCTGAATTGAGATGAACATCTTCACCTTACACCTGCTTCAGAATGTTAGGATAACTTTGGGCCTGGGAAATTTTCAACATGACTGTTAAGTGTGGAAGGTTGAATTTATTGATTAGATTAGGGCAACGTTGTGACAAGGGTTGTATCCATTGGGGAATTAAACGAAGGAGTGCAGTGTAGCACTTGATCGTGTCGTCAAGCCAGCTGTAATGATCAAACAGTCGTACTCCGGGGGGATCGAGCCGAATAGGGCATGCACATATCTTCGGGTTAATAGAGAACCTGCTTTCATCGGGGTACTCTGAAGGGTTACTGAGCCAAGGAGGGTCTTGTAGCCTAAATTTATTCTTAAGGATTAGCCTGACAGCGACACCACGCAATGCCAGGTCCGCAGGATTACTATTAGCGGGGACATGCTTCAGGTTAAGATTACAAGTTAATTTAATGTTGATTATCTCCTCCACACGGTTAAGGACGTAAGGGGAGTTACTTTTAGAATTATTGACCAACTGGAGGGCAGTTGAAGCGTCGGACCAAACAGTGACCGAAGCATATATGCCAGGGCGCAGTTCTGACAAGTGTTTGGCTAAACGACAGCCCAGTAAGAGCGCAGTTAACTCAAGTTTGGGAATGGTTAAACTTTCATCCATTTCCAACATACGCTTAGGGATTACTCGGGCTTTAGCCGTTAGGAAGCAAAAATTACCTTCCTGGGTGACTATATAAGCAGCTACTCCGAAAGCGAGCTTGGAATCATCGGCAAAAATGTGCAGTGCTGGTTGACTGCCATCATGCGCATTACGAGGGACTTTAATTTGTTCAAGACATTTGTACCTTTTGATGATATCACTTAGTTCTTGAACTTGCTCAGGGTCAATAGGGGTGTCCCAGCCCTTGTCAGTCATCCACAGTTTTTGAATGAAGAGTTTGCCTATAATTGTAACAGGAGAAAGAAGACCAATAGGGTCATAAATGGAAGAGAACATGGACACAACCTTTCTTTTAGTGTTGATGTGGGAATGACTTATTTCTAATTCAGGGGGTAATTTAAAATTCAAGGTATCATTAACACTATCCCATTCAAGACTGAAGTAATCATGAATGCCTCTTTCTGTGAAATCGCCGTTAAGAGGGGCATTAGTCGTCCATTTGGCTAACGGCATGTTAGTCTTTAACATAAGTGCCTCAATGAGGGGCCTCTCACTCAAAATGTCTTTGGGGTCGATATAACGGCGTTGAAAGTTATCAATATAGAAACTGGTTTTGAGTGTCGACGCCAATCTACTGGAATGACTGTCCAAATGATGTTGGATAGTTTGGTTGAGCAAGTAGGGGGTAAAGGTGGCGCCAAACAGAACGACTTTAAATTGATATGCGACGATCCTTTTCATTTCTGGATCTTCAAAGAAAAGAAAGCGACAGAAGTCCCTCTGTTCTGGGACAATCTCTATGCCAAGGAATGCCTTGGAAATATCTGCAGTTAAACCAAAGGGCTTCTCGGGGAACATTAAAATCATTGATTGAATCTTTGATGCAATATTGGGTCCTGTGTACAGAGAATCGTTCAGAGAAAGTGAATTTGGGTTCGACCTGGATGAAGCGTTGAAGACAATACGTATAGGGGTGGTGGCTGAATTCTTAACTACGGGATGATGCGGTAAATAATATAATTTTCCATTAACAGGGGTGCCTAAGGGGACAGGCTCAATAAAGTTTTCTTCAAGACACTCATCCAGAATCTTACGGTAATCAGTAAACAATTGGGGGTTCTTTGATTTTTTGACTGACATGAGTTGGGCAAAGGCTCTAGCATAATTTGAAGCGGGATGCTTATCACACTTGAAAGGTAGCTGAACAACATACTTTCTGGTTTTGTATTGAGTAGTTCCTTTGAAGAGATCAACTTCTTTCTCTTCAAGATGGCTGAAGGGTTCTTTAGTGATATCAATGGTGTCAAGTTTCCAAAGGTTCTCAAGAGGCGGGTTTATAGTCATAAGCGAGTCAACATCAATTCGGTTAATGGTAATTGTGACTGCGCTGACATCTCTTGGGTCCATGTCAGGACTTGACCAATCAGGCAACTCTCCCCATACCACGTAACCGGCGGGAGTGCTAAACAAGTTTACACCTTGGATATTATGGGTACGCTTTAGGAACCTGGGAAGATAATCGGCACCGAGAATGATCTCAATACCGGCAGCATTATTATCAGGACGTTGATCCACGAGACGGATTCCTTTAGCTTTTAGCGTACGGACAGTACGGGTGTAACCTGGCGTATTGATGCCTTTACCTACATTAGCACTAATAATAGCCACAATCTTATGTCTCCATCTTCCGATTTTCATATTAAATTGTACTAGATCAGAACTCTTAGGGGGTTCGGTACAATTAAATGAGTTAAGCTGGAACACCATCTGTCCAACAGGTTTCAGATTAAATTATTTAACAACATTTGGGGGCACAAAAGTACGTTGTGCCCCACAATCTAGAAAAACTCTTGTGGAGTGTTTAAATTTACCGGAGACTAATTCTGCCGTGAAAGTCGGTAATTCGACGGGGGCGAAGTCATTAGGCTCAACACTCGCGGTGTTGTTGCGGATACAAGCAATATGATTGAGGTTTACCGCAGGGGTATTGATACTGGGAGGGATAAGGGGTTGCATGTCAGGGAGGTTATTAATGGGCGGAACAGGACGATTTGGCGCCGACTCTTTGGCGCTGACGATTTGGCGCCGCCATTTTGGCGATAGACAGTTTGGCACTCATTGTTTTGGCGATGAGCTGTTTTGGCGCCAAGAAACAAACTTAAGGACCATCCGCAATTTTGGGTCTCGTTTCGTGATTACATCATTACACCAAAGGCTCGTCTGATTTGAGAATTGTAATATTAAACCAGTTATTACGATATTCAAGTCTTGTTTAGTTATCACATAATTTTACCAGTGTCTCGTTTAGTGATCATCTCATTACGCCAAAGGCTTGTCTGATTTGGGAATTATAATAGTAGACTAGTTGTTACCATATTCAAGTCTTTTTATATTGGAAAACGCTTTTCTTTAGTTTCTTGTACAGCTCATACCTTAAATGGCCGAAAAAAATCTTAAACAATAGAGGCAAGCCAAAATTTTCACACAACGGATATACGTATGTGTTTGACAAATGTAGCAAAAACGATCCTTCTCTCAAGTTTTGGAGGTGTGAATCAAGAAATAAGTGTAAAGGGTGTATTCATACTAAGAACCAGGAAGTAGTGAAAGAAGTAAATAATATTCATAAGCACCTGAAACAACTTGGGCTCCAACATTTATATAATAATGACCCCGACTTCTCAGTAAAAGCCAAAACGATCGTTGCTTTATCTTTTGTACCTATTTCTCACATGGATGTTTACATCGATGCTTTGGCGCAATATTTACCTGATGAACTCCAGCCGTTAATGAACTGGGTCGAAGATAGTTATGTAGGAAGACCTCTGAGGAGGGGAAATGGCCGACGTTCACCACTTTTCCTTACGTAAAAGTGGAATATGTACAGTCGAATGATATTAGATGAGGACAAGACAAACAATCATGCTGAAACTACGCACAGGAAAATCTATGCAGAACTTGGAATGAACCACCCAGTTATATGGAAATTCATCGATGGCATAAAGAAAATTCAGAAAGGACGCGATTCTTATTATGAACAACTAATGGCTGGGAATCCTCCTGCTCGAAAACGCTTAAAATACATTAAGACTGATGAACGATTTTAACTATGGTACAGCAGTTTGATTCACGAGAACCACTGGAATACTTACGTGGTTTGGCAAATAACTATGAAATGCATTAACATATTGGTGAAAATATTTTATTTTTATTTTTCATTTTTGTAGCATTTTAATAATGTATTGCTGAAAATAAATAGAACTATTTTATTTTTATGTTATTTTTTACCCATGCACTAAATATAAACACACACATGTGTATATATATATATATATATATATATATATATATATATATATATATATATATATATATATATATATATATATATATATATATATATATATATATATATATATATATATATATATATATATATATATATATATATATATATATATATATATATATATATATATATATATATATATATATATATATATATATATATATATATATATATATATATATATATATATATATATATATATATATATATATATATATATATATATATATATATATATATATATATATATATATCAGGTCAGAGAATTTTCAAGCTGGCGCCAAATGGGCTATCACCAAAATAACGAGCGCCAAAACAATTTAGCGCCAAAGCGGCGGCGCCAAATCGTCGTCGCCAAAAGAGCGGCGCCAAAACGTACTGGACTCATTAATGGGAGGTCTAATGGGCTGCATGCTAGGGGGGTTATTAATGGGAGGTATAAGGTTGGGAGTTAGAGGTGTTGTTAGCAAACCCACTAATGGGTTGGATGAAGTGGTTGGATACTGCAAAGATATTTGGGCATACAGGCAATTTATGAGCCTACTGACAGTTCAGGCAAGCAATGGTTGCATTTCAATTGCTGACAAAGTGTTGAGTGGAAAAACATTTTGTGCAACGATTCATTTCTCTCAACTTTGATATCCTACTTCTTGAATCAGGGAAATGGGGACATTTAGATTGCACGTGGTCACTATTGCCACAAAAAATACCTTTACCTCTAGCAGTCCCGTTACTGGGGCCAGCGATAGGCCATCCATTTGATCGACTAGGAGTCATTTGTAGATCCATGGACTGGACAGGCCCGTTATTAACTTTAAGTTTAGGTATATGACTGTTCATGTTAGAGGAAGGAGGTCTAGGCTGGTTAAGTGATTTACCGCGAGAGCGTGAGTTTCCGTAACGGTTGCATCGCGCAGGTTTATCACAGGTATTAGGTTTGGGGCCGTCGTCAGGCTTCATCATTTCCTTCGTGCGAGTATGAGCATACAGTGCCCTTTTCATTTCGGCCAAGGTTACTTCCTCGCGATTGTAACATCAGTAAACTATACCTAGGCGGAAGGGCCTGAGCTTACTAGTGAAAACATGCTCTAACATTACCTCTGGTAAAGACGACCCAGTTAGTTGTACATATTCAGTTTCCTTGTTGTCCCATTCCATGAGGAAACGACGGAGATCAGTGCCATCATCATTAGGGGAGGATGCTTTAGTCAGAATAGGGGACTCATACTCTTGCTTAAGACTGTCTATCGATCTTTCATACAGACCCTCTGTCCACACTTGGTTACCAAGAAGTTTACGTGCCGGTCCCTCAAGGGTACGCAACAAAATCTTGTATTTTTCTGTGGGAGAGTACTTGGAGTTTTCATGTACCATCTGGCGAAACAAACTCCACCAGCCGGCCCAACAATTTGTACGACCATCGAAGGGAGTGGGATCAGGATCTGCAACTACTGAGACACATACACACTGAGGGTTAGTGCTAGGCACTTGAGGGGATTTGAAGGGTTGATTTTCCCCTGCGTTACGAGTTGAAGGTGCATCGTTTCTGCGTCAGTTAACAAACTGACAAGATCGGTATAACTAGGCAGGACAGTGGGGTTGTTCCAATGAGGTTTCCACAAAGTTTTAAATTCCCTAAGTTCCGCAAGAACTCTACCTACTTTGTTTTTACAGTGCTCTAAACCCTCAGGGGTTGCACAGGCCAAATCTATCGAGGAAACAGCTTTCAGAGTTGTGTTTGCCTCTTCATAAAGGAATCTGAACTCCTGCGTTTGTTTTTCAAGACGAGCATTAAGGTCTAAAGTAGCCGGCTTCTCCACAGCCTGCTGTGGGAGTTTAATGTGACTGTCTTGGGCCTCCATTTTGGGAAGACCACGTGTACGATGGTACAGAAGGTCCACAAAAAAAAAATATGCTGACAAACAAAGTCAAACTCAAATAACACAAAGCACTGAGAATATTACAGACAAACGGTCACTGAGAAGGGTACAAAGGACAAGGATAAAGGTAGCCTACCTATAATAGGGAACAGTAAACCAAAGCGTGAAAACAAATTATGGTTAAGGGGAAAAATTAACAGATTAAAATAGCAGCTCCAAAGCTCTCACTACATATGAAAACACGTGCAACATATACCGATGATCCGAACAAATAAAATATAACCTGAGTTCTCCTTCAGTGTAGAACTTTCTGGCTAAAATGCTTGGTTACACAGGTGCCATTATTCGTCAAAGGCTACCATAAATTACGTCCTAAAACACTGTACATCTTGTTACCTATCAAAGTCTGGGCTTAATCATTCTACAAATTGGCTAGTGTGTGAGGTTTTTGAGTTACAACTTAACTGGGTGATCTTTATGTAGCAAAAATGCTACAAATGAATTTATAAAGTTTAAAATTTCATTATTCCACAAATCAATGGTGTCAGATCCGGTTCGAAGGACCAGTGTTATTTATTTAAGTGTGAGAAATAATTCTGGGAAAGGCCTCCCCATGTCTGATTTCCGGACCCGAGCCTGAAGGATAGAGCCCCAACACTCTCACACTTGACAAACTAGAGAACCGCAACGAAGACGGTTTGCTTTCCCTACACACGGGACTGTCGGCACCGATATCACCTTGATTTTCAGACGCTACTCCAGGGCGCAGAATAGTAAATCCCAATCAAGTGTGGTTGGACTGAATCAGTTACGTTAACGACAGTTTCACAAAGAGTTAGGGGGAGCAGTACTGTAAAAGTCAAAACGTCCTAAGGACCTCCGGGATGTAATACCGTAGAACATTACAATAAAGGATTGACACCGATAGCTTTAGATTGACGTAAATATAAACTTACCCTTAAGTCATATCTCATCTCATGATATAACTCATTTAGTCATTTTAAAATGTAAAGGTCAAGTTAGAAACAGTTAATAATTTTAACCTAAAAATGGCGTTTATTTCCATAAAGTGCAGCAGGAATTTTCACCTAACTGACACAGGAAAAAACAGCAAAACTACCTAATTGGAATTTGAATAAAGACTGCATGGCATATGAAAAAGGAAAAAATGCCTAGAAAATGGTCAAATCAATTAAATCGTAAATCAATAATCAAATGACTAATCAACCAATGGAAGTAAATATGGTGACTGAAATAATACCAAAAGTTCTACTCACTACTTTGAACCTATTCCTCTCGGGCAAAAATTTTCAAACTTGATAGAGGGGATCGGGAACAAAACGTATGTTAATGGACACGCCACGAATGATTAAACCAGAAAGTTTGAACATAACTTCCTAGGTAAATGTGCACATCATCAAATAAAGGCTAGAAAAAGAAGGGGGACATTTCCATGGCCAAGGTTTAACACCGTTAATTAGTACTCACGCTCTTGAGGGTTGATTGTATACTGTAGTGGAAGCATATTGTGAACTGTTAAGAACACGGTGCTTCTTCAGTTCTGCACAGTCGTGTTTTGTCTTCGTCAACCTATCTTCTAAATGGTTCAAAGCAAGGCATACTGTTGGTTAGTAACTGGTTGACCAACAGGTAGTTGAACCGACGCCTAAGTTAAAATGGCACCCAAGTTGAGGGTGCTATGCCTACGTCCACCTGCCACGCTTCCTGTTTTTCAAGTGCGCCGCTCCCACTCTCCTGCCTGTTGCCGCTGAGCTGGTTCAAGCCGGTCGAGTGCTTCTTTTTCAAATTTCTATGAGTACGTGGTTTGCTGAAGGGTGCATTTCAAAAATACAAGGATCATTCTTGAAACTCCAGGGGAAAGTGATTATAAAGAAATCCTACTGTCTGGCTTATAAAAATTAATATACATACAAAAAAATTAAGTGGCGTTTAGTTATGTTCAATAACACAGAAAACAATCCTAGCTAAACAGACTTATAAATAGGTACCGAGATGTAAATAACAATAAGCTAAGATCAATGAGTTACGTAAATTGAAGAGTTACTTAAATACAAACCAATTGTGGTTAAATATCCAAAGTTTCAAGAGCATTTGGAACAGAACGCAACCAAGCGCTGTCTTTGAAAATTGTCGACGGTCGGTTGCATCGTCAGAGCAATATACTGTGAGCTCACGAAATGAGAGAAAATCATTTACAGAGGAATGAGGTAATGAAAGGTAAAGCATTACAGGGGAATGATGGAGATGTTAGCAGCAATGAATATTTAACGGTATAATAATGAAGGTTACAAAGGAAACAAAAGAAAAACGAGATGCTTAAAAACCAGAAAATAACAAACAAAAAGTAAAAAATTGAATAAAGGGGGTGACTAAAATAAAGCGTGAAAAGAATTTCCACACTTTCCAAAGTTGTCTGAACATCTTCTGAGAAGGGAACAGGAGACAAAAGAGAGACTAGCCGCCTCTTTGTCTCTCCAGAACTGTATGGAGATTTGTGCAGACCTCTCAAACACCCCAGATATGTACATGGTCCTAGCCAAGATGCACATGGCTACCATTGGGAAGGACATATACGCTTACGTAAAGGCCAGGAGGTCCTGTAGAGAGCATGTGTTTGGCAATGCAATGGTCAAACACGAGCCCAGGAAGTTGATCACTTCATGCATCTGGAGCAAGGACCTCTTCCCCAAAAATGTAGTCCAGGAGGTAACCGCTAAAGCCGCCACAGAGAATAGGAAACTTCTCCAGAAGTGAGGCATGTCTTCCAAGAGAAAATCTCCCTCTGACATTGGTCCTCAACCCAAGAACAGGCAGACAAAGAAGCCATGTGTGCCTCACAGACCTGCACAACATCCTACTATTACCATGATCACCGTGCCCCAAATGGTTGCCCAGCCGCAAGCCACCTTCCAAATGGTGCCCTAGCAGCTGGTAGCTAAGTCGCCAGTCTTTAATCCAGGCTTTGAGAGGCACACCATTATCTTTCACCTTAAAGGCAGAAGCTCTAGAAGAGGCTCCTCAAGAAACCCCTCAAGGGGTAGAGGACGACGTGGTCAGGGGAACAAACCCTCTGGGTCATCTCAACAATGAGATGCTTCAGGTAGGAGGAAGACTCTTCCACTTTCGTGATCATTGGACCTTGGATCCTTGGGCCCACAGCCTAAGCAAAAATGGACTCGGGTGGAAATGGAACAAAACTTCACCCCTTTTTCCTCAATTCTTCCAAGAATATACCTTAGAACTCTGAAACAAGAAGGTAATAAGGAAAACAAAGTCCATCAAATTCCAGGGAAGGCTGTTTTGTGTGTCAGAGAAGGACTCGGACTAACTCAGAGTCATTCTAGACTTGTCTCCATTCCATAAGTTCATCGAGAAGAACAAGTTTCGGATGCTAACCCTACAACACATAAGGACCCTGTTACCAAAAGGGGCGTACGCGGTCTCAATAGACCTGGCAGATGATTATTGGCACCTACCAGTCAGCCGCCCCCTCTCCTCCGACCTAGGATTCAAGCTACAGAAGACAAATTATGTCTTCACAGCCATGCCCTTTGGACCAAACATAGCCGCAAGGATATTCACAAAACCTGCGGACACAGTCGTCCAACAGCTATGCTTAGAAGTCATTCAGGTAGCAGCATATCTGGACGAATGGCCGGTGTGGGCAGCATCCAAGACAGCTTGTCTGCAGGCAGCCACGAAGGTGATCCAGTTCCTGGATCATTTGGCCTTCAAGATCAACTACAAAAAGTTTCGCCGCTCTCCAGCTCAGAAGTTTCTATGGTTAGAAATCCATTGGAACTTGCAGTCACACCGCCTCTCAATTCCACCAATGAAGAGAAGAGAGATTGCGGGTTCTGTCAGGAGACTACTAAAAACCAACAAGATTTCAAGACACCAACAGGAAAGAGTACTGGGCTCTCTCTAGTTCGCAGCAATGACAGACCCAGTGCTAAAAGCACAACTAAAGGATGCATTAGGAGTCTGGAGAAGATATGCATCAAACGCTCAAAGAGATCAACAGAGATTGTCACCAACCTTACTGCGATCTCTTTTAAGGCCGTAGTCAAAGGTGAAGAGCCGGACAAGGACCTCAACCTTCAGTGGTCATCAACACAGATGCCTCACCGGAAGGATGGGGAGACCATTCCCCTCAAAGGAAAGTGCAAGGGAGCTGGTCGCACCAGTTCAAGACCTTTCACATCAACATTCTGGAAGCTATGGCAGTCTTCCTAACGTTGAAGAAACTCTCCCCTCACAGATGAGCCCACATCAGGCTGGTCTTGGACAGTGAAGTAATAATGAAATGTCTGAACCGACAATGCTCGAGTTTGCCTTACATCAATCACGTGATGTTAGCCTTCTTTCGCTTGGCAAGGAATAAAAGATGGCACTTATCAGCAGTTCACTTGCAAGGGTTTCGCAATGTGACGGCAGACGCTCTATCCAGGTGAAAACCGATTGAGACAGAATGGTCCCTAGACGCACAATGATTCTCCTTCGTCTTGGAAAAAGTCCAGGAACTGCAGATCGACCTCTTCACAATGAGCGACAACAAGAAACTACCTCGATATGTGGCCCAATACAAGGACCCTTGTGCAGAAGCAACGGACACTATGTCCCTCGATTGGAACAAATGGAATCATATCTATCTGTACCCACCAACAAATTTCCTGCTGAAGGTCCTCAACATGCTGAGATCCTTCAGGGGAACAGCAGCAGTATTGGCCCCCAAATGACCCAAGAGCAATTGGTTCCCTCTAGTTATAGAACTGAGGCTGAAGCCGTTTACTCTACCGAGTCCAGTTCTATCACAACTGGTTCAGAAGTTGATTGTCTACGCTTCATCGTTAAGAACCCAAAACCTACATCTCATTATTTTCTCGCCTTAGCAGCCAAGAAAAGGTCCGGGATCTCAAAACACGACATCGACTTTATAGAAGAATACAAGTCAAAGTCAACCAGAAGATAATATGACTCGTCTCAGAAGAAGTGGGTTTCCTTTGTCAAAGCAAACAGACCGGCAAAAATCTTGATAGACTTTTGCCTTTCCTTCTTCATCTACCTTCATGAACAAGGCGTGGGTTTCACCACAATAACTACATGCAAGTCAGCTCTGACTAGACCTCTTCTTTACGCCTTCCAGGTGGATTTGTCAAACGAAATCTTCAACAAGATTCCGAAAGCATGTGCTAGACTCAAACCATCAACTACTCTAAATCCCATATCATGGTCCTTGGACAAAGTCTTGCACTATGCTTCGAACTTGAACAACGAAAATTTTACCCCAAATGATGTAACACAGAAAGTGATATTCTTGTTCGCTATAGCCTCAGGGCCTAGAGCTAGTGAAATAGTGTCCCGATCTAGAAACGAGAGCCATATTCAATTCACAGAAGAGTGAAAACTTAATCTTTTTCCCGATCCTACCTTTCTCGCCAAAAATGAGCTGCCCAAGAAAAGGTGGGGTCCTTGGGGAATCTGCCCCTCTGAAGGAAGATGTCTCTATATGTCCAGTAGAGTGTCTTAAGGTCTATCTTCGAAGAACTTCAGGCTTCAAGGAGGGACAGCTCTTCCTAGGCGAAACCTCAGGATCAAACTTATCCCTAAAACTACTTAGGGCGAAACTCACCTACTTTATTTGCAGAGCAGATCCTGAGAGTACATCCGCAGGTCACGATCCTAGAAAAGCTGCTTCCTCGTTGAACTTCTTTTAACATATGGACTTTGATAAACTCCGCTCATATACAGGGTGGAAATCTTCTAGAGTTTTCTATAAACATTACGCGAAGCAAGTGCATGAAATAAAACACTTTGTGGTGGCGGCCGGTAGTGTTATAATACCTGTCTAGTGCTGCGATGAAGAGTGGACTTAGTGAACATGTATTAGCATCTTCGAGTGTAATACCTTTTAATGAAAATCACTAAGGTGAATTTCGGACTGTTCTATATACAGTAGGTGTAGAATCTAACCAATAACACCAGTGGCGTGTGAACATTTGTACACAGTGTTGAGACATATCTAACATCTAAGTGAAACCAATCAAGTAAATTCACAATATTGAGTGGCACATATGGATGTTCTATGATATATGTATTTCTTCCCTTACAGGTTTAAAATATATATACCCAAAGATGTAAATATGTCACAAAGATTCTATTTATGATACATTTTGCTTTTTTATATCTATATTTTTCTATAGAAATAAAATACATATAAAATGTATCTGAGTCTTATTCGCTCTTCTTGAATAAGAATAATCGATCCAGAGTCTTTTATTTTTTCCTAAAATAACATATTTGAGAGTAGAACCTCCGTAAGAATAGCTTGGTAATCTTTAAAAGTTCAACTTTGTTCCTAGGGAATACAAACTTTGACGCCTTATACTCTATATCGACAATTTCCCTGCAGGGGGCAGGAAGCCCTAAGTTAGTTCCAAACTTAGTGGATATGACAAATAACGGTAATATCATATATATATAAGGTGTGGGAGACCATATAAGGAACTCAGTCAAAGTTAAGGCACTTATACAAACCCACAGATATAGTATTTTCAAGTAATTCTCTAATAAACATCCATCCGGATGAAATGGCAGAGCCCAAAAAATGGATTTTGAGCAAAGCGAAAAATCTATTTTTTGGTGATTTGGCCATGTTGTCCTGATGGACCCTCCCTTCTTTCAAAAAAGGAATATACAACTATGTAGTGAAAGTCCCCACCTGAAACTACTCTATCTGCGGCTATCTATGCTTAAATGCAAAAAGGAACAGTTCACCGTAGTAATAAGGGGAGGGGATCCACCGGGTAACCTTGATAACGGCTCCCCTTCAATTCCGACACTGTTCCCCCTCAAAGAGTAAAATCTATTCGGGGTGAAGCATTCCAAGTGTCTTATCAAGAAATACGTCCCCTGATATTATGCGATATCCTTAAAAGTTATATTAAGGATACTCGCGTCAGGAGTTAGAATTCTGGAAACCTATGGTTAATTCTTAGGGAGTATCACTGTAACCAAAAGTCCCTTAGAAAGCTGTCTAAAGGAACCTTCCATCAGGAAGACATGGTCATATCACCCAAAAAATAGATTTTTCGCTTTGCTCAAAATCCGATTATTACTTCATACAGCAGGTAGAGAAGTTCGGGAAGTGTTTAAGACATTGCAGCCTACAGATGACACAAGTGGAGCTGCAATTAAGCCTCTTACCACATACCTTGCTCCTCAGGTCAATAAATTTTTTGAAAGCTATTAATTTACAGCACAGGCATATCAGAAAGAAAATAAAAGTTTAGGTGCATTTGTGACTAGACTAAAGAATTTAGCTGTTTCATGTGAATTTCTGGAGTTAGAAAATGTTTTCATCGGTAATGTTATTGCACATTGCACATCACAAGAGCTAAGAAAGAAATTATTGCAAGATAAAGATTCAACATTAGAAGAGGTATTGATAATAGGCAGAGCTTTAGAAACATCAAATAGCCAAAGTAACATAATAGGTAGTTCTACAAGCCATAGAATGGAAAATTCTAAAATTAATAAAACAGTTTCCAAGTGGAAAAACAATGATAATCAGAGAAGGAATAAGTGCCTAACACTAATGTTCATAAATATCAGAATCAGGGCTATACACAGAAACAACAGGAAAAACCCAAGTGTTATAGGTGTGGTAAAACTGATCATCTAGCATACGAAGCAAAGAAATGCCCTGCTACTGGACAAAAATACCAGAATTGTAAAAAATGTGTCCTTTTGCAACTGCATGTAGATTCCCTAAACAGTATGCAAAGAAAAAAAATGTTACAGTTGATACTATTGGTCAAGAGAATAATGCGGAAAATGTTCATGATAATCAAGATAAGTCCGAAACTGATTTTGCGTTTCGCATAAATTCTGTCAATAAAAATGCAAAGAAACATATCATGATAGAAGTAATCATAAATGGTAAACCAATTTTGATGCAAGTTGACACAGCAGCCGATGTATCAATTATGTCTGGGAAAACTGCAAAAAGTATTCATAATTTGTTATTAGAAGGTACAGATAGAGTTTTAAAAGGTTATAATGGTTTTGATATTCAGGTAATAGGTGCTTCGAACATAGAAGTACAGTCCAAAGAACAGAAATTAGAGAGAATGCCATTAACAGTAGTAAAATGTAATAGACAAACTTTGCTATGTTTGGATTGGCTACGGTATTTGAAATTAGATTGGCCTAGTATTTTGAAGGTTACAGGTAGAGAGGAGGAACACAAAATAAAATGAAGGTGGATAATATCACATTAGAGTTTCAACACGTATCTGAAGATAAAGTAGGTGGAGTAAAGAGCGCAAAGGCAATTTTAGTTTTGAAACCTGGCAGTGCTCATAGATTTTGTGCTATCAGAACCGTATTGTATGCATTGAAAAGTGCAGTTGAAACAGAAATCAGGAGATTAGAATATGAAGGTGCATGGTTACATATTCAGATTCGACTACTCCATTAGTACCTAATGTGAAGGCAAATAGTCAGGTTAGGTTATGTGGACATTTCAAAATAACGTTGAATCCACAACTGCAAGTAGCTCAACAGCTTCCCATGGATGAAAGTTCACAAGAATTATGTACAGTAAATATATCCTTAGGTTTTTTTAAGCCAAAGAGATTACCTTATGGAGTTGCAAGTAGTCCAGCTATATGTCAAGAAACTATGGCTAAGATTTTTTGAGGAATGCAAGGAGTATTCATTTTTATATATATTATTTTATTTGCTGGTAAAGACACAAAAGAACATAGAGAAAGATTGCGAACAGTTCTGAAGAAGTAGAAGGAACATATTATTAGAGTAAATAAGAGCAAATGTATTTTAGAAGTTGATTCAGTGGAATACTTAGGTTTTTTAATTAATGGCAAGGGTATTCACAAAACTAGAGAGAAGATTAAAGCTCTGCAATCAACAAAAGTACCAGAAAATGTTAAGGAATTACAATAATTTTTAGGTTTAGTATCATTTTATGGGCTCTTCATTCAGAATTTGTCTACAATTGCACACCCATTGTATTATTTGTTGAATAAGGGTGTAGAATGGAAGTGGACAAAAGATTGTCAGGAATCTTTTGAAAGAATCAAACAGGAAATAACATCAGCTACATTCCTAGTAATTATAAAATGGATTTACCAGTATGTGATGCATCAAAAACATAAGTTTATGTGGAGTATTACCTCATGAAATGCCAGATGGAACAGAAAAACCAATTGCATTCACTTCTAGAGTATTGAACAAGGCAGAAAGGAATTACTCTCAAATAGAAAAAGAAGGTTTAGCATTAGTGTATGGAGTTAAGAAATTTCATATGTACCTTTATAGTAGGAAAAAGTTCACACTTGTTACAGATCATAAAACCTTATTAGCAATATTTGGTGCAAAAGTAAGTTCACGTCCATTGGTAGCTGCAAGACTACAATGTTGGGCAATTATGTTAGCCGCGTACCACTGTGATATAGAATACCATACAACATCAAAGTTGGGTAATACACATGCGTTATCTAGAATACCAGTAGGCAAAGCTCCAAAAGAGTATGATGACAGTATTCTGTTAATTTCTGTATATGATGTACCCACTATAGCAAAGGATGTAGCACACAGTACTAAGAGAGACCAGGTGCTTAGTAAAGATTTAGAGAGTAAAATGATAGGTAGAGACTTATGTGGAAAAGAGGAAAATTGTAAACCCTATAAGGATATATGGTATAAACTGAATGTAACACAAGGAATAGTGATGAGAGGTTCATGGGTAGGTATTCCTAATTCACTGAGGAATAAGGTTTTGTCTGAAATATGTGCTGATCACCAAGGTATTGTAAGATCAAAGTCAATTGCAAGAACTTTTGTATGGTGTCCAGGTGTAGATAAAGATGTGGAATCTTATATAAATAATTGTATGAATTGCGTTATCCAACAGAATAATCCTCATTTTGCTAGAATGCACCCATGTGAGTTACCCGGGTATCCATGGCAAAGAGTGCATATCGATTTTGCAGGTCCTCTTTTTAATTATTTGTTTTTGATAGTAGTAAATGCTTACAGTAAGTGGCCAGAAGTCATTCCAATGAAGACAACAACGTCTTACGCCACAATAAAAGAGATAATGAAAATTTTTTTCTACACTTGGTATTCCAGAAAGAATTGTTACAGATAATGGTTCAAAATTTACTTCTCAAGAGTTTAAAGAATTTAGCAACGTCAATGGAATAAAACATACATTTTCAGCAACATATCATCCCTCTACCAATGGAGAGGCTGAAAGGTTTGTTCAAACATCTAAACACAATATGAAGTGTAGAAAAGCAAATTCGGGTAACATATTTTTACATGTATCAAAGTTTTTATAGTCTTTTAGAACAACACCGAACAGCACAACAGGCATCACACCATCAAATTTGTTGATGGGGAGGAGAATAAGGTGAAAGTTAGATTTGTTGTATCCAAGTTTGCAAAGTGATTTAGAAGATAAAAGGTATAAACAAGTAGAAAATCTTCCAAAAGTAAGACATCTTTTACCTTTATCTGATGTCATGGTAAGATCGTACAACACTCCAGAGAAGTGGGTACCAGGAGAGATTGTAAGAGAGATAGGAAATTTACATTATGATGTTCAAGTTGGTGGAAATATTGTAAAACGTCATGTTGATCAATTACAGCCATTAAACAAAAATACAGTAAAGCATGTGAATGTTAGAGATGTAAAACTTTCAGAAGTAGTTAGATCAAATGAGTCAAATAATAACCAAGAGCTCCAACATCAAATGTAGATACAAAATCAATTCATGTACCAGTACAAGATGAGGTTAGAATGCTTCCTAATATGATTAATAGAGGAAAGCCCCCTTAGAGATTAGATTTATAAAGATTTTTACAATGACAAGTTAAGGGGGAGGAGGCTGTTATGTATTATTGTAATAATGTACTGTATTACCTCAAATTTTACGTGTATTGAATGCAACATTGCATCATATTGCATTGGTAAAACATTTTATACATTGTATATAACTGAAATAATGTATTTTGATATTAGGGCTCAAGAATTTATTAATTACCTTAAAGATAGGATGTGATTCTTTTTACTTTTGTACTGCAGTAAGATTTAAGTCTTTTGAGAGCGATGCTCTTATGTTTTTTTTTTTTTTTTTTTTTTTGAGAGATTGTTTACGAGACACTTGACGCTCAATTGGTGTTGGTTGTTGGAAGCCCAGAACCACAGAGTAATGTAGCCTCTTATTATACATTAACGGGTTATGTATACCCCTGCGTTTGATTCAACATATCAGCATTAAAAAATTGATAACGCAGATGGGATACCCCTTGATAATTACTAATAATTATTCACTCATTTAAAGGTGAGTAATATACTGAAATCACCAGACAATATTAAACCAACATAAAAGTGGAGAAGGTTGATATTGTCTGTTTTCAGTGGAGGAGGAGAGGCCATATCAGAAAGGAATGTTGGTCAAACTACCCGAAAGCAGTTCCCCAAGTGATTACGGATAATTATACTTCTCAAAAAAACTAAGTAGAAAAAGCAATCAGGAAAGGACGGAGATGAAAATGTACAAGCTAACGTTTACATAATGAACAAGAAGAATCCAAACTGATTGGATACCTTTAAACCATATATTTATGAAGGTATGTTAGCAGCAATAGACCGGAGTGAGTGAACCCTGATAAAGATACTGCGCGACACAGGTTGCAACCAGTGGTTGATCAGTGTCTCACAGGAGACTTGGCTACTTTGAAGGGAGTACGAGGTGAAATGGTCACCCATATTTTCCGTTTAGAATTGTCATGTGAGTAGGTGACATGTAATTTTGACTTTGGTATAAAAGATTCATTGGCCGTCGCAGAAGTAGACGTCCTGCTAGGTAATGAAGATGGTGGAGCACGGTTCGTGCCATGTGACATGGTAACACAGAAACCATTGAAGTATAGTCCTTCGACTGAACTCGAGAGAGGCTACTCGTATTTGTTTCCTAGTTGTGTGACAACAAGGAGTATGAATAAGAAGGTAACTGCTGAAGAGGGAGAATTAATCAAAAGAGCGATGAACTTAGTGGATTGGCTTTCCGAAGAAGAGGATTCCCTTGATGGTACACAAGAGGAGATATCCCTAGTAGGCCAGAGCGAGGAGGAACGACAGACGAATAGACAAGAGAAGAAAATAAAAATGGATCTGAAAGAAATGAACTTGAAGGATTTGTTTTATTGAATAAGAAGATTACCTTGACGGTACACAAGAAGAGAACTCCCGAATAGGGCCCGACCGAAGAGGAACGTCAGATGAGCGGACAAGAGGACAAAGAAGAAATTACCTAGGAAGAAAAATAAAATTCAACGTTAGAAGTAGAACAAGTGAGTGGGAAAAGGCTGATAGGATTGCATCCAAAGGATGCAAAATTAACAGAATATTTATACCGTGTGGTGGACGAGACGGATGCACAACAGTCCCGAACCTGTTATTATCTTAAGGATGGGGATGCTTATGAGGAAGCATAGACCCACCGATATCCCTGGAAATGCCGAATGGGGAATTTATCAGCAGATATTAATTCCCCGCACTGTTGAAAAGTTAGGTGATCGCAATAGCGCACAAGACTGGATATTTGGTGATAAGGAAGACGACGGAGAAGATAATGAAGTACTTCAATTGGCCTGGCCTGCATACAGATATGAGCCACTTTTGCCGTGCATGTGACGTATGTCACACGACTGAAAATCATAAAGAGCTCATCAAGGAAGCTACCCTACGCCCGATGGAAGTGCGAGAGGAACCTTTCAGGAAAGGACCAAAGAAAATGTGAGAGGAAAGATAGATTGCACGACAGGAAAAGGCAAGAGAATATGTCAATAATTTGAGGAAAAGGATCGGCGAGATAGGGAAATTTTCCCTAGAATGCATGAAGACATCAAGTCAAGGGCGAACATAGATAAGGTTTGGTAGGAAGAGTACGAACAGACAGGTTGCAGGACCCTTCAACAAAAAAACAAATAAATGTTGACAGGAAGAGGGAAGGACCAAGTGGAAACGTAGGAAGGAAATGTCAAGGACTAAAGGATAAAATTCGGCGAGTTAAGGAAATTTTCCCCAGAAGACATGAAAATGAGTCAAGAACGGACGAAGAAAAGGTTTGGTATGAAGAGTATGAGCAGACAGTTTGAGGTGGGACGGCTGATATTGGTCTATTCATTGGAAAGGAGAATTCCTCTCAACAACGATTTCCTAGAACCATTCCAGATTTTGGAGGAAAGCAGTAACCAGACCTACGTTATTGAGATATCAGGAAGAAGGAAAAATCCGAGGATGGTCATATTAACTTCGAAACGGATATTTAAAGTACAGGATTTCAGTGAAAAATTCTGTTTCCAGGTGGATGCATTATAAAAGATGGATCGAGCTGTCTTATTGTGAGGAGATAAGGGAGGAATTCTTCACCCTGCATGGGTTATGTCGTCGAAGCTGAAGAAGCAGCAATGATTAAACTCGACAGTAGAAAGATAACTTTTAGTGCTAATCATAGCAAGAAACAAGCTTTCAATTCATGTAAATCGACCAAAGAATGAGATTACATTGTACTTGGATCATAATCCTTTAACTTTTGTGAATAAGATGAAAAGTTATAATCAAAGGTTAACTAGGTGGTCATAATGTTTGCAACCGTATTCTATTAAGGTAGAGCATATATCAGGTGAAGATAACGTGATTGCAGATTATATATCTCAGTCTGAATTGCTGGATTCAGGCCCATAATAAATAATCCATTTTGGGGGAAGCTATAATACGAAGCTGGTTTAATGTAGAGTGAATAGAATAGTTGATTAATAATTTTAAATATATTTCACTTGTGCATTGAAGAGATGAATAGACCACCCTTGACATGAGTTCCTCTCATTAAGATATAAGATTTTATTTGAATTATGTAAGACTTTGATCGTTAATTTCATTGTATTCAATATTCAAGTTAGTATATGTAAATTTAGGTTATTTCTTTTTTTTTAATCAGCTTTTTATTTCATGTATGTTTTGTTACAAAGTTTCACATAACTGTTTGAGAGTGTTATTTGATCATACACAATATGAACTAGGACTTATATAATGTTTTTTTATATGTTTATGAGGTATTGCATTATGTTTGAGAGAAAATGCGCAGTAACATATGTTTTGGAAAATTATGTACCACGTGCTTTGGATATTTCGCAAAGGACCTAGTGAGAGGATGTTATCTTTTTTTTTATTTCTTAGACAAATGGTGGGCAGAGCTAGCTAACTGAGAGAGCCGTCTGGCGTGGCGTGAGTACCATTCGGGAGAGTGATACTTGGTATCTCGGACAGTTTTTGCCCGCCCCCCAATGCTTTCGAGTTCATTGGGAAGTTTCTGGAAGCAGTTAGGGTCTATATGAAAGGCAACACCAGGTTTTTTAGATAGATAGAGAAATTAAGCCTTAATTTCGTCTCTTACCTCTCCCGCTTGCACACAGGTCAGAGTATCATTTTAGAAGTGTTCAATATCTAAAGTGTGTCCTCTCATAAGTGACTCTGTGCCCCAAAGAAAATAGTGTGTTGAAAATATACGTAAAGCGAACGGTGAATTTTTAATTCACTGTAATAGAGTGAGTGTTAGCATTATGTATATTTTTTGTAACTGGCCCTGCAGGACGGTTAAATATTTGTTTTGTGGTCTGGTTTTCTATTTTGGTATAGTATTTACCTTAAATATTGTATTCAGATTTATTTTCAAATAAAATAATTGATTGTATAATTTACATGTGTTATTTCTTTTCTTAGTCTAAGGTTTATTCAGATATAATAGTTCAATTCAAGTTAATATATAATTTTCAGATCTTAACATTTTTTTCTTAACATAATTTTTTTTTAGTCTTATTTTTTTGAGAGATTTATTTTGTTATTATGTAAATTATTATCAAAGTGCAGTAATTTATAAAAGTATGTATTCATTTTTGTAAAAAATATATTATTCCAACCACGGTTGTTTGGAATCATATTTGCTAGTAGCCTGTTAAAAACCACACTAAGTTTTAAATAATTTTTAAGAAAATTACCCAGGTTACTTTTGAGTGTACTTTAAAGACCTTTGGATATACAGTGTTTTATACATTGCTCTCCAGGAGCTATTTAACTATCAGAGTATTCGTGTATCAATATTTTAATCTGTAACAGTTTTAATGTAAAGCAAACAATAGAGTTTTGAATTCAAGAGGTTGCTTAACTTGTCAGTCGTAGTATATATTATATTATGGATTGTTCCTAGTCACAAGCCATAAAATAATATATTTTGGTGCCCATACCAGGGTACCAAAATCCTATAATAGTACCCTCAAACCAAAGAACTCTACCCAAATACAGGGAAAGATGATAATACAGAGGCTAGAGCACTATCAAGACCAGAGAACAATGGTTTGATTTTGGTGTGTCATTCTCCTTGAAGAGCTG
Source organism: Palaemon carinicauda (assembly GCF_036898095.1). Lineage (NCBI taxonomy): Eukaryota > Metazoa > Arthropoda > Malacostraca > Decapoda > Palaemonidae > Palaemon > Palaemon carinicauda. The sequence goes on from NC_090727.1 coordinate 55,142,959, forward strand.
CTTACCATAGCTAGAGAGTGGCTTTTACCCTTACCAAAAAGGAAGTAGCAACAGGACAATTACATTGCAGTTGTTAACCCCTTGACCGAGGAAAAATTTGTTGGTAATATCAGTGTTGTCAGGTGTATGAGGGCAGAGGAGAATATGTAAAGAATAGGCCAGATTATTTTGTGTATGTTTAGTCAAATGAACTGTAACCAAAGAGAAAGATACGATGTACTACTGTCTTGCGAGTCAAAGGACCTAATAACTTTCTAACAGTAGTACCTCAATGGTGTGCTGGTACCCTGGCAAGCCTAAAATCCTGCAAAGTGGAACACCTCCTGCACTTACTTATCCTTCTCATCTACCTACAAGAAAACTTCCTTACAGTCCGTTACGACAAGTGTACCTTTGACGTCAATGAAATATCATTCTTCGGGAACCACATCACTCTTGAAGAAGTAGAACCCCATTGAACTTTGCCAAGCTTTCAACAGTCTAAGCACTACAAGCATTCTTGGGCATGATGCACTTTTATCACCGTTTTTTGCTAGCTATCACCACCGCTCTTGCCCCCTCTATGCCTCACACGATGCAAGCCAAAACACCTTAAAAGGGGTCGACTCCAGAAAGCGCCCATGTGTAATGCAAAGAATATCATGCCACCTGCGACTTCCATCAACTTTTTCGTTCCTTATACCCCTTTCCTTATCATCACTGATGCCCCTGCTGTCACAATTGGTGCAATACCAGGTTATGTGTTCTGCGTCTTGTCACATCCATCATCCTTTTTCAATAGAAAAATATCGAAAGCACAACCTGGCTACTCTACCTTCAACAGCAACTTACCGGCACGTCACGCAACGTCTTAGAACTAAACCCTTTTTTCATTCGGACTGACCATACGCCCGTGAGAAGAGTTACCATTTTCAATAGAAAATAATGTATTCTAATACACAAAGTATGCTTTTACCATGCACTTTCAAATATTTAACTCGTCCTGCCCCTGGAGATTCTGTTTTTATGTAATCACTAATGCAATACCCCCGTGTATAAATTCCTCCTTTTCAAAAGTTTAATATAATTACCCCATCCTGTTTCAGTTGATTCACATTGTGTTCTTTTTTATAACATTTCATATTATTTCTAAAATGATATTGCTTAATTTACACTTAACTTGGTGCTGTCAATTAAAGTTATGTTTCTACAATCATTCGACCCCTCTATATATAAAAATTTCCCATTTAAGCAAGTTTGAACGGCTTTACTTTTTATTTTATAATCATTTCCCGTTGTTTTGTCGGTATTTTATTAATAAATTAATTTTCGTAATGAAAATATCTACTTTTGACAATTTTATTTGAAACTTGTCGTTCAGTTTAAGTTTGAGTTTCCCATAAACCAAAAAGAGCTTAAAATGCAAAAACTCATGATATTTCGTCTGGTTATTCCTGCTTTATCTCTGTGTAACCACTGGCGAATACTATAGTGTATTTGGGAATGGCACCTCAATTATAATTAACAATTTCTCCAAACCGTACACTGTTATACCACAAACGTTATAAAACAAAGGAGACGTTGCATAATTTCTTTCTTTCCACCAGTTGTCTTTGCCCTCCACTGCATCAACAATTGGCAAAAGACTCCAATGTTCCCAAATATTCCACGTCCAAAACCAAAGACGATACTTTTTTTTCTTGTTTAGGAAAAAACCATAAGAATTTTTAAAAAATATATATCCCTGGATTAAATACTCAAAGTGCCATCATGCGCAACTCGGCATGTAGTTCTTACCATTGTATAGGAGCAGTGTTGTTTTTTTGTTCTTTGTGAGCAATGCGAGCCAATAAGGAGAAAAAGAATCATTAGAAGTTCAAAAAAATATATATATAATAATGTCCAACAGGGTGGGCAAGGGCAGCTGAGCATATACTGTTTCCAAGTACATAGGATGATCCATGTTATTTGCTAGGGAAGTGACACCCTATGGAGCAAAAAACGTTATAGGGACTGTTTTTTGATAAAGTGGATTGTCTGTTCTCCTTCAAATAACTCAGATATGGTTTTGTCTTTTCTTCTTTGCTAGCTTAAGCACCTTGAACTCAACCTGATCTTTAGAGAAGGATGGCAGCAAAACATTTGATTAGCCCATGAAATGTACGTCAATTCCAGACAGAGCCAATTATTTACTATATGAAAAACAAATTTTTATTAGAAATAGTTATTCTGACCTTATCTATAATTTTTTCCGCTCATTCATAAAAAATGATATATGCAATATAAACATTCCCCTACATGAAAATTCTAATCAAAGCTTGAGAGTCTGGCCACGTAAAGATGACTTAGTAGAAAAACAGCAACAGCTTTTGAGTATATTATTGAACAACCACTCGTAATATTCCCCATTTCAAGGTCTTATTACAAGAGTAACACCTCAATTAATCGTTACCAAACTAACTAAATAAGCCAACAGCGTAAACAAAACGAGGACTTTACCAACCTAACCTAACGCAACCTAACCTTAACTAACTTAACATAAAATGTGTTTTATGGATTTTTTCCAGCATGTTTTATAAATCAGAATAGATTAACATAGTGTCAAAAAGTATGTTTTATCTATGCTCCTTTGGTAGGAATCCACTCATACCGGAAAAATAGGGTAGTAATCACACTATAGCAGAATCATAAAGGTAGGAATCACACTATAGTAACACTGAATTAGTTTCCAACCAAATATAAAAGAATTATACATGAATTCTAAGAACATTGACTGAACTGGTAGTAATCCCAAACATATGAATAACAAAGAAATAATATCTAAACTGTTGCCAAATGTACCTAAAGCTTACTTCAAACATAAGAAAAAAGAATCAATTATACTTTTTCCTTATACATTGCAGAGCAACACTTACTGTTCATTGAACAATTGGAAATCCTGGAAGAAGATTATGTGCTAGTTCAGGTGCTTGTAGCCTGGCAAACACAGCCTGAATATGAAAATGTACGATATTTCATCTTGGTTTTACTCTATCTTTTTTGTAACCACTGGCCAATACTATAGTCCTTCCTCCTTTAATGAAAGGATGACTTCAGCAAACTTGAATGTTCATTTAGAGTTGTTGGCATGTGGAGGTAAGGGTCCGCTTACTAGCCACGTAGAGGAACCCTTACTTTAAGTCCGGCCGCAATTCAGTATGAATGAGCTATTCTGCTGCCTCAGTTTTTGATGATATGATCAGTAAACCACAGCCTAATATACTACAGAGAAACTGAGCCATGTTACCATATGCTTTGCCAATGAGAACGCATCCATCCTTGTATCCCAAAAATGGCCTTACGGGATTGAAGATACTGGTAAACACTTCGGGCCTCTCTCCCTTCCTTTACCCGTAAAATGTGACATGCACAGTTGATGGTTTTAGTGAAGTATGGTCTTATTTCTCAAAAAGGTCGACAGATCATTATGAAGCTACTAAACTAATTGGCTTTCCACACAGAGGGAAATGACCTTACAGTCTTCCGGAAGTTGGCTGTCCATACTGTAAATGCAATGCACGAAAAAAAAAATGCATTTCAACGTAGAAACTGTTTATACTTTTAACTTTATAGCTTTTAGTATTAGAGTTTTACTTTAGGGAAATCTATTTACTGTAACAGAAATATCTCCTGACAGTCAGTAGCATTTGAGAGAAACTATAATGATAAGTTTGTGATAAGAATTTTTAAATTTCCATGTATAAGATTTTAAATTAATGCAATATCTGTATTGAACAAGGAAAAGACCTAATAGTCTCTCTCTCTCTCTCTCTCTCTCTCTCTCTCTCTCTCTCTCTCTCTCTCTCTCTCTCTCTCTCTCTCTCTCTCTCTCTCTCTCAATCAGAATCAACAAATCAATAATAAAATAACTTTTATTTAAAACGAGATCATAATCTGTCCAGGTTCTATTTCCCATTGATATAGAAGGAATTAGAGAAAGGTTAGTTTCATGTGCCTCTTAATGTTTATATTGGTAACTTCATCTTAGGTCAAATGATTATGCTATAGATAGTGGTTGTTCCAAGATATCTTTTGAATTTTTTTTGGTTCCTGAAGATTCATAGGAATTTCGTGATCTCTAATTTGAGATTAAAGCCAGGCCCATGCAGTCTTTATCTCTATATCCGACTCTAGGAGTTAAACCCAGTCTCTCATCATGTTTGTTGATACACCAAACTTTCAGGGTTAAAGAGCATGATGAAGTTTTTAAGGTTTTTTTTTTTTTTATTAAATCATCATTATTATTATTATTATTATTATTATTATTATTATTATTATTATTATTATTATTATTATTATTATTATTATTATTATTATTATTATTATTATTATTATTTGAACTACAACTGTGTTTGGAAAAGCAAAATGCCAGTAGCCACAAGGCTCAAACAGTGAAAAGAAAGGAGATAATAAAACAACAAATGCAATATGCATAAGTAAGGAGCTGGATCTGTTATATCAAAGAGAACAAGGCTGACTGATCGATTGATATTGAGATATCTGGCATCCTGACCTCTAAGTTCATTGACGCCGAAAGAGAAGATTAATAAGGACAACGTTGGATGGAACACTTTAGTGAGGTTATTAATACGAGATATTAATGGAATAATTTGATTTATAATCCTGAAGCTTATGAAAACCTCGATGTGCCTATGATTGAATTTATTGTGTTTGAAGTCAAAGCTAATCCTAAACAAACTAAAGAGATGGAAAGCACCTGGATACGATAGAATATCTGCCAATAAGATACCGGCCGAAAAATTAAATGACTCCCAGACTATTTGCAATATTTTTTTGTGGAAATTGGCAAGAAGAGGCATAACCTTGTGAATGGTTGTAATGAGCGTAGGTGAAAATGACAAAAACGTGAGATCTGACTGATTGCAATAGTTACAGAGGCATAACACTTACGTCAGTTGTTATGAAAATATATAGTATGTTTAACCTAAGTGGCTGGAGAGAAAGATTCATGAAAAGCTGAGAGACGAAAAAAGGGTTTAGGAAAGGTAGAAGTTACACTGACCAAATTCTCATTTTGAGACTTGTTGTACAGCAATGCTTAGAATATAAACATCCCCTTTTGATTGCATTTGGGGATAATGAAAAAGCCTTTGATAGGGTGCACCGGCGAATTTTGTGGAGAGTCCAGCATTTTCATGGAATTCCTCTTGAGTATGTAAATTTGATAAAGTCTGTCCATGAGTAGAGCGAGTGCAAATTAAATGTTAATAAAGTTTTATCAAATGAATTTCCAGTGAACAGCGGAGTACTCATAGGGAATATATTTACACCTATGGTGTTTATCCTCCTCAGGGATTTTGTAATGCATAGAACAGTCAGAGGTGGTGTAGAAGGATTGGACTGGATTTGTGATAGTAATTCAGCAGACCTAAGGTATGCTGATGATGTTGTCCGTGTTAGCATGACACCATAGGATTTGCAATGCTTGCTTATCAGAATGCATGAAGATGAAAAGAAAAAAGACAGAGATGATGAGAATAAAGTATGCAATGTAAGATGAATTATCATTTGAAGGAGAAAGGATTTATGAGGTTGAATCATTTAGGTATTTATGATCTCCAATACAGGGTATTTAGAATTAGAGTTTAGTGAAAGATTAAAAAAAAGAAAACATATCAGACAATGGCTAGGTTGATTAAAATTTGGAAATCAAATCACCTGAAATTACGTATAAAAATCAGCGTATATGACAATGAAACATTTTTCAAAAGATTTAGTAGATTTAAGAACAGAGCCCTCAGATGGATATTTTAAGTTAAATGTCAGGACAACATGATAAATGAAACTAAAAGAGAGATAAGTCGACTGCGTTATGTGGATGATATTATGATGAGTGGTATTAGGAGAGGGTTTGGACAAGCTCAATGCACTCCTCAAGAAAAATTAGTTCAACAAACGTTCAGCTGGGCTCCTCAAGGCACTAGAAGCGTAGGGAGACCCAGGCCTACATGGATAAACACTATGAAGCGTGCCGTAGGAGATGATATATGGAGAATTATTGAATAAAAACCTCAGGATAGAAACAAATGTCAAAATGTAACCGAGTCCCATTGCGCCTATAGGTGTTCGAAGAGATGATGATGTCATGAAAGGTCAAAATAGTTTCCACATATATAAATTGTAAAACGGGAATTCTTGTTCAGCAGAGATTAACTTACAAAATGTTGTGATTTCCGTAGCTTCAGCGATTCAACTACTTTATTAGGGAGATCATTCCATAATCTGGTCAACACTCCAAGAAAATACTGCACATATTCTGCTTTATAACGCATGGGCCCTGAATGTTACGAGATTGTGTGGTCTGGGAAGATCAGACTGCATATGATGGTAAGAATAGCTAAAAATCCTTTGCATTTTGCATGAAAAAGTAACTGCACAGTGGTGCCACAGATTAATCTTAAGATCAGAAATAAGGAATTTAATAAACCTCAAGATTCTTTCTAACAGATTAAGATGATACTCAAAAGTACTATAGAAAATTCTTCAGGACTGACTAATAGCCAAAGAAATAAGAAATTTTCTGAATATACGTAACAAAATTAAACCAAAAATCGTTTTTTTTAATGGATTGTAAACAGTTAATAAGGCCTTGTCGATGGAAAGATTTAAGTTTCTAGGAACTACTTTATATAACCTGCTTATAATTCTACTTTAAAGTGTTTATTTAATGTTCATCTTCATACCCAATAATTTTCCAAGTACACGGATTTAAATTTAATCTTTATTAAGGATTTAAGCAGTTAAAAGACTTTGTTCAAGAGGTGGAATTGATGAAAAAAAGGAGATTTTTATAATTAATGAGAGTTTTTTTGCCCTGGTTTCTCTGTTTGAATTGTTTTGATATTCTACAAGTGTTGAGATTTATTTAATTTGTTTTACTACCCAAGTTGTTGTCTTCAGCAAAGAAAGAATATCCTCTAATTCTTTTACAAGGCACAGGAGTTGGTAATGGCAAGTGTGCCAAGGGGGAAACAATACCTCTTTACTCTTTGAGAAAAGTGATCTTTGTCTTTGACCACAGCGTGAACAACGTATAGTTTGGCTATTCTCTCTCTCTCTCTCTCTCTCTCTCTCTCTCTCTCTCTCTCTCTCTCTCTCTCTCTCTCTCTCTCTCTCTCTCTCTCTCTCTCTCTAGATGTTTGATCTTTTTTCACCCTTATTGCGAAAAGTGTAGTTTTTATTTTTTTTGTGAGTGCTAAAGCAATAACGTAATATGCCCTGATATCATACCTCTTGGAGCAGTACTCTCCATCTCCACCTGTTATATAGCGAGAATTTTTCAGCTCTCCCTACAATGGTTGGGGGACCAAAAGGTTCTGCTCGCCCTATTGGAAATGTCCAGTGTTTCTCGCCTACGGCTGGCCACAGACAGCTCTCCTCGTGAAGCGAATGTCTTTCTTGCCCATTATATTTGCCGCATACCCAAACTTGTATGTGCTGCTATCCCCAATGTCTATATTTTTCCCACAAGGACCTGACAACCAAAGTCAACGCTCTTATGGACGGCCCTTCGCCACCTTCCAGTCATCCATAAACTCTTTTACTCCTGAAGAATAGGACACCTATTCCACATCGACCGAAGCCAGAATGAAAGCAAAAGGTCACAGACTCCCACCAAGAGAAGGGCCATAGTCGCGACAAAGATGCATCGGCTGCAGATACGCTTCTACTACTCCAAACTTAGTGCTACTACAATGAAATGTGTGAATGGTTGTCAATGGTCAAAAAACCTGTGAGCATGCCATCGACTGTGATGGTATCCTGCCTGTCAAAAATCTTTTTTTTTACATGATGCAGGCAGAGCAGTGCAAATTTTGGTATACAAGATTGCTTGCCATTTTCTTCTGCCAATTCTAGTCTCCAAGACAAAAAGTCGTCTGACAAAGACTGCCAAAAACCCTCTGGTAGCTGCCCACACATGGTTAAGAAACCCTCACACTATCGCTTTGAAGCCAGAGAAATATTTGGAAGGCTCTAGTACTGTGGCTGACCTAACATTTCTAATCTTTGGTACAGATTTCCTCTCACATCTCCACCTCATGATCGATATAGCTCACTGACGGTTAGTCAACGCAGATGCGTACTCCTGAACAAACGTTCGTGGAAATAGTAGAAACGGGCCTTTGTGATAACCTTAAGCCCATGATTGTCACTAGTGCAATTTGTCCTGATGAAACCTTAACTTCTGCGTCAGTGGTGGGATTACAAGTGCCTTAACATGCAGACAGAACCGGATCCCTAGCCCCCTCCCAAAAGATCTGAAAGATCCTTCCTACTTTCACAAATCGAAAGTTTTCTCCTTGTACTAACTCTTGAAGGGGAATTTCAGGTGCCCGTCAACCCAAAAGACACCCCCGAGATGTCCATCCTCAAGCGCTTCAATAATTACACCTTCAATTACTCCTGTTTTGGCCTTTGTAATATAGGAGCAAAAATGTCAACGTCTTAAAGAAGGCATGTTAGGGGACCTCACCTTCTGTGTTTGTTACGTGGACGACACATTTTTGTTTACTTCTTCCAAAGTGGATCATCTCTGTCATCTATCAATCATACTCTAATACCTACAACAGAATGGTCTCTTAGTCTAGTATGACCATGTACCTTTGACGCCAACAAAGTATCACTATTAAGGCACCGCATCACTCCTGAAGGAGTCCAACCACTGTCTGAGAAGGTAGCAGCAGTTCAGAACCTCCCCACGCCCTCTAACATCTAAGCAATGCAAGAATTATTTTGCATGATCAGCTATTATCTCCATTTCCTAACAGACATCTCCTCCATTCCTCCTAACCCTACACCTTCATCAAGGGCAAGCCAAAAGACCTGAAGTGGGGTCCCTTCAGAAAGTGGCCTTCTGCCAAACATAAAATGCCCTATCAACTGCTACAGCTCTCCCTTTTCCCGTGCCACATGCACCTCTCCTTCTTTCCACCGATGCTAACGACATTGGTATTGGGGGACGTGCTCAGGCAGTTGTTCAACGCCCTGCCCCACCCTTTGGCCTTCTTCAGTAGGAAACTATCTAAGGCGGAATCCAGTAACTCTACCTTTGTCAGCGAATTGTTAGCAGTGCACTTGAACTTCCGTCACCTTGGTCACTTCTTGGAAGAAACAATGTTACTCATTCGTCTGAACCACATGCCTTAGGTGCACACCTTCACTCGGCACTCCGATGCCTGGTCTACCTGTTGACGCCGACATAATTTTGAAGTTTGTCATGAAGTTTGGCTTTAAGTAACATATTTAATCAATGACGTGCTGAATAAACTTAGTCGTTAATAGCTGTGCATTAGATAGAGATGATAGATGTGAAAGGGCATGAATTATATCAAACACCGGATGGTGCATGAGGGCAGGTATCCATGTTCGTGGTCTACCAGTACTGACATCACAGAAGAGGGGCGTTGGGGTCGTGAAGACAATGTAATCCTAATGACAGGACGGGCAGGATGTCCTAAATGCATGATATGCTTGATCTTTTCTTTGGGCTTATACCGAGGTATTGTAATCCAATCCCAGATGAATAGCTACCAATGTATTTCTCGACATGGTATCTGCAACAGGATTCAATTTCCCATGGATGCACCTAAGGATGCAATTTAGCCCATAACGTGAGAGAGGTGTCGACGTTAATGAACGGACCAGTCGTTGGACTTTCGAGTGAAGATATACAAAAGAGGAATGTAGTCAGTGGGAATGACAAAGGGCGTACCTTCTAAGAAGTAGCAGAAGTGATGTACTTCAATTTATGCTAGGTCAAATGCAGAGTGTCCAGATTCTACTCCTAGAGAGTTTCCTACTTAAAAAGGCCAATGGGTCGGTTGAACTGTTGACCTGCTTGAGTACTACACTAATAGGAATGTAACATAGTCATGGAAGGAGATGTTTGGAGGGGCATGTAGCAAAGGAAAACTGTAAGCAGCCGGGTGTGTCTGGGTCCTACCACATTCCATCCTACCATATTTGTGTTGCAGAAGGCTGCATCTTTAAGGGGACCTCACTTCAGGTCTTTTGACTTATCTTTAAGTGAAACATAAATGGGGTTAAGAATAGCAAAGGAGTCTGCCAGGAACCAGTGATAATAGTTGATTATTGGCAAAATTCATACAGTTCTCTGACGGTCGAGGGCGAGGGGATGTTTTGAACAGCTGGTATATTCCGGGTGGGGGGGGGGCCTTGACTTCTTCAGGATTGATGGGGTACCCTAAGAACAATACTTTATTGGTGCCATATGTACACTTGTCCTACTTGACTGCAAGGCCATACTGTTGTAGGCGATCAAGCATGACTCCCAAGTAACATAGGTGCTCCTCTTTGGAGGAAGAAAACAGAAGTATGTCATCCATGTAACACACTCTGAAGGGCTAAGTCCCATAAGATGCCATCCATGAGGCGCTGAAAAGTAGCCCCAGCATTAAGAAGGTTAAAAAAGGACAATTACAGCTGCATGTAATGGCGAGGATCATGATGGAGGTGGAGAGGATGACTTGTGGGTTCACAGGCTTCTGGTAAAACCCCTTCAGGAGGTCAGCATGGAGAAAAGTTTTTTTTTTTTTTATTGCGCACAAAAAGTTAAGGTTTTGTACGGTTCGTGTGCTGACGTGGTGAGTAATTTTGGAGGTGGTGTGTTGAAGAAGTGTTGATGAGTAAGTGTCTGTGTTCACTAAATATCAGTGAGCAAGCTCAACCAGGGGAAAATGGGTGAGGAGAACCACAGCAAGAAACTTTAAATTATACTTGGCACTCCCAAACTATAATGTAACGATCTCTCAACCCTTGGTGGGGAATGCAGATCCATTGGCAGTATAATTTGGACTTTTACAGGCTTAGACAGACAACGTCTTCGATTATTGGAAAATAGCATTGGTAGAAGACTACAGCAAGCATTAGTGTGTATCAAAAAATATATGCTGTACCTGCATCTTATAAATAGAAAAGACTATAGATAGGAGATGCCACTGCCTAAAATGCTAGTCTGCTTACAAGTTTTTTGGCCAGTGATAACTATTTGCATATTTCTTCACAGCTGCAGTGAATTTGTAATGGTATTGCCATAACTGCAGCTGATGGGTGTCCGTAAGTGGCGAGTGAGGTTGCTGATTGGGGTTTGAGCTCGGCGTGAAACATATCGATGGTGGGCGGCATTGTCACCACTTCGGCATATTGTGGGGTGTGCCTGTGTCCTACCACATTCCATCCTACCATATTCATGTCAACTTCAGTTGATGATGGAAATATGTCATCTTCATCAGGTGTAGGGGCATTGATAGAGGTCCTGAAGCTGGTGAATTTGTTATCGTCAAGTGCGTTAACTTTGATCATCAGGTCCTTCAAGGGCAAAACATAGACATCAGGAAAGGTAGCGCGTACAGGTTCGGGTAGGCGTCGTAACCAAAGGGCCTGAAGTAGGCTCACCACCTGAGGAGAGCCATTTGTGGCTGGTTGAAGGCAAAAAATAGAGGTCATTTGGTTCCAAAACGGTTGTTGAGAGAGCTGAAAAATCTTGGTTATACAGGAGGCTGCCAAAGGCAAAAACCGCTTCAGGATGCATGTTATCGGAGCGTCGTACGATGTTGGGGTTTCCCTTTGTTCACAAAGCTAATTAGAGATTTCTCAGAAAGTGTTCTTGGTGATAGCTGCTAGTACATAGTCTGCTTTTGATGCTCTACCTAGTTATGACCTTTATGTGAAACTGAAACTTGCTGCACTGATATCAAGTGAATGTCTCTCTACTGGTGTGAATGTGGCATGGAGAGATGAGTTAGGGGTGGCATCACCAAATAATAAGCCACAGCAGTGAAGGTGAAGGCCAGAGGGAGTAGAATTCCAGTGAACACCAATTGTGTGATTGGGCTGGTAGGTTATAACAGAGAGGCGAGAGGATAATGAGCCTATATACAAGTATTTTTAAGCAATAACCTCATAAAAACTCAATGCATGAAAACTCAAGCTTAAAGAGGTTCTTTTGTCTGTGCACGGGGAAAGCGAGATATACAAAAAAGTAATTGCCGATACAGTGTATGAGCGTGTGTGAAACATTTATGGTACCATGACTGATATTGCATTGATTGATTCCGTCCAAAATACAAATACACAGTTACATGGCCCTACATACTCACCACTTTTAATATTATAGATAGATATTCACTTTTAAACATATTCTCATTATTTATTTTTTCCATCATAACATTCATTGCCATTGTTTTCCCCTCACCTATGGTACCAAGATTTTTCTTAATAGTACTTCTCTTTATTTTTTAGCTAATCCGTTCAAAAATAATTTACATAGCATATCTTCAATTTCAAAACTATGTTTCCAACATGTTTCTTCAGGTTACTTCTTGAAATTAAAATCAATCTTTTTATCCTCAATCATTCTATGAATTCTTGACATTGAATAGGCTAAAACATTTTTGCATATTCTAACTCAAAATCGAATCCATTACACTTCTATACTGTCACAGCAACCCTTATATTCATGCTAACATATGCTATCACTCCCAACGGCTCTTCTGTATCTACTCCTGGCATTTGAACCAAAGATCGGTTCAGACTAATGCTACTTTGACCTGTATAAAACTCTAGATTATTTCTCTTATCAGACCTCTCTGGAAATACCAAAGTAACACCTTTAATCTTTTAAATTATTTAATTTTTTGATCTTTTAATTTCAGTTTCGTAGTGTTCCTCTTACCTGTCCATTCATTCAAAGACTTACTTATATCTGAACACTCTAATAAACTTGCAACACAAACCAATCAAACCAAGAAAACATTACTAATCACACACAGTCTTGAGTTTTGGAAATTATTGTACCTTATTCACAATCTAACCATTCTTACTTATACCTGATTCACCGACGATATAACCAAGAAATTTCCCCTCCCTTGCCAACTACATAGAATTCCTAAATTTAAACAACGTGTATTGAATGTAATAACACTTCCTCAAGCAAATGCAAGTGTTCATCAACAGATTCACTTACAATCAAAATACCAATCAAAAAAGCAGTCAACCTCTTCCTTCCAAACAGTCTAAACATCAATATTCTCCCTCAAGAAGGCAGCAGGTGAATTCAAACATTCAAAACTTAAGCTTTCAAATTTTAGATGAAAATGTGCAGTTAATAATGTGGTGATGGGCCTGTTCCTTTATGCCAGAGGCATCTGGTAAAAGCCACAAACTAGATCTAACTTATTAAACACTTTCATTCCAAGCGTCTTAGACAATCAGACATCACAGCTATCGGAAAAATTTTTTAGCAGTCATATCATTCATTTCCAGTTTTACTTAGAAAAAAAAAAACCAAATTGATCAAGAATAGTTCTGATTGTATCTTGTTCCTTGTTGGTCAAACTTCTGTTGGAATTATGCAGCATAAGATGGACATTTCTTGGGAATCTCTTGATAGTACTTTGGGTAGGTTTTAGTCATATAATTGGTTGGTCTTAGATGTGTAAAATAATCCATGTTAATGACTACAGCCAAGGAAATATTGTTGAATATTTTTATATTGGTTGTACCGCAGGTCATAACTTTAATCTTAGCCTTATCAAGTAACTGGCTCTTGTAGTATCCCATTCTCTTGTATAAATATTTCCTCTTTGTATATAAATATTCTAGTCGTTAGTCCCTTGATTTTTCTAATAGGAAAAAAGTACTAACTTCAATCACGTCTTGGCTAAAATTCGTTTCTCATGTAATAAAATTCTTATTCTTATAATATTTCTAAAATCCTGAGCACAAAAATAAATGTGTGACGACATCAAATTTGTATATTGGGAGGAGGATCAAAAGTAAGTTTGATTGGATGAATCACAAAGTTAATTGGAAATATGGGGTAATAAACAACTGGAAAATATACCAAGTGTATGCCACATTTCTCATCCATCAAATATCATGTTATGGCAACATCTTACAATACCTAACAGAAATCAGTACCTGGAAAAGTGTTCCCAATACAAAACTTATGATGGTTTATAATATATATATATATATATATATATATATATATATATATATATATATATATATATATATATATATATATATATATATATATATATATATATATGTATATATATGATAAACCATTATAAGTTTTGTATAGGGAACACTTTTCCAGGTACTGATTTCTGTTATGTATTGTAAGATGTTGCCATAACATGATATTTGATGGATGAGAAATGTGGCATACACTTGGTAGATTTTTCAGTTGTTTATTACCCTATATTTCCAATTAACTTTGTGATTCATCCAATCAAACTTACTTTTGATCCTCCTCCCAATATACAAATTTGATGTCGTCACACATTTATTTTTGTGCTCAGGATTTTAGGAAGTTTAGAGTTAATGTGGGTAAGAGTAAGGTTATGAGATGTACGAGAAGGAAGGTGGTGCAAGGTTGAATGTTATGTTGAATGGAGAGTTACTTGAGGAAGTGGATCAGTTTAAGTACTTGGGGTCTGTTGTAGCAGCAAATGGTGGAGTGGAAGCAGATGTACGTCAGAGAGTGAATGAAGGTTGGAAAGTGTTGGGGGCAGTTTAAGGGAGTAGTAAAAAATAGAGGGTTGGGCATGATTGTAAAAAGATTTGTATATGAGAAAGTGGTTGACCCAACTGTGATGTATGGATCGGAGTTGTAGGGCATGGAAGTGACGGAGAGACAGAAATTGAATGTGTTTGAGATGAAGTGTCTAAGGAGTATGGCTGGTGTATCTCGAGTAGATATGGTTAGGAACGAAGTGGTGAGAGTGAGAACGGGTGTAAGAAATGAGTTAGCAGCTAGAGTGGATATGAATGTGTTGAGGTGGTTTGGCCATGTTGAGAGAATAGGAAATGGCTGTCTGCTAAAGAGGGTGATGAATGCAAGAGTTGTTGGGAGAAGTACAAGAGGAAGGCCAATGTTTGGGTGGATGGATGGAGTGAAGAAAGCTCTGGGTGATAGGAGGATAGATGTGAGAGAGGCAAGAGAGTGTGGTAGAAATAAGAATGAATGGCGAGCGATTGTGATGCAGTTCCAGTAGGCCCTGCTGCTGCCTCCGATGCCTCAGATGACCGCGAAGGTAGCAGCAGTAGCGGATTCAGCATTATGAAGCATCATCTGTGGTGGTTAATGTGGGAGGGTGGGCTGTGGCACCCTAGTAGTACCAGCTGAACTCGGTTGAGTACCTTGTTAGGCTGGAGGAACGTAGAGAGTAGAGGTCCCCTTTTTTTGTTTTGTTTCATGTGTTGATGTCAGCTACCCCTCAAAATTGGGGGATGTGCCTTAGTATATATATATATATATATATATATATATATATATATATATATATATATATATATATATATATATATATATATATATATATATGTTGTGAAACTTCATATTAATAAATGGAAATCATAATTATGAATCATATAAATCATTCCGATGTAAGCTATGAATAATTTCTGAAATTTGTTATACCAAAATGAGCCAATTGTTCTCTAATGTGTTCATGCAATGATTATAAATTCAAATTCTATTTTTAGGCCAATTCAGAATGATTTTAGATTAGTTCCTAATCAGATGAAAAGTGGTAAGCGTCCTGAAATATCATATTTGAAAAGGTTTGTATAATGTATAGTGAAGGTGAAGGAAACTTATGAATATTACTGGAAATCGATCGTAATTTATGTAATTTATGAATGATTCTATTTGTTATTGTCCTCTTACCATTATGGTATGATACAAGAAAATGGTATAAAAGGACACTTGGTTTCTGTTGATGATTTCTATTTCTTACCACAGGGAATGATTATTGTTTTTTCTACTTATTTCCATAGCTAGAGAGCCCTGGGCTTTGCCTCTGAATGAGGCTGTGGGAAAATCATAAATCAACCTATAAGGAGTAACTGTTTGATGATAGTATACACTGGCTAGTCTATCATTTTAACAAGTAAGGTTGGTTCTCCTTTTGGGACATAGTATTATAACTTAATTTCATTAGTAGTGAGGGTTGATCATAATAGCCACTATGTATCATATTCATGTAAGTTTTATATAAGAGCTCAAGCAAACAAGAATGGCATTCTGAGCGAGTTTTCAAACTATAATGGGTCACAATTGTACTATAGTATTAAGTCTTTTGTTCTTAGGAATTAGAATCTGGTCAACATAATTGACAGGCAAATCCCTTCTCGTGTGCTAAAGTACCGAGTGAAAGACAAAAAACAATTCAGTGATGATTGTAGGCTTACTTATTTGGAGAAATAGGGCCTGTCATCTTTGGAAGTGTAAGAGATCAGATTTGACTTGCAATATCTATACCCAGCTAAGAGCTAATACTCAGAGAGTTTACCCTTCAATTGAAAACGAGTAAACTTTAACCATAAAAGAAACTTTTTCTAGTAAAAATCAGGAACATAAGTGGAGGACTTTATTTGGTGAAGATGTAACATCAAGTAAAACCAGGTGGCTCTGTAACTCACTGTCCAAAGGAAAGAGCAACACTTTTGGGTGATATGTTTAACATGTAGCAAAGTAAGGCGGCACTTGATCTTCTTATTTTCAGTTTTCAAAACACTAAACAAACTAATATAACATTTTCTCTCTTGAAATTAAAAATCTCTTGATGTACCTTGCCTCTTATGGAGGTGTAGACCCAAATGGTATTTTTACTTTTTACATTTCTTAGTTCTCAAGTTATAGGTTAATTTTCCCAATTAGGCAAAAGGAGGTTATTTTATGGCAATGTTACACCATTATGGAAATGTGTTTGAGCTCATTTCCAGCTGATCACCATCCAATTTCTACAACTCTCACATTATTTAAAGTTACTGAACATCTTTTCAAAAAACGTTTAAAGAAGTTTGCTTAAGTTTATCATCTGTTCCTTAGATTGCAATTTGGGTTTTGAAAAGTCATTGGAGCATAATTTTGGTGCTTCCTGTGACCATGTTAATCATGACACCATTGTTTTCACACTTGAAGAGTTGGAAGTGTTGGGTCTTTTCTTATTATGATTATTATTTGTTTAAGTAATAGATCTCAAACAGTTATTGTTGATGGGCACCATGGTGAGTCTAGGTAATATCTGGGGTTCCTCAGGGTAGTGTTCTTTGGATCAATTCCATCACCTTAATGCATATCTGGTTTTGTGGAGTCCCTAGAGGGAGTTCTAGTTAAATCAGGGCAAAATGCAAATTGTATGACTTTAAATTGAGCCCTAAAATAACTCAAAGAACGAATGTAAGTAGGTCAAAGGTATTGCGTCTTTGACATCCAGATGTCAGATTTGGCAAGGTTTCTTCTAAAAATATATGTATGATTCTCTATATCATATTTACTTTCAAGAGACACATTTAGTGTGACTTCAATTTAATTGCAAAAAAAAAAAAAGGCTTATTGAGAAAGTCTTCTAGGATTTTCCCTATTCATTATATTCTCAAGAAATGTTTTAATTTATTTCTTATACCTTGTTTAGAGTATTCTTCTCCTGTCTGGTTTTCAGCTTCTGAATCTATTAAATGTTATATTTTTATATACTGATATTAATATCTAGTCCCCTCATTCAGTTATTCTGTTATTATTGTTGCAAAAGATTCATCATATTTATGGACAGGTTGACCTAGGTCACTTCCAATACTTTATATATGAAAAATCTATTTTAATGTCGTTATTGTTCATGAAATATTTTATCTCAAATGTACATGATTCTTTTGTAGTTCATTTATTTTCTTATGTTCTTCTCCGTTGAAGTCCTTGTGCTTACATCATTCTGCTTTGCCAAATAATAATAATAATAATAATAATAATAATAATAATAATAATAATAATAATAATAATATAATCTAAATTCATAACACCATCTTTATCGACAACCACATCATGACTACCAACTGACTGATAGATGTTCTTAATATCACACCATTCCTCATTATTTGTTTGCTCTTTGTTTTTAAAGTCTCTAATCCTACATTCGATTGCTAAGATTTCTCTGTGCTCTTATTCTAGAAGCATATTTGTATCAAACCTAGGTATTCTATCTACCTTTCTTTTGGATGGTAAGTTAGGACTAGAATTTGAGATAAGCCATTAATATGCACAAGCTGTATGTTGTGATACAGAGCATATATGAAGTTTGTCAATATTCAAGAAAATTTACCCTGAGCGAAAAGAGTAGGACTTTTGAATCTCAGTCTTGTTCTTTTGCATAATATGTGACAATGTTTATCAGCTGCAAGTCATGATTTGCATTGAAGACATTTCTTAATCCTACACAAAATCCTATTTTATCAAGATATTATCCTATGTTGCATTCTTCCGCCTTTTTTTTTTTTGTAAGAATTGTTTACATGCTATGACTTAACCAAGGCCCTAACATTGAACAAATTTATATTTCTGGAAAACAATAAAATTTAAAGCAAAATTCTTAGACGTTACCCGAGTTTTTTAAGCAAGCATGATGCCATAGTTTCTTGAACAAAGTAGTGATGCTGACCATCTTTTGTATTTCAAGCCATAATTTTACATTGTAACCCTTGCTTTTGTTTTTTAGTTTATTTATTACACTGAAATTCTAATTTTCTCCTATTTAAAAAAAATAGATAATTACATTTCAGTGCTTTGTTATGTTATTGTTTGCATTCTATATATCTTATACCCGGTAGTAAACAGTGATATATATATATATATATATATATATATATATATATATATATATATATATATATATATATATATATATATATATATATATATATATATATTATACATATATATATATATATATATATATATATATATATATATATATATATATATATATATATATATATATATATATATATATATATACACACATATATATATATATATATATATATATATATATATATATATATATATATATATATATATATATATATATATATATATATATATATTTAAATAAGGGAGGAGATTGAATTTGAAAATCCTGAATATAACAAGAAAAAAGTACAATGAAATTCATAAAAAAATATATGCTCTATGTTATAAACACAATGAACTCTGTGAATCCGAAAACTATGGCTGAAAAATAATTTCAGATCCCACCAACAGCATTAATACAATCTTTGCAGCTGCTCACAGAGAAACAATTATCTATAATGGTGAACCTGATGTATTTGTTCTTTGCAACCACGCCTTTCATCATAATGTGTAAACCAAAGTTTGAAACTTCTGAAAAAAATACTGAAAGAATGTGCCATTTGTTTTCGGTGTATAGCCCTAATATTGCCTATCTCAGAAATGTTATATATTTGTACAAAAACATAGATGTAATACAATACCACTCTCGTTCAAAGAAATCAAAGCTGTTGTCATGAAAAGGTAAATATAGTTTCATCAGTGTACAAAGGTCTTCTGACAGACTGATGCAACAAAGGAAAGCAACGTAAAACCTGGGAGGTTGGTTTAGATGTGGGAGAAACGTTGCAATAGAACCTTAAGACGATGTGTTTTCCAGATGTAACCTAGAAGATTGACTTTAATACCCTACCCCCTAATATCGGGTATAAGGTATGAAAGATAGTAGGGTAACATTGTCTATAGCAGGTGATAGCTTTTATGGCGTCATGGAAATGCAAAGTACTTGCATGCTATCAGCAACAGATAGCCATTACAAATTGATTCAGTGCAACAGGAGAATTGCTTAAAATTTAGTAAGATATTCATGAAATAACCAAGGTTTCCTAGTGTTTAACAAAGCATGGAATACGTTGTGGGTAAATCAAATGAATAATTGATAGAATATGGGAAATTCAGATAATTTCTATAAACTTATTTTCTACCTAAATGACAAAATTGTTTTTGAATTCATCTTGTCGTGTACAAATAATCTATTAGAATACCAGAGTATGAAAATTAATATATAGTATACTTCAAATGTGAAAAAAAAAGAATTAATAAAAAAGATAATATTTTTTTTTTTTTTTCATTTCATTTAAGCTTTCTG
>NC_090727.1:55172961-55240461 GCF_036898095.1 Palaemon carinicauda
TATCCTTCAACCTGTCGTTTAACTCTGGATCAACTATTGAAGTAGAATGATGAAAGAATAAAACTATTTCCAGTATTCACCTGGTAGAAACAATCTGACCTACCTTAAAGGTCTTGGCAGATATTCTTTTGTTACCCATAGTGCGGGCATCAACATGATCCATTGGATACCTAGTTATTTAGGTATCCGTCTTTATAATAATCTATATTTGTTCATGTTGTCAACTGTACTGCACATGTTTCAATCAAGCTTGTACACTATAGCATTACTGTTTTTATTTTTTATATCTTTATCTTCTTGACGATGTTAAACCTGTTTAAAGTGGCCATGATAGTTTTGCAATTTTTTAATTTTTTTTCATTCTTGCCCTTAACTATGTGTATAATACCTTGTTATCTCCTTCAATAAACTCAGTTGCTTTCAGATCATTTCTCTGTTGAAACTAATAGCATATATTGCTAAATTGGTGAGGACCCAAGTGACTACACACCGCCTCTCTGTTCTGACATTACTCTTCCATTGTTAAAATTCCGAGCACAAAACCTGACTTTTTGATGCACACCGCAGGCAGGAAACTACCAGTAGAAAATGATTCACCTAGTTACAGCATTCGAAGTTTAGTTTTGCATCTAGAGAGTTACTTGCTCAAGCACTAAAGCTAACTACATCCTTCCAGTGATCCCCGAGGACACCTTCCCAGAAATCTTTGATTGACTTTGTGACAAAGTGGACGCCCCATAGAGTATGATGGCTTTAAAAAATACCTCATGGAGCAGTTGTACTCATATTTGCTTGCCACCCATATAGCCAAGCTTTCCAGCTTCCTCAAAAGACGTTCGTGGACCAAAAGGTTTTACCCGCTCTTATGGAATTCACCAGTATTGGTCATTGTAAATCTGCAGAAGACGGCTCTCCTCTTGAAATGAGCCTGCTTCGTACCCTTTGGGTACTAAGCCCACCCAAAACTATATGTGCTTACATCCCTGATGATAATACCTTCCCCATGAAGGACTTCATCACCAAAGTCGGTGACTTTATGGACTGGCACTTTACCGTCCTGAGCGACTCAACTCATGACAAAGAAGAGACCTATCTAACACCAACAGAGGTTGACGTAAATGTAGTAACACACAGATGCCTGCCTTGACATATGCTAGGCCGGTGTCAGAGCCACCCTCCACCCACATATATCTCCCCTCACTCACTCCCGAAAAAACGTCCTCTCTGGTCATTTCCTGATGCACATCAACCCGACAGTTCTGCTAATACCACTCCGACATCTAGGATGCTACGAAAAAATGTGTGGATGGCTGTGTGTGGATGAAAAATGTGTAAGTAAGCAATTGCTTGCGTTAGTGGTTTCCCCTATCACCTAATTTTTCTTTTTAGTTGATGCTGATACGTTTGTGCGATTTCTTGTAGATACCAGAGATTGCCGTTCCCCCCTACTAAAGTCACTCTCCATGATACGACGAGGTCAATTTACACCTGATCATGTCCGCCAGGTAGCCTTCATCGGATCTGAGATCAACAGACCAGGGTACTAGACATTTATTCTAAGGTTTAAGAGTGCTAAAAACTAATGGGAATTCTTTGTTGCTGACGTAACATTGCTGCCACTTTGCGAGTATTTCCTTGCACATTTACACCTCTTGGTTGTTGTGGGGCATCTACGATTATTCAACACTGACTTCTACTTGTCGACATCTGTTCAACCCACTCTCTCTAATGCAAACTCCACATCAGAGCACCCATGGGTTCCTGCACCCACCTCCTCACGTTGTACCTGTAAGTCTCCCATACTGAACTTCACCAAATGGCCAAGGTTGTTGCGAAGGAAAGTATTTATCCTTCATTCAATGAGATGGGGACCCCAGCTTTTGCCATGTTCAGGCTTCTGGCACTGGACCTTCTGAATATTGCTAAACAAACATGCCCCAGAATAAAAGAAATGGGCCATTTCCTAAAGGACTCGAGCCCATGGTACTTGCCTTTACACATATTCCTGAAGAAATATGGCTCCCTACTCCCTTGTGGGGATTACTGTATCTGAACTTGCAGACAGAAAGAGATCACTATCCTATCACACACATCGATGACATTATCTCCGACTTGCAAATGCAATTTTTTTTCCTCGCTCAACCTCTTAAGGGCCTTCAGACCACCCCCTTCAGTAAGTTCACCTTCAATTACTCCTCTTTTGGCCTTCGTAATAATGTAGTCACTTTTCAACTCCTCATGAAAGGCAACTCATAGAACCTTATCATCTGCTTAGGTTACGTGGATGACTTACTTCTATTCTCTTCCTTCAAAGAGGAACACCCCCAGCAGTTACTCACCATTCTCGACCACCTACAATGAAGCGGCCTTGTAGTCCGGTACGACACGTGCACCTTTGGCCTCAATGGAGTATCGTTCTTTGGGCATCAGATCACCAGTGGAGAAGTCCGCCCCCTCCCTGAGAAGGTAGAAGTCCATCAGATATTTCCCAAACCCTAGACAGTCTAAGCACTACAAGTGGTCTTAGGCATGATACACTTTTAACATTGGTTCATGACACACATCGCCAACACTATTACACGAGATTGGTTCGCTTCAGAAAGCGCAATTCTGCTACACATAGAATTTCTTATCACATGTTGCTGCTGTCGACTTTCCCATGCCATATAACCATCTCCTCTTCTCCACTATTGCCAGTGACGTCACTATCGGTGCACTACTCTAGAAGGTGTTCTGGATCTTGTCACTCTTATCTGCCTTCTCCAATAGCAAAATTTCGAAATCTGAACCTAGTAAATCTATCCTTGACCGCAAATTGCTGTCCGTCACTTCAACAACAAATTAGATCTCACGCCCTCTACCATTCACACAAAATGTTTCCCAAATGAGATGAAATACCATTCCTACATGAAAATAAAGAATTCTACTACACGAGATACGTTTTTCTCATGAATATTCAAATATCCTACTCTATCTGCCCCTGTTAAATCCGTGAGTATGAAATCATTAAAGTATAAATTTCTCATTTTCACTATTTTAAACTTGTTACCCTATCCTCTTTTAAACGTTTCATACTGTTTTTTTTTTTATTACAACATATATTATTCCTATAATGATAATACCAATATTCAAAACATAGCAATGTTCCAAGGTGATTATAAGGGTACTTTAGGTGTAATTAACAGGTTCTGAGAAATCCATCCTTTTATACCACAAAAATTACAATACAAATGGTTTTAGACAATACCTTATTATCTTTTACTTTACAAACGACTACCCAAAAGAATAGTTGCTGCTTATTTTTCTTTTTTCCGCTGGTTATCTCTACCCTCCACTACAACAATAATTGGCAGAAGACCCCATTGCTTTCCCAACATTACAAACATAATGTGAGTATTTCTTTTATGTTTAAAGAAAAATCATTAGAGTTTTTAAAATATATCGCTAAAATAATGGCCCCTAGGGCAGGCAAGCGCAAATCATTATATACTGCTTGACATTACATAGGAGAGGCGATGTTTTTTGTTCTTTGCGAATGAAGTAAGCCGCACAGGAGCAAAAAATATTTTACAAACTTGTTTTGCTAAAGTGATTAGTCTCTTTTCCTTTGGATAGCTCGGAAATATTTGTTTTTCTTTTTTTTTCTTTTCCCAACCTAGTCTTTTGACAAGTTTGGCACCGAAACAGTTGATTAATCTCTGAAATGAACGTCAAATCTCATCAAAGTATATTATTTATTACAGGAGGAACATAAATTTTTATTAAAAACATTTTCATGACTGGATGTATATATTTACCAGTTTATTCATAAAAAGAACATCTAATAAAGACATTTTTATTATTATTATTATTATTATTTGCTAAGCTACAACCCTAGCTGGAAAAGCAAAATGCTATAAGCCCAGGGGCCCCAACAGGGAAAATAGCCCAGTAAGGAAAGGAAAGAAGGAAAAATAAAATATTTTAAGAAGAGTAACATTAAAATAAATATTTCCTATATAAACTATGAAAACTTTAACAAAACAAGAGGAAGAGAAATTAAATAGAATAGTGTGCCTGATTGTACCCTCAAGCAAGAGAACTCTAACCCAAGACAGTGGAAGACCATGGTACAGAGGCTATGGCACTACCCAAGACTAGAGAACAATGGTTTGATTTTGGAGCGTCCTTCTCCTAGAAGAGCTGCTTACCATAGCTAAAGAGTCTCTTCTACCCTTACTAAGAGGAAAGTAGCCACAGAACAAATACAGTGCAGTAGTTAACCCCTTGAGCGAAGAAGAATTGTTTAGTAACCTCAGTGTTGTCAGGTGTGTGAGGACAGAGGAGAATCTGTTAAGAATAGGCCAGACTATTCGGCGTATGTGTAGGCAAAGAGAAAGAACCGTAACCAAAGAGAAGGATCCAACTTAGTACTGTCTGGCCAGTCAAAGGACCCCATAACTCTCTGGCGGTAGTATTTCAACAGGCGGCTGGTGCCTTGGCCAACCTACTACCTCATTTTCCTAGATGAGAATTCCAAGCATATATTGCGAGTCTGGCCACCCAAATAAATCTTAGTTCAAAATAAGGAGCAACTTCTAATTATATATCTAAGACTGCTACACATTAACCCATTAAGGCCGTGGTAGCCTAAATATTGGTGTAAATAGACCACAAAGCAACATAATTTAAGTTACAACGAATAGCAAACTCAAAAGCCAAAACATTCACCTCTTTTCTACTGTTATAAAAAAAAATTACATCATTGTCTCAGGTGGATAAAATCTTAAAAAGAAAAATAAAATTTTGAATTTATTGTGTTGCAGTTACTGCTGGAATTTTGTAAATCTTTGTAACTGGCCCAGAAACATTCATATCAAAATGTGAAGAAAATTTAATTTGGTTTATCTTTGTGTGAGCTAAATTGTAAGTTTATCTGCGACTTTGTGTATTTTTTTTTTTGGAGACTTTAATCCTTAGAGTGTTAAAGGTTATCTTTTTTCATCAAGTATCAAGATGAAATGTTGGTGTAAAATTTAATTTCAAGTGAAATAAGTGATTATATACTTTTCATATGTATTTATTTTATTTTTTATCTCAGTCTAAGGCTTTATGCATATATAATATATCAAGTCAAGTGATTATATAATTCTCAGTGTAACATTTCTTTAGTCCTAAATTAAGTTTTGCTCAATCTTAATATTTAGAGTGAGTTTTCTTTATGTAAATTCTTTCAAAGTGCTGTAATTTTTATTGTCTACATATGTATATTTTTTTTGTAAAGAGTGTATAATTTAAATCCCCAGTGTTTGTTACAGTGCTCTCCTGTATTCCAGTTATCAATCAATGTTCAAAATATCTCTCTCAAAGGAGGAATCGCAGCTTTGAAAATCAAAAAACACTTCCACGCTGGTCGAAAATATATAAATAGTTATCCAGCACTCACACGACTGCCTTAAGCTGCAGTCAAATAAAAAAAACATTCGCTCCGAAACATTCACCACTGTCGTAACCTAATTAAAAAATGTAAACAAACAATCTCATTTGTACCAACAGTCTTTCTCACCACCAACGATCATTCTCTAACTACCACTTGCTCTTCGGCGCGCACCGCAGTCACACAAACACACAAACAAACACACAAACACACACACAAACACACACACAAACACACAAACACACAAACACACACACAAACACTCGCGCGATCTAGCAAAACTAAAGCAAATGAAATTCTCTCTCTCTCTCTCTCTCTCTCTCTCTCTCTCTCTCTCTCTCTCTCTCTCTCTCTCTCTCTCTCTCTCTCTCTCTCAGGATTTGGCAAAACCAAAAATAAAATAAAACAAAAAATAAATCCTCCACAACAATACCTTATTATCTTTTACTTTACAAACGACTACCCAAAAGAATAGTTGCTGCTTATTTTTCTTTTTTCCGCTGGTTATCTCTACCCTCCACTACAACAATAATTGGCAGAAGACCCCATTGCTTTCCCAACATTACAAACATAATGTGAGTATTTCTTTTATGTTTAAAGAAAAATAATTAGAGTTTTTAAAATATATCGCTAAAATAATGGCCCCTAGGGCAGGCAAGCGCAAATCATTATATACTGCTTGACATTACATAGGAGAGGCGATGTTTTTTGTTCTTTGCGAATGAAGTAAGCCGCACAGGAGCAAAAAATATTTTACAAACTTGTTTTGCTAAAGTGATTAGTCTCTTTTCCTTTGGATAGCTCGGAAATATTTGTTTTTCTTTTTTTTTTCTTTTCCCAACCTAGTCTTTTGACAAGTTTGGCACCGAAACAGTTGATTAATCTCTGAAATGAACGTCAAATCTCATCAAAGTATGTTATTTATTACAGGAGGAACATAAATTTTTATTAAAAACATTTTCATGACTGGATGTATATATTTACCCGTTTATTCATAAAAAAGAACATCTAATAAAGACATTTTCCTAGATGAGAATTCCAAGCATATATTGCGAGTCTGGCCACCCAAATAAAACTTAGTTCAAAATAAGGAGCAACTTCTAATTATATATCTAAGACTGCTACACATTAACCCATTAAGGCCGTGGTAGCCTAAATATTGGTGTAAATAGACAACAAAGCAACATAATTTAAGTTACAACGAATAGCAAACTCAAAAGCCAAAACATTCACCTCTTTTCTACTGTTATAAAAAAAAATTACATCATTGTCTCAGGTGGATAAAATCTTAAAAAGAAAAATAAAATTTTGAATTTATTGTGTTGCAGTTACTGCTGGAATTTTGTAAATCTTTGTAACTGGCCCAGAAACATTCATATCAAAATGTGAAGAAAATTTAATTTGGTTTATCTTTGTGTGAGCTAAATTGTAAGTTTATCTGCGACTTTGTGTATTTTTTTTTTTTTTTTTGGAGACTTTAATCCTTAGAGTGTTAAAGGTTATCTTTTTTCATCAAGTATCAAGATGAAATGTTGGTGTAAAATTTAATTTCAAGTGAAATAAGTGATTATATACTTTTCATATGTATTTATTTTATTTTTTATCTCAGTCTAAGGCTTTATGCATATATAATATATCAAGTCAAGTGATTATATAATTCTCAGTGTAACATTTCTTTAGTCCTAAATTAAGTTTTGCTCAATCTTAATATTTAGAGTGAGTTTTCTTTATGTAAATTCTTTCAAAGTGCTGTAATTTTTATTGTCTACATATGTATATTTTTTTTGTAAAGAGTGTATAATTTAAATCCCCAGTGTTTGTTACAGTACTCTCCCGTATTCCAGTTATCAATCAATGTTCAAAATATCTCTCTCAAAGGAGGAATCGCAGCTTTGAAAATCAAAAAACACTTCCACGCTGGTCGAAAATATATAAATAGTTATCCAGCACTCACACGACTGCCTTAAGCTGCAGTCAAATAAAAAAAACATTCGCTCCGAAACATTCACCACTGTCGTAACCTAATTAAAAAATGTAAACAAACAATCTCATTTGTACCAACAGTCTTTCTCACCACCAACGATCATTCTCTAACTACCACTTGCTCTTCGGCGCGCACCGCAGTCACACAAACACACAAACAAACACACAAACACACACACAAACACACACACAAACACACAAACACACAAACACACACACAAACACTCTCGCGCGATCTAGCAAAACTAAAGCAAATGAAATTCTCTCTCTCTCTCTCTCTCTCTCTCTCTCTCTCTCTCTCTCTCTCTCTCTCTCTCTCTCTCTCTCTCTCTCTCTCTCAGGATTTGGCAAAACCAAAAATAAAATAAAACAAAAAATAAATCCT
The DNA here is from genome assembly GCF_036898095.1 of Palaemon carinicauda. Classification (NCBI taxonomy): domain Eukaryota; kingdom Metazoa; phylum Arthropoda; class Malacostraca; order Decapoda; family Palaemonidae; genus Palaemon; species Palaemon carinicauda. The sequence goes on from NC_090727.1 coordinate 55,180,746, forward strand.
CCACAACAATACCTTATTATCTTTTACTTTACAAACGACTACCCAAAAGAATAGTTGCTGCTTATTTTTCTTTTTTCCGCTGGTTATCTCTACCCTCCACTACAACAATAATTGGCAGAAGACCCCATTGCTTTCCCAACATTACAAACATAATGTGAGTATTTCTTTTATGTTTAAAGAAAAATCATTAGAGTTTTTAAAATATATCGCTAAAATAATGGCCCCTAGGGCAGGCAAGCGCAAATCATTATATACTGCTTGACATTACATAGGAGAGGCGATGTTTTTTGTTCTTTGCGAATGAAGTAAGCCGCACAGGAGCAAAAAATATTTTACAAACTTGTTTTGCTAAAGTGATTAGTCTCTTTTCCTTTGGATAGCTCGGAAATATTTGTTTTTCTTTTTTTTTTCTTTTCCCAACCTAGTCTTTTGACAAGTTTGGCACCGAAACAGTTGATTAATCTCTGAAATGAACGTCAAATCTCATCAAAGTATGTTATTTATTACAGGAGGAACATAAATTTTTATTAAAAACATTTTCATGACTGGATGTATATATTTACCCGTTTATTCATAAAAAGAACATCTAATAAAGACATTTTCCTAGATGAGAATTCCAAGCATATATTGCGAGTCTGGCCACCCAAATAAAACTTAGTTCAAAATAAGGAGCAACTTCTAATTATATATCTAAGACTGCTACACATTAACCCATTAAGGCCGTGGTAGCCTAAATATTGGTGTAAATAGACAACAAAGCAACATAATTTAAGTTACAACGAATAGCAAACTCAAAAGCCAAAACATTCACCTCTTTTCTACTGTTATAAAAAAAAATTACATCATTGTCTCAGGTGGATAAAATCTTAAAAAGAAAAACACTCAAACACACACACAAACACTCTCGCGCGATCGAGCAAAACTAAAGCAAATGAAATTCTCTCTCTCTCTCTCTCTCTCTCTCTCTCTCTCTCTCTCTCTCTCTCTCTCTCTCTCTCTCTCTCTCAGGATTTGGCAAAACCAAAAATAAAATAAAACAAAAAATAAATCCTCCACAACAATACCTTATTATCTTTTACTTTACAAACGACTACCCAAAAGAATAGTTGCTGCTTATTTTTTCTTTTTTCCGCTGGTTATCTCTACCCTCCACTACAACAATAATTGGCAGAAGACCCCATTGCTTTCCCAACATTACAAACATAATGTGAGTATTTCTTTTATGTTTAAAGAAAAATCATTAGAGTTTTTAAAATATATCGCTAAAATAATGGCCCCTAGGGCAGGCAAGCGCAAATCATTATATACTGCTTGACATTACATAGGAGAGGCGATGTTTTTTGTTCTTTGCGAATGAAGTAAGCCGCACAGGAGCAAAAAATATTTTACAAACTTGTTTTGCTAAAGTGATTAGTCTCTTTTCCTTTGGATAGCTCGGAAATATTTGTTTTTCTTTTTTTTTTCTTTTCCCAACCTAGTCTTTTGACAAGTTTGGCACCGAAACAGTTGATTAATCTCTGAAATGAACGTCAAATCTCATCAAAGTATGTTATTTATTACAGGAGGAACATAAATTTTTATTAAAAACATTTTCATGACTGGATGTATATATTTACCCGTTTATTCATAAAAAGAACATCTAATAAAGACATTTTCCTAGATGAGAATTCCAAGCATATATTGCGAGTCTGGCCACCCAAATAAAACTTAGTTCAAAATAAGGAGCAACTTCTAATTATATATCTAAGACTGCTACACATTAACCCATTAAGGCCGTGGTAGCCTAAATATTGGTGTAAATAGACAACAAAGCAACATAATTTAAGTTACAACGAATAGCAAACTCAAAAGCCAAAACATTCACCTCTTTTCTACTGTTATAAAAAAAAAATTACATCATTGTCTCAGGTGGATAAAATCTTAAAAAGAAAAATAAAATTTTGAATTTATTGTGTTGCAGTTACTGCTGGAATTTTGTAAATCTTTGTAACTGGCCCAGAAACATTCATATCAAAATGTGAAGAAAATTTAATTTGGTTTATCTTTGTGTGAGCTAAATTGTAAGTTTATCTGCGACTTTGTGTATTTTTTTTTTTTTTTGGAGACTTTAATCCTTAGAGTGTTAAAGGTTATCTTTTTTCATCAAGTATCAAGATGAAATGTTGGTGTAAAATTTAATTTCAAGTGAAATAAGTGATTATATACTTTTCATATGTATTTATTTTATTTTTTATCTCAGTCTAAGGCTTTATGCATATATAATATATCAAGTCAAGTGATTATATAATTCTCAGTGTAACATTTCTTTAGTCCTAAATTAAGTTTTGCTCAATCTTAATATTTAGAGTGAGTTTTCTTTATGTAAATTCTTTCAAAGTGCTGTAATTTTTATTGTCTACATATGTATATTTTTTTTGTAAAGAGTGTATAATTTAAATCCCCAGTGTTTGTTACAGTGCTCTCCCGTATTCCAGTTATCAATCAATGTTCAAAATATCTCTCTCAAAGGAGGAATCGCAGCTTTGAAAATCAAAAAACACTTCCACGCTGGTCGAAAATATATAAATAGTTATCCAGCACTCACACGACTGCCTTAAGCTGCAGTCAAATAAAAAAAACATTCGCTCCGAAACATTCACCACTGTCGTAACCTAATTAAAAAATGTAAACAAACAATCTCATTTGTACCAACAGTCTTTCTCACCACCAACGATCATTCTCTAACTACCACTTGCTCTTCGGCGCGCACCGCAGTCACACAAACACACAAACAAACACACAAACACACACACAAACACACACACAAACACACAAACACACAAACACACACACAAACACTCTCGCGCGATCTAGCAAAACTAAAGCAAATTAAATTCTCTCTCTCTCTCTCTCTCTCTCTCTCTCTCTCTCTCTCTCTCTCTCTCTCTCTCTCTCTCTCTCAGGATTTGGCAAAACCAAAAATAAAATAAAACAAAAAATAAATCCTCCACAACAATACCTTATTATCTTTTACTTTACAAACGACTACCCAAAAGAATAGTTGCTGCTTATTTTTCTTTTTTCCGCTGGTTATCTCTACCCTCCACTACAACAATAATTGGCAGAAGACCCCATTGCTTTCCCAACATTACAAACATAATGTGAGTATTTCTTTTATGTTTAAAGAAAAATCATTAGAGTTTTTAAAATATATCGCTAAAATAATGGCCCCTAGGGCAGGCAAGCGCAAATCATTATATACTGCTTGACATTACATAGGAGAGGCGATGTTTTTTGTTCTTTGCGAATGAAGTAAGCCGCACAGGAGCAAAAAATATTTTACAAACTTGTTTTGCTAAAGTGATTAGTCTCTTTTCCTTTGGATAGCTCGGAAATATTTGTTTTTCTTTTTTTTTTCTTTTCCCAACCTAGTCTTTTGACAAGTTTGGCACCGAAACAGTTGATTAATCTCTGAAATGAACGTCAAATCTCATCAAAGTATGTTATTTATTACAGGAGGAACATAAATTTTTATTAAAAACATTTTCATGACTGGATGTATATATTTACCCGTTTATTCATAAAAAGAACATCTAATAAAGACATTTTCCTAGATGAGAATTCCAAGCATATATTGCGAGTCTGGCCACCCAAATAAAACTTAGTTCAAAATAAGGAGCAACTTCTAATTATATATCTAAGACTGCTACACATTAACCCATTAAGGCCGTGGTAGCCTAAATATTGGTGTAAATAGACAACAAAGCAACATAATTTAAGTTACAACGAATAGCAAACTCAAAAGCCAAAACATTCACCTTTTTTCTACTGTTATAAAAAAAAATTACATCATTGTCTCAGGTGGATAAAATCTTAAAAAGAAAAATAAAATTTTGAATTTATTGTGTTGCAGTTACTGCTGGAATTTTGTAAATCTTTGTAACTGGCCCAGAAACATTCATATCAAAATGTGAAGAAAATTTAATTTGGTTTATCTTTGTGTGAGCTAAATTGTAAGTTTATCTGCGACTTTGTGTATTTTTTTTTTTTTTTTGGAGACTTTAATCCTTAGAGTGTTAAAGGTTATCTTTTTTCATCAAGTATCAAGATGAAATGTTGGTGTAAAATTTAATTTCAAGTGAAATAAGTGATTATATACTTTTCATATGTATTTATTTTATTTTTTATCTCAGTCTAAGGCTTTATGCATATATAATATATCAAGTCAAGTGATTATATAATTCTCAGTGTAACATTTCTTTAGTCCTAAATTAAGTTTTGCTCAATCTTAATATTTAGAGTGAGTTTTCTTTATGTAAATTCTTTCAAAGTGCTGTAATTTTTATTGTCTACATATGTATATTTTTTTTGTAAAGAGTGTATAATTTAAATCCCCAGTGTTTGTTACAGTACTCTCCCGTATTCCAGTTATCAATCAATGTTCAAAATATCTCTCTCAAAGGAGGAATCGCAGCTTTGAAAATCAAAAAACACTTCCACGCTGGTCGAAAATATATAAATAGTTATCCAGCACTCACACGACTGCCTTAAGCTGCAGTCAAATAAAAAAAACATTCGCTCCGAAACATTCACCACTGTCGTAACCTAATTAAAAAATGTAAACAAACAATCTCATTTGTACCAACAGTCTTTCTCACCACCAACGATCATTCTCTAACTACCACTTGCTCTTCGGCGCGCACCGCAGTCACACAAACACACAAACAAACACACAAACACACACACAAACACACACACAAACACACAAACACACAAACACACACACAAACACTCTCGCGCGATCTAGCAAAACTAAAGCAAATGAAATTCTCTCTCTCTCTCTCTCTCTCTCTCTCTCTCTCTCTCTCTCTCTCTCTCTCTCTCTCTCTCTCTCTCTCTCTCAGGATTTGGCAAAACCAAAAATAAAATAAAACAAAAAATAAATCCTCCACAACAATACCTTATTATCTTTTACTTTACAAACGACTACCCAAAAGAATAGTTGCTGCTTATTTTTCTTTTTTCCGCTGGTTATCTCTACCCTCCACTACAACAATAATTGGCAGAAGACCCCATTGCTTTCCCAACATTACAAACATAATGTGAGTATTTCTTTTATGTTTAAAGAAAAATCATTAGAGTTTTTAAAATATATCGCTAAAATAATGGCCCCTAGGGCAGGCAAGCGCAAATCATTATATACTGCTTGACATTACATAGGAGAGGCGATGTTTTTTGTTCTTTGCGAATGAAGTAAGCCGCACAGGAGCAAAAAATATTTTACAAACTTGTTTTGCTAAAGTGATTAGTCTCTTTTCCTTTGGATAGCTCGGAAATATTTGTTTTTCTTTTTTTTTTCTTTTCCCAACCTAGTCTTTTGACAAGTTTGGCACCGAAACAGTTGATTAATCTCTGAAATGAACGTCAAATCTCATCAAAGTATGTTATTTATTACAGGAGGAACATAAATTTTTATTAAAAACATTTTCATGACTGGATGTATATATTTACCCGTTTATTCATAAAAAGAACATCTAATAAAGACATTTTCCTAGATGAGAATTCCAAGCATATATTGCGAGTCTGGCCACCCAAATAAAACTTAGTTCAAAATAAGGAGCAACTTCTAATTATATATCTAAGACTGCTACACATTAACCCATTAAGGCCGTGGTAGCCTAAATATTGGTGTAAATAGACAACAAAGCAACATAATTTAAGTTACAACGAATAGCAAACTCAAAAGCCAAAACATTCACCTCTTTTCTACTGTTATAAAAAAAAAAATTACATCATTGTCTCAGGTGGATAAAATCTTAAAAAGAAAAATAAAATTTTGAATTTATTGTGTTGCAGTTACTGCTGGAATTTTGTAAATCTTTGTAACTGGCCCAGAAACATTCATATCAAAATGTGAAGAAAATTTAATTTGGTTTATCTTTGTGTGAGCTAAATTGTAAGTTTATCTGCGACTTTGTGTATTTTTTTTTTTTTTGGAGACTTTAATCCTTAGAGTGTTAAAGGTTATCTTTTTTCATCAAGTATCAAGATGAAATGTTGGTGTAAAATTTAATTTCAAGTGAAATAAGTGATTATATACTTTTCATATGTATTTATTTTATTTTTTATCTCAGTCTAAGGCTTTATGCATATATAATATATCAAGTCAAGTGATTATATAATTCTCAGTGTAACATTTCTTTAGTCCTAAATTAAGTTTTGCTCAATCTTAATATTTAGAGTGAGTTTTCTTTATGTAAATTCTTTCAAAGTGCTGTAATTTTTATTGTCTACATATGTATATTTTTTTTGTAAAGAGTGTATAATTTAAATCCCCAGTGTTTGTTACAGTACTCTCCCGTATTCCAGTTAAAAAAAAAAATTGAAGTAAGAAGTTGTTTGTATAGTTCTTAATAATTATTACCGGCTTTTTTTTAGTGTACTTAATAGACCATTGGATATTCAGTGTTTTTATATATTGCTTTTTGGGAGTTATTTAATTGTCTCAGAGCTTGAGTATTAATATTTTGAAAATAAACGGTTTAATGTCAAAACAAAAAGGTGAGTTTGGAACTCGATAGGCTGATACGGTAAGCAGTTCTTCTAGGAGAAGGACACTCCAAAATCAAACCATTGTTCTCTAGTCTTGGGTAGTTCCATAACCTCTGAACCATGATCTTCCACTGCCTTAGGTTAGAGTTCTTGAGGGGACACTCGGGAACACTGTTCTCTCTTATTTACCCTCCTCCTGGTTTTGTTAAGTTTTTTATAGTTTTTATAGGAAATATTTATTTTAATATTGTTGCTGTTCTTAAAAAAATTAATTTTTCCTTGTTTCCTTTTTTCAGTGGGCTTTTTTCTTTGTTGGAGCCCCTGGGCTTATAGCATCCTGCTTTTCCAACTAGGGTTCCAGCTTAGCAAATAATAATAATAATAATAATAATAATAATAATAATAATAATAATAATAATAATAATAATAATAATAATAATAATAATAATAATGCAAACTTTGCCAACCAATATATATATATATATATATATATATATATATATATATATATATATATATATATATATATATATATATATACATATATACACATATATATTATCATATTTGGGTTCCCAGACCACGGGACCATAATATAATAAATTTATGGCGCCCAGATTTCTGGGATCGAGTGAGTCTGCTTCAAGTATTGGTGATAACAGGGCTGTGTTTTCGTTAAAGGTTTGAACAATTTAGTGTTGATATGATTTTGTATACTGTTAGGACAGTTTTGGAGAGGTATTAGATATTGTAAAATACAAGATTGGACAGTTTAAAATCCAAGAGTTTTTGAAAAACTTGAAGGTTCAGGAATTGTCAGAAGCTAATGTAACTCAATTTCATCGGCTCTCCATTCCAAGGGCATAGGGTGGTCTTGCAATGAGAAGGATGATTAAAGACTAAATCAAGTATCTACCTTTAGATGTGTTGATAAACTCGGGGAAATTGTCAGTAGAAGATATCGTAGCAGTTTCATAAACTGTTGCAGGAGGCTGAAGAAGACTTTGTAGCAAAGCAAGGATCAGTCTACCACAAACTGAAAGATTGAAACAGATAGGGAAGCAGAGACTGAGATTTGACAAATTGCAGCAAAGTAGAATTTGATTAAGTTGAAGATAATGGTAGAAGATAAAGTAGTAGCACAACATGCGAGGGAAATGGAAGCATGAATGAGAAGAAGGAAAAAGAGAAGAAGCCAGAGAAGTTGGAAGACATGGGATGAGAATAAAAGAAAAAGAGAGAAAATACGAAAAAGATACAGAGAACGAGAAGAGAAAGAGAGGGAAGAGACAAGAGAATTTGCATGACACACAAGAGAATTGGAACTGTTGAATGCCAGTGCAAAGTCTACAATGCAGACAGAGGGGAAACCTATTAAGCACTATACCGTGTTTACTGTGATGAACACCCAGAGGTTAATTTCAAAGCTCAAAGAAGAGGCTCTTGACAAATTCTTTGACCATTTTGAAACAATCGTATCGACAATGCAATGGCCCGAAGATAAATGGTCTGAGTTATTGTAAAGTGTACTCTTTTGGAAAGGTCGCAGTCCTTATCTATCTTTATCTCATGACCAGAGGAAGGAGTATCAAGAAGTGAAGAGGAACATACTTTAAGTGCATCATATGACCTCTGAATATTATGATGAAAGGTCCCGAAGTTTGATGAATGACGAGAAAATTACTTTCCTTAATTACGCTTATAAGACACGACAATGTTTTAAGAGGTGGACAGAGGCTGCTAACATGAGGTACATGGCTGATTTAGAAGAATTGATAGTACTAGAGCAATATCTATGGGGAATTCCCATACATATTCAAAGGTACTTGAGAGAGAGAGAGTTAAGGAAACTTGATCAAGCCCCTTCACTGAGCGAAGATTATAATACTATCAGTCGTAAACCCTCCTAAGAAATAAAGTTTCAATAGTTCTTCCGACAAAGTGTCAAATATTCCCTGAACCATGGAAACCATTTCAGTAATAAATATGTGAAAAAGTTCAAAATTAGTAACAGAAGTACTGTCCCTTTGCAGAATTTGATAGTACCACAGCAACAATTGTCGTATCGTCCTCCTTCAAGTATTGTTAAAGACGTGCAGAAGGTTAATATTGTCTGTTGTAAGTGTGACAAAAGGGGCCATATTAGTAAGGAATGTTGGTCAAACCAACCGAAAGCAGTCGCCCAAGTGATTAAGGATAATCCAATTTACTAGAATGCAAACAAGAAGAAACAATTGGGAAAGGGCAAAGAGGAAAATAAACCCTGCTACGTTTGCACAATGATGAGGACAAACCTAAAGAGCATAGATACTTTTAAACCATATATTTATGAAGATATGTTAGCAGCAATAGACTGGGGTGAGTGAACCGCGGTCCAGATATTGCGCGACACTAGTTGCAACCATAGTGTCGTGATACAAGGAGTACGCACATTGATGGTGCAGTCTCTCAAAGGACACTCGGTTATTTTGAAGGGAATAGGAAAATAAGAAGTTACCCCTTTTTGCCATTTGAAACTCTCATGTGAGTTGGTGACAGGTAATTTTGATTTTGCGGTAAAGGATTATTTTGCCGTCGAATGAGTAGAAGTCTTACTGGGTAATGAGGTTGGTGGAGCACCGTTTTTGCCTTTTCCACTATAACAGAGAAACCATTTGAGTATACTCCTATGAATGAACTCGAGAAGGACTACCCATATCTGTTTCCTAGTTGTGTAACAACAAGGATTATGACGAAGAAAGTACCCGATGAAAAAGACAAAGAAATCGAAAGAGAAATGAACTTTGAGGAATTTTTTTCCCAAAGGAGGGTTACCTTGAAGGTGTGCAAGAGGAAAACTCCCGAGTAACATCAAGAGAAAAGGAACGACTTACGAGTAGACAAGAAGACAAAGAAGATATGGACCTGGAGGAAATAGAAAACTCAGAGTTAGAAGCAGGAAAAGGAGTAGTAAAAGGCTTATAAGACTGCAATGAAAAGACGCAACGTTAATAGAGTTATTATAATGTTTGGTGGATGAGACGGAGGCAGAGCAGTCTCTGTCTTATTATTATCTTAAGGATGGCTTGGTTATGAGGAAGAATAGACTCGCCAATATCCCTGAGAATGCTGAATGGGGGATATACTGTCAGATATTGATTTCCACACCGTTGAGAAGACAGATGATTGCCATAGCTCACAAGACGGAACGTACAGTATAGCGATAAGGAAGATGAAAGAGATAATTATAAAACACTTTCTCTGGCCTGGCGGGCATTATGATGTAAGCCATATTTGCCTTGCTTGTCATGTATGTCATATGATTGGAAAGCTAAATGAGTACATTAAGAATGCTTTTTTACTCCCGATAGAAATGGGAGTAAAACCCTTCAGCAAGGTAATGATCAACATTGTGGGAGCTATACCAAGAACGAAAAAAGGTCAAGAATATATGATAACTTTGATGTGTCTAGTGATGAGATACCCTGAAGCCATACACGTTCGGAACATCAGTCCCCAAAAAAATCTCTGAGAAGATACTAGATTTTTTTCACTAAGTCTGGTATTCCAGAAATAATTCAAAGTGACTGAGGAGCAAATTTAACGTCAAAATTATTTCAGGAAATAGTGAAACTGTTGGATGTGAATGAACAACTATAAACTACTTATCATCTGGAGACCAGAGGTGCAAAAGAGAGGCTTCATCAAACTTGAAAAAGTTTGTTAAAAAGTTCTGCAACAAAAAAGGGAATAAATGGGATATCAGAATACCGTAGATGTTATTTGAGGTACGTAAGGCTTATCAAGAAAGAATGAGATGTACCCAGAATGGAATAGTATTTGGACGAGGAGTATGATGAATTATTAAAATGTTAGCAAAAAAATGGAAGGACATACAGGAAACATATGGAGAATATCACAAAAATTTGAGGACAAGGATCAGCGAGATAAGGGAAATCTCCCAAGAAAACCTTAAAACGAGTCAAGAGAAAGTGCAAAAAAGGTTTCATATTTCAAGTTAGGAAAGACAATTTTAAGTAAGACAACAGGTATTGGCTTTCTTGCTAATAATGAGATTCCCACCAACCAACAAGTTCCAAGAACCATTAAAGATTTTGGAGACGACCAGTGACCTAACCTACATTACAGGAACCCCAGGAAGAAGGAAAAGGCAAAGGAGAGTACATGTTAGCCGACTGAAACGCCACTTAAGCGAAAATGAGACAGATGCTTCAGAAGTTTGTATGGCGCAAACCATACCATCCACGGAAGACTACAATGGATGTAAGTTAGGGGCCATAAGTATTGTGAGTAATTCTTCTATCATTCGGAACCTGGAAGAAAGATTAACTCATTTGAACCAGGAGCAACAAGAGAAATTACGCCGATTAATCAGAAATTTCCATGAAATTTTCTCGGACTTTGTGAAATGAACCAACCTGATGAAGCATGAGATACACCTCAAAACAATAGAAATAGCATTTAAACAACGTGAGTATTGACTATCGCCATATCACTGAGAGGCCATGAGAAAGGGAGTGGACTATTTGTTACAAAACAGATTAGCCGAACAGAGTTCTAGCCCTTACAGTTCTCCAAGCTTGTTAGTAAAAAAAACTGGACGTATTTTTTAGGATGTGTACAAACTCTCGAAAGTTGAATTTGACTAGTGTTGCCGATAATTATCCATTGCTACTTATTGACCACCTACTCAACAATAAGGACAACCAAGGTTTGTCTCCAAGATTGACATGTTAAAGGGTCATTATTAAATTCCTATGGACGACAACGCAAAATTGTTATCAGCTTTTATAACCCCATTTGGGTTATATCAATACACCGTCATGCCATTTGGCCTAATGACAGCCCCACTGCTTTTCAACGAGTAATGAATAACCTGATAACCTCCTAGTATTGAAAGAAGGAACAGGCATATATCTCGACGATATTGTGGTATATTCATCGACCTGGGAAGAACATGTCTGAATCCTGAAGAAGGTATTTAAAAAGCTCTAAGGAGCACTCTTGACGATAAACCTGGAGAAGAGCGAATTTGGAAGGGAGAGAGTTTGCTACTTGGGATTTGAAGTAGGAAGAAGACTAATCAACCCGGTAGCCTCTAATGTCGAAAGAATTAGTAAAGTATCATCCATCCCCCTTACCCCGAGGAAGCAATTACAACGTATTTTAGGAATGGCTGGATTCTACTGACGTTTTTGCCCAAACTTTTCGGCTGTGGTAGCCCCTTCAATAGATTTGACTAGCCCCGAGAAAAAATTTGCATGGACCAGCGAGAGCCAGGAATCCTTCGACAATATGAAGGACTTATTAACTTTGTAACCGATACTGCGAGCACCTGATCTCAACAAGACATTCCTTATCCAAATGAATGCATTGGATAATGGGATCTGAAATATCTTATTGCAAGAACACTAGGAAGAAATTCTTCATCCTTTTTGTTTTATGTCGTCAAAGCTGAAGAATCATCGCCGACCCTACTCGACAGTTGAAAAGGAACTGGTAGTGTTAGTCACAGATATAAAAATGTTTAAGGTTTATGTGAATCGACAACAGAATGAGGAGACTACGGTGTATTCGGATCATAATCTTTTAATTTTCTATAGTAAGATGAAAAATAATCAAGGATTAACTAGATGGTCATTATGTTTGCAACCGTATGGCATTAATGTGAAGCGTATATCGAGTAAAGATAACGTGGTTGCAGATTGTTATTCTCAGGCGGAATTGATAGATTCAGGCCCGGAATAAAAATCTTTTGACGGGAGCTATTTTACGAAGCTGGTCCAGCGTAGAGTAAATAATTTATTCATGTATTTTATTTATTTCCTTTGAGTATTTAAGAGGTCAATAGCCAACTTAAAAGGTGAATTCTCTCATGAAGGAATAAGTTTGGTATTTAAATTACGTAAGAGATTTTGTCGTTTATATCATTGTATTCTTCATTCGTGTCAGTATAAGTAAATTTAGGCTATTTTTAGGAATTATCTTTTTATTTCACGTTTTTTTTTTTGTTACCAAGTCTCACATAATTTGATTTAGATTGTAATATGACCCTAAGAGATATGAATGAGGGTTTGTGTAATTTTTTTTATTGAGGTCTGGTGTCATGTTTGTTAGAAAATAAGCAATTCTTATATTTGTCATATGTTTTTGGAAGATTCTCAAAAACCCAGTGTAAGTTTTTATAATTATTTCATTTCCGAGAACAGTAGGTGGGCAGAGCTGTTGAGTGAGAAAATTGTCTTGAAAATAAGGTTCGTCCCCCGGAACTTTCAACTAGGTAATAACTTTGCCGTCACTAGGCACCTGACACAAGCCACGGGAATTATCTATTTAGAACAATCTAGAAAATATTAAGTCAATATATGTGTTCCCCAGGGATGCGTAAGGCAAAAGTAAATCAGCCTAACCTGTGAAGGAGTTAGTATATTCTCTCAAGTTGCTCGAGAGTATCCTCTCCAAAGTAATTGTGTGCCCAATATATATTGTGTGTCGTGTGTTAAAATATTGCTGCAACTTTGCCAGAAATTTGTAATTTATTGTGTTGTGGTGAGTGCTGTTAATATGTAATTGTTTTGTGCCGGGCCTAGGGAGATTTAAAGAAAAGAGTGAAGTATATTTATTTTTGCATAACTTTATGTGAGCTAAACTCGTAAGTTTATCAGCTACTTTATATAATTTGTTTGAGAGTTTATATATATATATATATATATATATATATATATATATATATATATATATATATATATATATATATATATATATATACATATATATGTGTGTATATATGTATAGATATATATATATATATATATATATATATATATATATATATATATATATATATATATATATATATATATATAGGCCTACACACACACATATATATATATATATATATATATATATATATATATATATATATATATATATATATATATATATATATATATATATATATATATATATATATGTATATATATATATATATATATATATATATATATATATATATATATATATATATATATATATATATATGTATGTATATGTATATGTATATATATATATATATATATATATATATATATATATATATATATATATATATATATATATATATATATATATATATATATATATATATATATATATATATATATAGGCCTACACACACACATATATATATATATATATATATATATATATATATATATATATATATATACATATATATATATATATATATATATATATATATATATATATATATATATATATATATATATAAACTTATGAAGCTTGATTAATGTAAGGTAAATAGAGCAGTTTAGCAATTATTTATTTTATATTTCATCATAAATTGAAAAGAGGATAGCCAGCTCTTAAGATTGGTTCTTTTCCTATAGACATAAGTCTATTATGTCAATTAGCTAAGATTTCGTCAATATTTCCATTGTATACTCTATTCAAGTTATTATTATTATTATTATTATTATTATTATTATTATTATTATTATTATTATTATTATTATTATTATTATTATTATTATTAATATTTTATAATCATTAATATTATTTTTATTATCATTATTATTATTTTTATTTTCATTATTATTATTTTCTAAGCTACAACCCTAGTTTGAAAGGCAGGAAGCTATAAGCCAAGGGGCTCCTAAAGGAAAAATACCCCAGTGAGGAAAGGAAACAAGGAAAAATAAATTTTTTTAAATACAGTAACATTAAAGTAATTATCTCCTATAAATACTATAAAAACTTTAACAATACCTGAAGAGAAAAAGAACATAGAATAGTGTGTTCGAGTGTACCGCTGAGCAAGAGAACTCTAACTAAACACAATGGAAGATCATCGTACGAAGGCGATGGCACTACCCAAGACTAGAAAACAATGGTTTGATTTTGGAGTGGCATTTTCCTAGAAGAACTCCTTACCATAGCTACTCTAGAGAGTCTCCTCTCTCATTACTTAGAAGAAAGTGGCCACTGAACAATGATAGTGCAGTAACCCATTAGGTGAAGGAGAATTTTTATTATTTATGTAATCTCAGTGTTGTCAGGTGTATGAGGACATAGGAGAATATGTAAAGAATATGCCAGGCTATCCGGTGTATGTGTAGGCAAAGGTAAAATGAGCCATAAGTAGAGGGGAGAATCCAAGGTAGATGTAAATTAATATGTTTCAAAATTAACTTTTTATTTCAAGATTTTTGTTACAAAGTCTTACATAAGCTGTTTAAGAGTGTTATGTGAACATATGAAATATGAACAGGTCTTATTTAATATTCTTTTATATTTTTATGAGGTATCGCGTCATGTTTGTCAGAGAATACACCATAAGCAACGTGTTTTGTAAATTTCCCAAAAAAGCTAGTGATAGAATGTTATCTTTTTTTTTAATATTTCAGGGACGAAGGGTGGGTGGAACTAGCTGAGCTGACAGAGAGTCACCTCACTACGTGTGATAGTTGCCAACGAAACCCAGGTTTTGTTTCCTTTTGTGTGGGAAAGAGTTCGAGAGGACAATACTTGGTAGTTTTGACAGCTTTGCTCATTCCCCCAAGCCTCCCAGTTCTTCGGGAAGTTTCTGGAAGTAGCTAAGTTTTATACAGTATATAAAGGCAACCCCATGGTTAGATATATAAATAGATATTCCTAACCTTAATGCAGCCACCATCCCCTCTCCTGCTCTCGCACGCAGCTTAGTGCATATATATATATATATATATATATATATATATATATATATATATATATATATATATATATATATATATATATATATATATATATGTATATATATATATATATATATATATATATATATATATATATATATATATATATATATATATATATATATATATATATATATATATATATATATATATATATATATATATATATATATATATATATATATATATATATATATATATTCAGTATTTGTATATATACATATGTAGTCCTTTTTTGGCCACACACACTCACCCGGAAATGAAGGTATGGCCACACTCACCCGGAAGTAACCGTATGGCCGTACACACTCACCCGGAAGTAACCGTATGGACGTAGACACTCACCCGGAAAAAATGGTATGGCCGCACACACTCACCCAAGGCCATAGAGACTTACTGTTAGCGTAAGTGTAGTATTTTTAAAGAGCTTTGTTTACAAACATTGATTTGAAGGACGTTCGTTTCGACAGTAGGTCGGTGTTGATGGAAGTGGAGTATTATTTTTGTTTACAAACATAGAGTTGAAGGTCGTAGAGTTCGTAATGACATACGTACGGGAACTAATAAAGGGAAATTGTTTACGGAAGTAGAGTTGAAGGCTGTACGTTACTGTGTTACTATTAAAGGGAATTTGTTTACAAATATTGAGTTGAAGGTCGTAGGGTTCGTAATGACATACGTACGGGAACTAATAAAGGGAAATTGTTTACGGAAGTAGAGTTGAAGGCTGTACGTTACTGTGTTACTATTAAAGGGAATTTGTTTACAAACATAGAGTTGAAGGTCGTAGGGTTCGTAATGACATACGTACGGGAACTATTAAAGGGAAATTGTTTACGGAAGTAGAGTTAAAGGCTGTACGGTACTGTGTTACTATTAAAGGGAATTTTTTTACAAATATTGAGGGTGAAATCGTAGTATAGTGGTATTATAGATAGTGTGACACTATTTAAGGGTTTTTGTTTACAAAACCTTGTTGGTGTTTTAAAAAAAAAAAACGGGTTTACGGTGTTTTTAAAAAAACGGGTTTAACTTTCGTCATTAACGTAGTGAGAGCGCGTCAACAGTAATACGAAGTCCGCTTACCACCCGTTACATTGTCCCACCTGGGCTATTTGTAATGATTAATTATTTGTAATGATTGGGGTAAAACATGCCCAGACAGTCTCTACATCCGAGTCAAAGGGCTAACCCGCGGCCTCTGTTCTCTACCTGTTGATAGGCCTACACCTGTCTTAACCTGCACTTGACGCGTAATCACGCGTAACCTCGAGCCCCCGTTTCGCACCGGTCAAAAGTCTAACCCGCATGGGACGCGTAATCTCATACGCTACCCGAAGATGCGTTCCCACCTAGACTATTTGTATTAATTAATCATTTGTAATGATACGGGTAAAACACGGGCATCCTCTGCACCGAGTCAAAGGTTCATCCCTTCGACTTTTGTTCTCCACCCGTAGGTAGGCCTAAGTACCAGTCCCAAGCCTTACCAGACGCCGTGGACAGTAATCGCTACACCGACCCAAGAGCTATTTGCATTGATTAATTATTTGTAATGATAGGGTAAAACACTCACAGTCTCCACATCCGAGTCAAAGGCCTAACCCGTGACAGGGCTAAAGCACCTGTCCCAACTTGCACCAGACGTGTAATCTTAAACTTTAGGCAAAGCTCTCTCTCTCTCTCTCTCTCTCTCTCTCTCTCTCTCTCTCTCTCTCTCTCTCTCTATCTCTCTACAGAGAAGGTGTAATAAAACACATAGTACTTAATATTTGTTTATTATTAGGAACAGACATACATATATGAACGAGTGTTAAGATGCTAAAGATAATAAAGCAAAACCGTGATATAATTTTCCTTCAAAATTGGATAATGATAATAATAATAATAATAATAATAATAATAATAATAATAATAATAATAATAATAATAAAAACAAAAGCAAAATATTTTTGGATAGGGTCTAAGATGAGTTCATACGCACACACCAAAATACGTGGGAGGATAATAAAAGAAACACATACTACTTAATATTAGTTTATTATTAGGAAACATTTCAGTAAAATAACCATACAGGATATTTTGAAAATACATAACTAAAGCGGATCGGCTTTATTTACGTCATTTTAGCAACTCACAAATCTACATTGATAATTCTGGCTTGGTGTGACGCCAGATATACATACATGGACGACTGTTAAGATGTAAGAGATAATAAAGTAATACTGTGACATCATTTTCCTTTAAATTGGATGGTGATAAATGTTCCATCAGTTTCCTTATAGCTCCACACACCCCGTTTAAAGTTACACTGTGGGTGAAATATATGTAATGAAACGCGCACAGAGACGAATTGTAATTTTGCACTCGCATAACATAGGCAAAGCACTTCATGTTTGAATGTCTTCGTAAAAATTCGGTGAAATACGTCGAATGTTCTTCAGGCCGCATACCTAAAGGGTCGTAAAAGATGATGTTTTGAAATGGGGACTTCTGGATAATAAAAACGACCCAGTGACCCACTTTACGATGTTGGTAAGAAGCAAGTGTATTTGCAATAAGTATAATTGACTTAGGTCTCATCAAGGGTATCTCGAACCCAGCCAAATGGTCACTGGATACGCATCCATAAAAGTGCGCCTCATTCCCGAGTTTATTCCTCAAAGCAAATTCTATATCTCTGGTATTCATCTTACACCTCACCCATACCACTTCCAGGGTACGACTACTTGGTCATTTTACCCCTCCCCGTTAATATATTTTCACCAAATAACGATATGGAAAGCGGGGGCAGTGGACTCCCAACACCCCCCTACCCTCTTAAAACACACACACACACACACACACACTTATTCTAAAATACCTGTAAGAGCATTTTTGTTATTATTAGGAAAAACTTCCTTTAAAAATATCCATCATGAAAACAGCGGATATTTTTACCTTCTTTTAGGAAAACTTTCATTAATGGGTGTTCATTTATTACAGGCTGAGTATTTACGCTGAAAGAATCCCTAGGAAAACTTTCATGTCTTACGCCCTGACGTCGCAATATACATTCCGGTTTTGATCGATAGTTATAACTCCCTGGGTTTCTCCAAACAATAAAATAAGCCTATTTTCGTTAATCTGTTGATCAAACGTTAAATTGATCCGCAAGTGCCCATTTCTCTCCACCTCGAGAGTATCCATTAATGCAATTTCGGGTTTGAAGTTGAATGCAATTACAGCCCGTCCACGATCGTAACAATCAAAATGAATTAGGTGGTCATAAGTTAACCCTAAAGATTTTAATGTGTCGTAGTAAAGATGGGAATAATTTTCTGGGAATTGTGACCTTTTGTTATATAAAGTGGAACCATTTAGCGTTACTCCTATATGACTTAAATTATTATGTCCGAAATAAATGGGATTTCTATTCAATACTCCATTAAAGCTCTCCATATTAACAATGGTCAGGTATAATTTTTCAGGTATGACCTTATTGAAAGGTAAATCCAACGTTGCCTGAGTCTGATTAGGAGCCAACGCGTACGTCCTGTAAAGTGTTTTATTAAAGACAGTTTCCACGGAACTATTAGGATTCGAAAGTGCTCGATGGAGTGCCAGTAAAGCCGGTGGTCTTGGGATGACTTTATCAACGTGTAGTCTAGCTTCTTGGAGATTAAATTTAAATTCATCGATAGTTGCAGTGGAATTAATGAACCACGCATTCGGGCTAATTCCAACTTGATACGAACATCTATGTTATCCATCAAATATTCATCTACTGAGGCAACATCGAGCATAAGCGGTTGAATGATATGAAGTCCTTCTCTTTTTCCCTTAGTCACTCACTCCTTTTCCATTTTGTTCAATTTTGTAAAATAATCAGCAGGAAGTACATTTGAAATGGAAGTCCCCTTGCAATCCTGGAAAAGATAACCAAGACGCCCAATTGTTTTCACAGTGTGGTATTTAGCAATAGTTAATAACTTTATAAAAGACCAGTAATTGAAATGGGGATTTGAATCTACAAGTCTTTCACTGATATAAACCTGGCTTGACTTAAAGATTGTATTCACCAAAGCATTGACGAAGATAACGTCTGTGGCATCACCTAACGCACTTCCATCTGGGGCCGTGACTTTTAAATGAAGTTCTATAGCTAGACTCGCTAAATCAATTAGAGTTCCTTCTATGCCATTGATACGAAATTCGAGATAGCGATCAGTGATAGCCCCTCCCGAGGTAAGATTAGTAGGGAGAATAAAAGACGTCTGGCGATCAGTGACTGATGTCTCTACTATCCTCATCCGTTTGGGTCTAGGAAAACTGTCTACGACACCAGCGGTAAAATGGGATGTTGGTAATTCATTCCCCACATGGCCAGCAATTCTCGGAGCAGCAGATGCCATTGTTAATGTCTTTGCTCAAGCACTTATTTACAGGAACTAAATTACATCGCGCTAAACACGTCTTTATATCCTAAATTCCTACGATGGATTTTCTTTTTATTTACTCTTCTCTTGCCATTTCTTTTAACTTTTTTCCTTTTCTTTCCCCGGCCAGTAACAATGCGTCTCCCAGTCGATTTTAGCGCTTCTACCCCCCTTTGTTTAAGATTAGACCTGAAATCTTTTGTTCCCTGCTGTAAATCACCTATAACATTTCGACCAAATTCTAGGGCCGATGGTTAGACGGCTTTTGCTGTAAAGGGTGCGACTCTTTTAGCCAGTCCAGCTAATAGGCTAAAAATTCTACCACCCTGTTGCGAACGCCTGGGGGCTCTAAATATCTCAATATCACCTAGAGACCCTCCTCGTTGAAGTTTTATGGGATCACTAGTAAATATGATACTGAACTCCTCGGGAGAGCGAGGGATAAACGTAACCCTCATGATGCCTCGCTCCGGAATAAACCCAAGTGCTTAGGTACTTGCTTTTATATTGTTTTCTGCTTCGGCCTAATATGAAGAATGCATATAGTGCTACTATCCTCACGAAAGTGTATTGCTCGTCCTTCTTGACCAGTCAAGCGGATTGATACTGCATCCAATTCCTTTGTCCCTAAGGGATAATACACGTAATTATGATACCCCCTCGTTTTACTACCCCACATACTAAAGCTGTCTAATATATTAACTTTCTTACCTCCGAAATAAGATCTTTCAACAATATCTGAATAAACAAGAACAAAATCTACCCCGGATGTTGGGGAGGGAGGGAAAGGTGCCAGCAGATTATGCGTCTTAATCACGGGTTCCCCTGCAGTGGTTTCAAAAATTTGATATGGTTTGTCTGTATTAAAACCCAAAGTAGCTCCAATTCTTTTTCCAAATTTTAATTTTAGGGCCTGAATGGGACCTTTTCGATAAATTCCCTCTCTTGTTTCCTGTCTCTTTATGAACTTGAGTAGAACTCTCTCTCTTTGATAATTATATTCTAATAGACCTGTCACGGGTATATTTTCCTTATAAAATTCGACCGGTAGGACGTTCTTCAAAGCGTATGTTATGTCTTCATTTATACTGGATACCATATAGCCAGTATTAGTGGATAGAATGCTTAATCTAGGCTTATAGGTTTCCTCTGTACGTGACGTAATAGTAGGCTCACCCCCTATGGATATCCGCACCTTTGTAATATTTATTTCTATTCCGGAATCAACTTCACCACTGACGAGGCCATATATTTCATTGGGGTAATGAATATTGATGAGTGCTACTTCATGCTCCAAATTATGATCTAAATTCATACTATTCTGAAGCTTATTTGTAAAGTTACCTGCATTTTTTTCAGGGAAAATATCCTTATTACCCAGAGAGGTCAGTGTTACGATATGGCTCTCGCCACCCATTGTGGCTAAAAAATGACTGAAAGTTTTCTACTTGTGTTGGGAATATTTAAACCAAAAGACAGTACGACTTTTTATTAATGAAGTCACTATTACATAATTATCCCCGAATAGGGATTACATAACCCAAAAACCAAAGACAGTAAGACTTTTTATTAATGAAGTCTCTATTACATAATTATCCCCGAATAGGGATTACATAACCCAAAACCAAAAACATTAAGACTTTTTATTAATGAAGTCTCTATTACATAATTATCCCCGAATGGGGATTACTCAACCCAAAGATAAAAGTACAACATGACAAAGTTTATAACTATTTTTTGACAGGTAAAATATCTGAAATGAAAAAATCGTCTCATTCGCAGAAAGGGTACATTACGCCAAACTTAAGGGTTCAAAGACACTTACATAATTATTCCCTGATGCTGAAAGGGGATTACATAAACATAAAAATACATGATATTTTTTTTCTTTTTCAAAGAGAGAGAAACAAAATATAAGAAAAATTAAATCCACACATTCGCAGAATGAGTACATTACATCAAACTTAAAAGTTCAAATGCACTTACTGGATTATTCTCATTCGCAGATGAGAATTACATCATCCAAACATAAAAACAAAATGGTCTACTTTATTACTATTTTTTAAAGTAGAATACGAGAAAATGAAAATCACCTCATTCACAGAATGAAGAGTACATTTAGTCAAACTTAAAATCGAAAAATAATAAACCCTAAAACTTTTTTTTCAGTGAAATAAAAAAAAATAACATTGAAAATAATCAAAAAAGGGCACTAGCGGGTAAATCCTTCGGCGCTGCGAGTGAAAACCTTTCCAGGTTTCCCAATTCTGTGGGTAACGTGCATTTTTCAGTGGCTAATAAAATAAGCTGATTATCACTTCCAGCCATTCTCCTCGCTGAATTCTCCAACTCGGGCAAATAGTACTGCATCCATATTGGATCAGCATGACCAAACCTCCCAATTCCAATAGGTACAGCGAAAATTTTTATACTATCATTTTTTTTTCCATTGCATATAGTTCTAGTTCGTTTAGACATCTCTTAAAGTTGAAAATGCGGGCCTCGGTAGTATCATTTTGTAGATTTACGGCAAAATGAGTATCTTTTGAAGTTTCCACATACGACCGAAGCTTCCCATCACTATCGTTGTCGTAAGAATACCCATAGTTAAACTGTGTAATTAGGGTGGCTACGTATGGTACGCTCGCCGTGGGGAAACTCGCGGGTTTCCTCAGGATGGCACTTCCTACGGGATGTCGATCGTCACGAATGCAGCGGGACAAATTAAAAAGACGTCTTCTACTACTCCCAATATCACCGTATGGGTAGGCTTTATACGTCTCACCAGCTAGGCCGTATGACTCAACGGCTATAGAATTCCCACCCACTACCAAGCAGACATCGCCCCTCTTTAGGACCCTGTCCGTAAAGGCTGTGATGGAGAGTTTAAGAGGGGAGTACTGCATTCTGAGGAGGTCCTGATGTAGACTGAAAAGTTGCGGCGTCAATCTCCGCACATCACCTCAGTCATAGACACCCCAACCCCCCGCCGTTTCCTATTTCGGGTGGTGCTACATGTTAGCACACGTATTTCCGTTTCCTATTTCGGATGGTGCAACATGTTAGCACACGTATTTCACACCCATCTACACCAGACTGTAATTTCTAATAAGGAACCCAACGCAGTTTGTCTTTTAATTCTTTTCTTTTAGTTTCCTCGCGTTTTCGACTACCTTTCCCAATTTTCACCTTACTTCCATAAATTTGCAGCCGAGCTTTTGCATTCTTTATATATGAATAAGGAATTCCCGCTGTATCCAACAGGATTTTATAAAAAGGCAGGTCCTCTTCCTCTATAGCCCCCACTTGTTGAATCAATTTCTTTAACACTACCATTACATTTAAACGATCGATGGGTTTTCTCAAATTTCTACTATCATCCCACTGTAAGTCATTCCGTCCTTCAAAAAACTTGAGAAAAGCAAGGGCGTGCCTTCTGTTGGTGGGTGTTAGTTGCATATCCATCAGATGGTCGAGATACACTACCTGTTTAGGGAGGGGGAGAGGATAGGCCTCACATTTTAGTTTTTCCCCTAGCCCTTTACGTCTTCTTTTCTTTGGCTTACTTTCAAACTTGGACTTCATCGCTTGTATCATTTGCAATAGATTACGTAGTAAATCACTATTATCTCCTCCTCCCCCCCCCCCCCTTGCTGCTTATCTCCCTTTCCATTCTCCTCTACATTTTGTTTAGAGTTTTGAACTCTACTTTCCCCACTGTCTTGGTGGAGACTAAATCCTTCCGCCGTCTTCCTCGGTATTAGGCAATACTCCTTCATCTTCCTAGCAAACCCCCAATTAGACTCGCTGCTAAAGGCAGAAGTACTGAAAGTATAGCACCCCCTCTCTGTGATGATAAAATTTTTCTTTTCTCTTTAAGCGGTGTCTTTTTCCGAGCTACTGTCCTTATTTCATTCCTATATTTCTTCACCTTTTCTACTGATTTACTATCTCAAGTCAGATTTTCCTTTAAAAAGTTGGAAAAGATCTCCGATAATCAATCAAGAAGGGTCCTCTTCAGTAAAGGAATTAATTCAGACCTTTTTTTGGTGAGGAAGTTATTTAAGAAGAGAAGAAAATCAGAATGTTTGTGTATGTGGGATTTCATTTCCGAGTTTTCCCGACTAACCTTTCAACATCCTTACTATGTATCCACGAGTTAAAACTTTGGGGGTACCCTCTCCATGATACGAGATACTTGATTGTTCCCTTCACGACTTTCCTTCTGATAATATCTATAGGGAAAGTTTCTGGTATATACGTGGGTATTAGTTCCGCTCTATAAAAAACTCCATCAATTTTCTCACCGGCAAGATCTTCCAGATAATAAGTCAATGGGGCCTGACTCTTGTCTACGCTTCTAATTTTGAATATTTCTAGCATATTTTGTATTTTATACCCGCGATGGAATACAGACCGTCGGAGCTCACTCGCAATACGCACAGACTGACCCACTTCTAGTGCATTACTATTTTGTTGGGGTTTAAACACGCTTGCTTTATACATTTTCCAAAATTGCTGCGTAATGATTTTTGGGTCGGTATATCTATGGACTTCAAGGGGAGTCAGCCCCCCTCCTAATCCTCGGTGCGGGGATCTATTATAGTTTTTTCCAAGTTGGGGGAGGACGTCAACATAGACGAGGTTATTTCGCAGAGTTAAATGCTTATATATCTTTTGCTTTAGCGTACGTATAACACGCTCGGCAATGGCGGCTTTGATTTCATATGAGGAGACGCTGTAAAGTTTTATATTTTTTTCTTCCAGGTACTTAGATGTAAGTTTGTTATAAAATTCTGACCAGCGGTCGGTAAGAAGAAGACTAACCCCCAGAAATTCGGGTAAGGAAAGGATCGATATTAAGCCTTTTAACAGAGTCTGTGCTTTCTTGTTTCTGAGAGGAACAATCTTGAGGTAACGGGAGAAGATATCTATGCAAATAAGAAGATAGTTTACGCCCTTGTTAAATTTAAAAAAACGTCGCATATCCGCGAGATCGCAACTGATAATAACTCTAGGAGCTGGAGATACCATTTGACGTCTCGGGAAGTGTTTTCTTGTGAGTGTATGCAATGTATGAGCATCTTTCGTCGCCAAATAGTCTTTTACATTACTTAAGGTAATTCCCGGGTTCAAAGCTCTAGCGGCTTTGTAGATGGATTTTACACCCCCCCAGCTTGATGGGTGTGAATAATTTTCATATACGGTTTCCAAAATCTTTCTCTTTACGTCTCCCATTCTCCAAAAACTACCTCACACGAGGAACTCCCTGCTATATTTGTTCTCAACTGGAGTTCGCTAGGAGTATTTAAACTTAAATCCACCAGCAAATGGGAAAAGGGTTTAGCCATAACAGCCTTTTTATAAACATTCACCAATTTTTTCAATAAAGGCGAACCGAATATTTGCCTTCCTAATAACTCAACTTGAGACATATCCCTAGTTCTCAGCAAAAGCATATGCGAGGTATTTATACTTATATTCCTGGCGTATTTACCACCGTAAAACATATTTTGCGTAATAAAAATAACAGAGATATTTTTATGACGACTCTTAGTAAAGAAGTCTACAACAATTTTGTCATGGACAGCCTCGAGAAAAACATCATCGAGGATGTATAATATCGAGTAGATCCCAGCTTCCGTATCTATCTCACTCATTGGGTCTACGATATTGGCGTAGAGAGAGAGAGTTTTGGCCCAATTGGTGAATGTGTTTTCAAAGTATGACTATCCACACCACACATAACAATGTGCGTGAACTTACTTTCGTACTTTAATATAAGTTGTTCAACCAAGAAAGATTTTCCCGAGTTGGAGAAGCCCGACACAATAATACGCGCCGGCTCTGTACCAACCGTGTGTCACACAATTGTACATAATTATTTTGTATATATTATGCTTGTATCTGCTGTCTTCCCTCGCACTAAAAAGAACCTGAATGATCATGTCTCCGGTTTTTCTCTGTAACATTGTCTGTCTCTCGAACAGGTTATGTCCTGTTGCCTTGAGGTTTTGTATATAAAGGAGAGTGTTCCTTAATAAACAAATCAGTTGATTGCATCCTGCCTTTGAGTTCACAACCCTCTCTCGGCCCGTCACATTGGTGACCCCGGAAGTCGACTATCTCCCACCGCCTTCCACCCCACCCCCTCGCCCCTTCATCGTTGGTACTATGGTGGACTCTGCAGCAGTTGGTGCTGCGGCCGCTCCATTCAAACTTACATCGTTTGCCAGCGGAGAGGCGTTTTCTTGGTTTCAGCGCGCAGAAGTCCAGTTTCGTATCAGGGGAGTGACTCGCTCAACCACCAAAGAGGATTATGTTCTCGCGGCGATACCCGAGGACACCTTCCCAGACATATCCGACTGGCTTTGTGAACAAGGAGACACCCCAATAGCGTATGACGCCCTCAAAACATACCTTCTGCAGCAGTACTCGCCGTTGACAGCCGCCTGTATAGCAAAGCTTATTCAGCTCTCGCAACAACCGTTGGAGGACCAAAGGGCTTCGCTTGCCCTCAGGGAAATGACCAGTATCGCTCGCCTTCAACCTGCCGCAGACGGCTCTTCTTGTGAGGTGAACCTACTTCGTGCCCTTTGGATACGCCGTTTACCCGAACCTGTACGCGCTGCCATACCCAACGTCGATAGTTTACCCATAAAGGACTTGATGACCAAAGCCGACGCCCTTATGGACAGCCACTTCAAGACCTCCATCAACGCCTCCACCCCTGACGACGAGGATGCCTATTCAACGCCAACCGAAGCTGACATGAATGCCGTAGGACATACACGCCTACCCCGTGACGTGCCGAAGCGGCAAAAAAGCCGCCCACCACCCACCAATCGCTCGCGACCCAACGAACGACTTCTACAGCCACTTACTACCTCCAATCCACCGCAGTTTTGCTACTACCTCTTCAGATTCGGGGCAACCGCGAAGAAATAAGCCGAGGATTGTCAGTGGCCAAAAAACGTGTAAGTAGGCCATCGCTTGTGGCGGTGGCCTCCCGTGTTTCTAATGTTTTCTTTTTACAGGATGCAGGAATGGGCGTGCGAATTTTGGTAGACACGGGTGCTTGTCGTTCTCTTTTGCCAAGGAAACTCTTCAAGGCACGACGTAGTATGTCTACATCTGCCGACGTCCGCTTGGTAGCTGCCAACGGATCTGCGATACCCACCTATGGTTATGAGAACCTCACATCATCGTTCGGAAATGGTAAATTCAATTGGAAGTTTTGTCGTTGCTGACGTCACAAGGCCAATCCTCGGTGCGGATTTCCTCTCTCATTTCCACCTTCTGGTCGATGTCGCCCACCGACGATTGGTCAACGCAAACTCGTACTTGTCGACACCTCTTCAACCCGCCCCCTCTAACCTCGCTCTCCACATCAGCGCACCCATGGATGCCTACGCCCACCTCCTCACGTCGTACCCGGAAATTTTCCGTCCAGAACTTCGCCAAACGCCCATGGTTCCTGCCAAGCACGGTATTTATCACCATATCACGACGACGGGACCCCCAGTCTTCGCAAAATTCAGACGTCTGGCACCGGAACAATTGGCAGCCGCCAAACAGATGTTCGCCGAAATGGAGGAAATGGGCCTTTGCCAAAAGGCCTCAAGCCCATGATCGTCAACCTTAAACATCGTTCTGAAGAAAGACGGCTCCCTCCGTCCGTGCAGGGATTACAGGCGCCTGAACATGCAAACAGAACCGGATCACTACCCCCTCCCAAACATTGCCGACATGACCTCTTACCTGCACAAAGCGAAGGTTTTCTCTACGCTCGACCTCCTGAAGGGGTATTATCAGGTGCCCATGAACCCAGAAGACATCCCCAAGACCGCCATCACCACTCCGTGTCGTACATACACCTTCAATTACTCCTGTTTTGGCCTTCGTAATGCTGGGGCAACGTTTCAACGTCTCATGGATGGCATCTTAGGGGACCTCCCTTCCTGTGTATGTTATGTGGACGACATACTTGTGTTCTCCTCCTCAAAAGAGGAACACCTCCGTCACCTGCGCATCGTGCTCGACCGCCTGCAACAAAACGGCCTTGTAGTCCGGCACGACAAGTGTACCTTTGGCGCCAACGAAGTGTCGTTCTTAGGGCACCGTATCACTGCTGAAGGAGTTCATCCCCTCCCTGAGAAGGTAGCAGCCGTTCAGAACTTCCCCGCGACCTCGACCGTCAAAGCTCTGCAGGAATTCTTGGGCACGATCAACTATTATCACTGTTTTCTGCCAGCCATTGCCACCACTCTTGCTCCCCTCTACGCCTCTCTCAAGGGCAAGCCAAAGGACCTGAAGTGGGGTCCCCTTCAAGAAGCGGCCTTCTGCAATGCAAAGAAGGCCCTATCAACTGCTGCGGCTCTCACTTTTCATATCCCAGGACTCGAGTAGGTGGTCAAAGGCTCGCCCCACCCATTGGCCTTCTTCAGCAGAAAACTGTCCAAGGCAGAATCGGGTTATTCTACCTTCGATCGAGAATTGCTGGCGGTGCACTTGGCTGTCCGTCACTTTCGCCATTTCATAGAAGGTACGCCCTTCGTCATTCGCACAGACCACATGCCGCTGGTGCACGCCTTCACTCGACAGTCTGACGCCTGGTCCGCCCGTCAACGCCGACATCTCTCCGCCGTGGCTGAATACAATTGCACCTTCCAAGACGTCCCCGGGAAAATGAATCCTGTTGCCGATGCCCTGTCAAGAAACACGTCGGCTGCCGTTCAACTGGGATTGGATTACAACGCCCTGGCTGAAGCCCAACGACAGGATCCAGAGTATCAAGCTTGTAGGACATCCTGCACGTCCCTCCGTTGGGAAGACTTTCCCCTCGAAGACTCCAACACCACCCTCCTCTGTGACGTCAGTACTGGTAGACCGCGACCTTGGATTCCTGCTCCCATGCGCCGACAGGTTTTTTATTCCATTCACGGCCTTTCACATGCTTTGTGCCGTTCTACTGCACAGCTGCTGAAGGCAAAGTTCATTTGGCACGGCATTTCTAAGGATGCTAAGGATTGGGTCCGCGCCTGTACTTCTTGCCAAACTTCCAAAGTACATCGACACACGGATTCAGGAGTGGGCCTTTCCTCAACCTCAGCGTCGTTTCGCACACATTCACGTCGACGTGGTAGGCCCCCTACCCACATCACAAGGACATCGTTACCTGTTTACCGTCATCGACCGCTACACTCGTTGGCCTGAAGCCATTCCCATGGAAACTGCAACGTCCGCCTCATGTACATCTGCCTTACTCTCTGGATGGATTTCAAGATTCGGTATCCCTGAGCATATTACTTCTGACAGGCGAACCACTTTCACCTCTCAATTGTGGACGTCATTAGCGAATCTCCTGGGCATCACCCTACATCAGACAATGGCCTAAAACCCCGCTGCCAATGGAATGGTTGAACGTTTTCATCGCACCCTCAAAGCAGCTTTGATGTCCCGCTGCAAGGATTGCAACTGGTTTACTCAGCTTCCCTGGGTCCTCCTGGGACTAAGGACCACTCCTAAAGACGCCCTCGACGTCTCGGCAGCTGAAATGGTGTATGGCGACCTGTTGGTCGTCCCTGCCGAATTTTTTCCTTCTACAACCTCCTCCGACGATCTCCAGCTCATACGTCACGTCGTGGGAAAATTTACTCCGTGCCGCCAGACTTACAAGCCCCCAGCGAAGCATCACATACCAACGGACTTGCACTCTGCAACGCACGTCTTCCTGCGCAACGACACCAGCAAGTCATCACTAACGCCCCCTTACACAGGCCCTTTCCTTGTGATCCGACGCAGTCCGAAAGCATTTCTCCTAAACATTCTGGGCAAAGAAAACTGGGTCTCCATTGATCGTCTAAAACCTGCTTATCTTCTGCCAGGTGACCTGCCTACAGTTCGCCTCTCTAGATCAGGGCGCCCTATTTAACATGTACAGTATGTCATTTTTAGGGGGGGAGCCATGTACCAACCGTGTGTCACACAATTGTACATAATTATTTTGTATATATTATGCTTGTATCTGCGCTCTTCCCTCGCACTAAAAAGAACCTGAATGATCATGTCTCCGGTTTTGTTCTGTAACATTGTCTGTCTCTCGAACAGGTTATGTCCTGTTTCCTTGAGGTTTCGTATATAAAGGAGTGTTCCTTAATAAACAACTCAATTGATTGCATCCTGCCTTTGAGTTCACATCCCTCTCTCGGCCCGTCACAGCTCCCTAAAAATGTCCAAGTCTTCTTCTTTAAAACACTTGTACATTTTAACAGATCCCGCATTTAACTGCGCCTTTACTCCAAATGCAATGATACAAGTACAGCGGAATGAATACCCCCATTAAGAAAAAGTAGCAACCCGCTTGACAGTACACTTAGATTCAAAAGTCCGCCGACACTCAATGGGAATCGTTCGTCAGAGGTCTCTAGTGTTACCATGACAACACAAAGAAAGAGTTGATCTTCTTACTACCTTCAAGGAAATGGGCGGAGACTTGTCCAACCTCAGCGAAAGCTTAAAAATATTACAAATCGAATTGCCATATTTAATACTGTGGTATCATTTGTCCCTCGAGTATTCACTGCAAATACACAAAAACACACATACACACACACCCATATATATATATATATATATATATATATATATATATATATACATACAGTATATATATATATATATATATATATATATATATATATATATATATATATACGTATGTATATATATAATTATATTTACTATTCTTTTGAGGAGCCCAGTAGACACTTTCAATGGATGTGTAGGTGGCGGGGGGGGGGGGTGTAGGTGGGGGGGGGGGATTACTCCTCCCCCGGGCAGTCCGACACTGAGGAATTTGAGGGAACAAGGAAGTCAATTGTATTTTAGAGGTTGTGGAAAGAGGTTAAAAAATTCTTAATACAACTTGTAAAATATTGTATCATTGCCTCAATCTAATTTGATAACCGTTAATGTTTCATGAAATATTGCTAACCTAATTCATTATTATTTCATTTGTAGTAGCTAGTAGCAACTGAATGAATAGCCGTTGTTGTTCTAAGGTTGATTAGTAACAAAAGTTAACTATTAACTTTGCATATTAAATAATCTATGATGGAAACAGTAAATACAGATGACTGAGTAGCTCTTTGAATACAATCAGAATTTAGTTTTTTGAATCATAAGGAATTGTATTGCGGTAAATGAGACCACTATTACATTCTAGCAAAACCTTTGAGAAATTTTCTTTATTAATAAATCATATAAAAAGTCTCTATTCCTCAGAACGACATATTTTTTTTTTAGATTTTGTAATGAAAGTAAGAAATACTAATTTTCCCGTAATATATTATCTAATTTTCCAAAAAAATATAAGCGCAGGGGGCATGAGCACAAAATGATTTCCTACACTATTACCTTGGCTGTTAGTTATCAGTGATTATGTAATTACTAGTAGCTTTATCTCCAGAAAATTACGTAGCTTAATAACGCTGACTTCTAATAATCGTGATTCAAATAGGCGTAAGTCTTCATGATCAAGTTCCTTTCACTCTTCCTTTATCCATTCGTTTATTAAACATCCTCGGCATTTTTTAAGAAAAATTGCCTTTTTCGCTGGTATTCATCTAAGGCCGTCAATTTTAGTTCCTAGTTTCTCACTATCCCTCCAGAAAAGAAATCTCTCATGAGCGGCAGCAAGAAACACCTTCACTTGACCATTCCAACCTGGAACCTTTCGGAATTTGTTTGAGGCCAAGACGAGATATTCCTTAGTTGAATCAGAAAATAAGGCATTTTGAGCACTATTTCACTCACATTTTTTATATAATTTCAATCACATTCCTTTATAATTATTCCAGTTAACAAAATATCTTGGTTGATTTTAAAGCAAACGGGCAAATTATCCTACAGAGTACTTTCGTAATGAGCATATTAATTGGAAAACTTGTGGTTTATGGAGGACTACAGAACATACTGATCTATTGTAACTAAATAGTATAACTTCGAGCCGGAAAAATGTTGGTATAAGGATTCTTTCTAACGAATCCTTCAAACACTCATAGGACAACGACTCTCTAATTACAGCTATTATTGTTCCCAAGTCTACCATTATATGGATGAGCATTTAAGTCCAACAAAATAATCCCGTTATCTCTACTCAATAATAACTATCTCCAATTTTGTCATAGGGCCTCAGTAATTATCAAGCAAATTAAAGCTCTTGTAATAGAGATTGATATAGTAACACAACAAAGATTTTACAGTATATATTTAAAATTCTAGTTTAAAAGTCAATGCAAACCGTTCTTAGCAACAAATACGGGCGGAAAAGGATCAGTGAAAACTTTTGTGAATAAAGGGCAAGTGAGTTGTGAACTAAAAACTGATATGGCACATCCCCTTGAATCTGAATGACTTGGGAACTATTTTTCAATAAAGTACCCTTATGTATTCCAAAATGTTCCTATCTATGAATATTTAAAGGCCTATGAAAGTCTTTAGCAGTCAATTTAGCATTCTAAAACTAAGTTTTTGGAAACATAATACAATCATTTTTATTGGAAACATTGCAATATCAAGCGAAGATTTCTCCTGATACGCATGAATGTCTAGAAATCAATTTATATGGTGACCAATTACTACATTCACTACTGTAATCTCTCTCTCTGTCTCTCTCTCTCTCTCTCTCTCTCTCTCTCTCTATCTCTCTCTCTCTCTCTCTCTCTCTCTCTCTCTCTCTCTCTCTCTCGCTCTCTCTCTCTCTCTCTCTCTCTCTCTCTCTCTCTCTCTCTCTCTCTCTGTGAATGTCCTGAAGGCTCGTATAACTCATATATGGCCTTTTTATGAATATTTTACAGCATCGAGACATAAATGAAACTAGAAGAAGACTAATGTCAGATCTCCGAACAATCTCATGTAGCTGTTAACGGAAGGAATTGTTAAGTTATGCCACTCCATTAATTTCTACATGTTTATACAAATTCTAGATTTATATATATATATATATATATATATATATATATATATATATATATATATATATATATATATATATATATATATATATATATATATGTGTGTGTGTTTTGTGTATTTGTATTGGAAAGTTGAGGTGTCAAAAGATACCACAGCATAAAATATGGCAACAAGATTTGTAATATTTTCAAGCGTTTGCTGAGCTTGGACAAGGCTCCGCCCATTTCCTAAGAAGTAGCAAGAAATGCAACTCTTTATTTGTTTTGTCATGGTAAAACTAGAGACCTCTAACGAGCGATTCTCCCTGAGTGTCGGCAGACTTTTGAATCTAAGTGTACATTTACAAAAGGAAAAGCGAACTTAGCAATTATATACATTAAGGTATTATTTTTTCTTCGAAACTCCTTCCGTGCCTTCCCTTCTACGCCATTACAGTGGAATTTCCATCAGTAGGAAGAAAGTAGCGAGAGAGGCCTCAATGTAAACTTAGCTCACCTTTTCGAAGTTCAAACAAAATGAGGTCAAAAGTCAAAGGTCAAAGGTCAAAGGTCAAAGGTCAAAGGTCACTCATATTTTCCTCTACCTCATTCAAATTCTAAAGAGTTTTAATGCACCAATTTGGATCTCTCTCTCTCTCTCTCTCTCTCTCTCTCTCTCTCTCTCTCTCTCTCTCTCTCTCTCAACTGAGAATACCTCTACAGCTTGTAAACCTGTACAATTTCAACAGAGCCATTCAAACGAACAAAGAAATTCAATTTCGAGGAAGGTACAAAATCATTAACAAACAAATGAACAGTTGTGGAATTAGGGGAACAAAATATGAACAATTGAAATAAATATAAATACCAAATTAAAACATAGATACACAAAATTGTACAAAACAATATTTCTTGACCCATCTCAGCAAAACATATCTGGAATAAACAAAAATCTTCTCTATCATTTCCGTTGGATTTCCTGGTTTTTTACAAGACAAAAAGAACTAAATTTATTTCACTTAATTCACCAGAGCAAATGTATTTTGATGAGACGGATTTCAAGGCTGAGAAATATATGAAGTGGATGACAATGTATTGAAATATAGATTTCTTCTTCGATATTTTTAGGTGATAACGTATCATCCTGATTCCGAATTTTCAATGAGTTTATATAATTAATTTCACATTTTATATTATAATGTTTCCATTTACGTTTTTCTTTGTAGTTTATCATTATTTCAATACGGGTTTACCTTCACATAAAAAATGTTTTTGTATTTAGTATTTAAGTTTTTTGACGAATATATTTTCGTATGTCTTTCACCTAATGGTTAGTGAAGTGACTAGAGATGTGTGCTTATGTTTATTTGTGTTTAATTTCATACATGAATATTCCTTGTTACATCAAACATCAGATATGCAGAGGAAATCCTTCTTTATAGACCCTATTTTGATTTTGTTTGATCAATTAAAAAATAAAAAATAGAATCTGCCCGACTGACTGAGGACCCCTGATGTAGAGATCCATCCAATAAATGAGACCTGTCCAAAGAGGCCCTTCCATACGAGGCACATCTCAGGAGTTCGTCTGAGGAGAGACTTGGATCGGATCTTCTCTTCTTCTTCTCCTTATTTCCTGTGGGAATCAACGAGCAACTTCTTCAAAATGGCAATTCTCATTCTCAACTTAATCCGTTTCTTAAGTGGCATTTACCTTCCGTCGTTCCCTTTCTCCTCCAGAGTTAGGCAATTTCAGCCCTAATATTGAACGTCTTAAAGGTGAGTTTTTTAGCAAGATGAAATTTTGCTTTTACGTTATATTTTCTCTTGTCTATAAAAGGGAAAATATATCTCAGATGATAGTGGAATAGATTGGTGGAATAATTTCCATCCTGTTATGGGTCTTAGATATCATCTAATTTGTAGGTAAACAAATATTTTAGCATTTTATTAAATTCTGTTTGTTTGAATCAAATAAACTCTTACATGATATTTAGTAGTATAAACAACATACAGTTCTACTACTACTACTACTACTACTACTACTACTACTACTACTATACTATACTATACTATACTATACTAATAATAATAATAATAATAATCCTTCTCGAGGTACATCTATCTTGTCAAATATTGCATCTGACATGATTCTGTGATACCAAAATATAAAATCTAATATTTCCTTCAAAATAAAGAAATACATAACCGTGACAAGATATCCAGGACATCTATGAGAGAGAGAGAGAGAGAGAGAGAGAGAGAGAGAGAGAGAGAGAGAGAGAGAGAGAGAAGCGTGTTTTGCCCTTTCACCCCAATGTAGGTGGATTTCCTTCGGGTAGAGGAAAGTACTCGCCAACCTTTTCTTCTCTCTTTTTCCACAAATTTTGATATACGCGAGGAAGTGGGTCTGGTGGAGAATAAGACGGTACCGCTAATTTGGGGAGAGGGTTGTTGGACCACCCTCGCTACTTGCTCATCCTCCTCCTCTACAATATCCGGATGACCGTATGCGTAAGAATTGTATTGACTTACGTGGAAACGTTTTGAGTCAAAAGATGAAAGGCACTTCTTTTCTACTTTAGTGGTACTCATCTGCCCCTGAACATTTCTTATTGTACGTACTGCGACGTAATTGACCCGATAATCTTCCAGGATTTGGGAATACTGTTCATGCTTCATACGAGAATGTAGGTGTCGGGGAATACCTTTTACCCTGTTAATATGCTCCCGGTTGGTTAGTAACAGAGAATACATTTTAGGTTTCAACGCTTTCACCTCTGCTATTGATGTACTACCAGTTTCCGATTTTAAAAGCCCCAACTTGCCTTTTCTTTCATTATTAAAAAGAGGGTGGTCTTCATCGAAGTTGGAAAAATCCATATACTATTTCAGGGGTTCTTGAGCAAACTCCGAGTTAAGGTCGGGAACTTCCAGAGCAAAAATGAACTATATGTGTCAGTGTAAATGAGTTTGACTTTATCACCATACTTACGCTTGAGTATTTTATAAAAGAAATAATAAAGATCAAATTTGGCCGCTTCCAGAATGGCAATCCTATATAATTAGGCATATTGATGGCAAACTGCGGAAGGGTAGAAGTACAGATAACACGGTCTTCACTCAAACGAATGGATGATTATAGCCGCGGGTTACGGGCCTCTTTTAAGTAAACCGCGGGCTTCGTAACAACCCGACTTTTTTCCGCATATTTCAAAGGGTTCAGTAAAGTCTTCCCAAAGACGCAGTTACTCATAGCCTTAAAAGCTTTTTTCTCTGTTGATGAGGTGGCCGTTGTCCTCGCTTCCATGTTAGTTTTGATGAAATCGTTCATGTAAGCACTTTGATTGAATTCATAGATTGAATGAACAGCTTCCAGTTCCAGATAAAATTCCATATACAGCTGTAGGAGGGGGAGGGAAATAAGATACTCCTTTTTACTACGGTGGGTGGCCATAAGTTTTTTGCACTTTACGCCCATCTGTTCTCCTTCCTTCTCTAGCACGTTTTTACAATAGGGAGATAGATTTCTAAAGGCGACTTCTTCATGAGATAAGCATAGGGGGAGTTCATCCGTCGCTCTAGCAACTTCTTCCGAAGGTACTTTTGTAGTGACGAGGAGCCAGTATCCCTTGTCCTCATTTGTGATTGCATTTTCAATACCTCTTCCTAAAAACGTATCTTTTTCTTCATCGGAAAGTTTACGAATCCCACCGGAGGAGAGGTTTCTAGTCATGACTGTTGCGTATAGAGAGTTGAAATCCAAATATAGAATGTAAGAGCTTTGGTGCTGGTCTGGATTAAAAGAAGAATTTATTTCACAGTTGTTGGCTGTGAATGACTGACGCAGAACGGAAGTGAACCCCCCCCCTCACACTGTGTCTGACGAGATTATAAAATTCCTCGTCATAGACGTGATCCAACTCAATGTTACTCATTTTAACCCTGGATAGGTACGCTCCTCGGACACCCCTTTAAGGGTATACTCGGACGCGAACGACCCCGACGCCAAAAAAAATTCTTGAAAAATCAGTTTTTGCAGTAACCTCCTTTTTTCTTTTGCAAAAAAAAACTTCAATGAATGCTTAAAACAACTGTAAAGATAAATACTACTCATCTGCAGAAAAACTATTTATTATAAATATTTTAAAAAATTAAGTAGAAAAAAAAAGACCTGACATAAAAATTCATAAAAAAAAGTTTATACATATATACACAAATCCTTTTAGAAATTGATTCTTGAATGTTTAGGACACATCTTGATGTATTTTGGATGAAGTCAGACCCATGGAGGTGAAGATCTGAAATGAGAAAAAAAGGGTAACTTTTTTTGGCCAAAAAAATTTGTCCAAATTTCATGAATTTATTTGGGTACCCAAATGAAATAGGAAGTGGCTAATTTTTTTAGGGAATAAACATATGTTATCCTAAAATAGAAATATGTAAAAAAATCTTTATTATTTTGTAAATTACATTTATATCAGGGGCCATATCTAGAGGTAATTTTTTGAGTACTTAGAAATTTCGTAAAAAAATACATATATTTAATATATAATATGATATTTATGCAGGTAAAAATATACCAAAATATCACAAATTCTATAGGGAACAAGAATATATATAGATAGGGCAGCTTACGCTTCGGATATGTCCACAAAATGGCCGCCAACCACACTGACTCAGACTCCCTAATCTGCCACTTGAAATGTAGGAAGGGTATGTCAATTTCAAGGTGTTATTTACTAATCTAATTATTATTGGATATGCATAAAAATTGTATGGTGGGTTGCTGGATACTTGTCGATTATTTTACGACTATAAAATTAAAATTCTGACCCAAAAGAATTTTTTTGAAGGGAAGTAAAATCGAAAAAAAAAATGTAAAACAATATAATATTTTAGCTAAAAAAATTTGATGATATTCAATCAAAAAAGAAGTAAACAAAATTTTCCGACAAATAAACATCTAGAGGAATCATTACTCTGTGATAGTTCCTTAGTACGTAGTAATTTTGAAAGAATTGGGAAAAAACGAAAAAATGGCAATCACTGGAAAATCGAACACATACCTATATATACGCCATATCTGGCTAAAAAAAAGATAGGCATGGGTAGTAGGATCATCTAGAAACACTTTCCAACACTATAAAAATATAAGTTTTGCGACACTACTTGCCAATTCCTTACGGTAACATGACTAAGCAAAAAAATGCAAAACAAATAAAAAGGGGCAATCGCGGAAAAATGGCTAACATTCTAATATACGGCATTTCAGAAAAAAAAAATTCAGCCACGTGCTAGTAAACCATCAAGGCACATTTTCCGACAAATAAACATCTAAATGAATCATTACTCTGTGATAGTTCCTTAGTACGTAGTAATTTTGAAAGAAATGGGAAAAAACGAAAAAATGGCAATCACAGGAAAATCGAACACATACCTATATATACGCCATATCTGGCTAAAAAAAAAAGGTAGGCATGGGTAGCCAGATCATCTAGAAACACTTTCCAACACTATAAAAATATAAGTTTTGCGACACTACTTGCCAATTCCTTACGGTAACATGACTAAGCAAAAACATGCAAAACAAATAAAAAGGGGCACTCGCGGAAAAATGGCCATTCTAATATACGGCATTTCAGAAAAAAAAATTTTCAGCCAAGTGCTAGGCAAACCATCAAGGCACATTTTCCGACAAATAAACATATAAATGAATCATTACTCTGTGATAGTTCCTTAGTACGTAGTAATTTTGAAAGAAATGGGAAAAAACGAAAAAATGGCAATCACAGGAAAATCGAACACATACTTATATATACGCCATATCTGGCTAAAAAAAAAATAGGCATGGGTAGCCAGATCATCTAGAAACACTTTCCAACACTATAAAAATATAAGTTTTGCGACACTACTTGCCAATTCCTTACGGTAACATGACTAAGCAAAAAAATGCAAAACAAATAAAAAGGGGCACTCGCGGAAAAACGCCAAACATTCTAATATACGGCATCTCAGATAAAAAAAAAAGACATGCACGTGTTAGCCCAACCATCAAGGCACACTTTCTAACACATAAACATAAAAAAAAAATCAATAATATACGGCAATTCCTTACTACGTAGTAAATTTTTACAAATATTGAAAAAAAAACAGAAATGGGCAACCGCAGTTAAATACCCAATATACCAATAACTACGTCGTATCTGACAAAAACAAAATCACGCATGAGTAGCCAGATCATCTAGACACACTTTCCAACACTAAAAAAGCAAAAGTTTTACGACACTATTTGGCAATATCTTACGGAAAAATGACTTGGCAAAAAAATGCAAAAAAATGAAAAAGGGGCACTCGCGGTAAAATGCCCGACATTCTAATATACGGCATCTCAGATAAAAAAAACGACATGCACGTGTTAGCCCAACCATCAAGGCACACTTTCTAACACATAAACATGAAAAAAAAATGAATAATATACGGCAATTCCTTACTACGTAGTAATTTTTACAAATATTGAAAAAAAACAGAAATTGGTAACCGCAGTTAAATACCCAATATACCAATAACTACGTCGTATCTGACAAAAACAAAGTCACGCATGGGTAGCCAGATCATCTAGACACACTTTCCAACACTAAACAAGCAAAAGTTTTACGACACTATTTGGCAATATCTTACGGAAAAATGACTTGGCAAAAAAATGAAAAAAAATGAAAAAGGGGCACTCGCGGTAAAATGGTCCTCGTGGTGATGAACGACATTTTAACTAAAAAAAAAATCATGCACATGGTAGCCAAACAATCCACCAAGACTTTCCACAACTGATAACCTATACAAGTTGCACCATTCTACGACAATTTCATAATACGTAATAACTTTGATAATTATGCAAACTACCTTAGAAGGGTAAACTCGGTCGCGCTCGACCCCGATGCGTCTCAGAAATCGGGGAAGGAGTACAGCTACAGAAATGCACATCTGGACACTACTAGAGCGTGTAGGGGAGACACCTCCTGCAGGTCGATCACCCACAAATTCAGTCATGGGGGTGAGTCACGTGAGAAAAACCTGTTTTTTTTTTTACGCTCGGGGTCGCAAACGACCCACCGTACCTATCCAGGGTTAAGAAAGCTGTTGAAAGCGTATGATGGAAGTGAAACATAGTGTGGTAAATCAAGACCATACTTACTATAAAGAATATCACACCAACAAATGAGGATATCCCCTAAAAGGCTAGTGTCTACAATGAGGTATAGTAGGAGAAAATCTTTAAAGTTTGGCATTTGGCTATAGTCCAAACACGCTGGGCGCCTTCATACTCCTCATCCGATAGATCACACGCCTTTAGCCTGTTGTAAAATGCTGATTGAAGGGGTAACTGCCTTTCCTCGAGTTTTGAAAGAGTGTCTATATAGTCATAGCAGAAAGGTAATTCACCCTGAATAATTTCAGCCCTACGTTCCTCGTTCTTTATCCCGCTTAACATTTCCTCTGTTAATCGTGCTTTCCTTCCATCCCTAAAATATTCAGAAGCTAAGCTATCCAAAGAAGACCCTAAAAAGGCTAGAGAGTCGAGAAATTCCCAACAGACATTCGCTGAATTTTTAGTCCTTGTTTCGTCATGATTTTGATTTGGACTTTATCTTTAAGATCCTTAAGGATTAGGCCTAAGTCATGACTCGAATTGTGGGCAAAAACAGGGAGATGCGTTTTTTGTTCGCGGCATGATAAATTACATCGCCTACAGTACGCCCCAATAAAATTGTTATTAAGACTGGCATGGTCATGATGTCTATGTTTATTGCTCCTGTCTTTGAATGGCGACTTGCACAATTGGCATACGTCCTGCTCAAGGAATGCCCTCTCATCCTCCGCTGTCTTATGAATGGGGAAAGTTTGCCATCGTTTTCTTATTGTCTCCCAACAAGCATTAAGATCGACCAGAAACTTGTCAACGCAATCGTTTCCGCAATAATAACTAGAAGCTACTCTTTGATCTCTGCAATCGAAAATGATGTAGCAGTACGCTATTGATTTATGTATTGCCTCTACACCATACGCACCGGGAGATTTCTCTAAAGCCGATTCCATATCAAAGACGCAAATTTAGGAAAACTTTTGCGTCTTATGCTGATTTCTAAACCTTGCTGTGCTTCTGACGGGGGGAAAATTCAATGTTACAGCAAGTTCACAACTGGCTTCATGGTGTTCTTGCTTAGAGCTTGATGAATGCTGTGAAATCAGTTATGGCAAAAGTACCGAGGGTCGGGAGATCTTACCCGGGCAAAGGATTTCACGAAGGAATGAAAATCCTTAATGAGGCATGTATGTTCCCCATCTAAGAGGAGAAGAGGGACTATATTTGGAAATTTTTTCATTCCTCGCCTCGACAATTGAAGCAGATACCTTCAGTCCGTGGATCTTTCCATTTCGTAAACATAAATGGAGATATGATTTGTCGACTCGAGGCGTGAAATGTCCTCCCATTGGATGGGGAATGTGAGTCAGCAAAAATTTACGTATTCCGAGCAACGTTGAATAGTATTTATAGTGCTGGAAATATTTTCCCAGAGGGGTGATGCCTGTTGTTTAGCGATAAAGTAGGCAGCCAGACACTGAATTAGGCAGGAATTCCCAATTTCAGAGGGATTAAAAACCGCCTCACTTCCGCGGACTTCTTTCTTAGGAAAAATGTATGCACCCATTCCAAACATTACAGCTTGGCGGTGGAAAGAGAGTCTAAAATTCTTGACGTCTTCAACTGTCCACCCACTCCCCCTTAATTCACTGCTTATTTGTGGGAATTTATTTTCAATAAAACTTTCCCATTTATCCAACAGCTTATTGATTTCACCAGCGTTAATAATCGTCGCTGGGAGCCAAAGCGCCACGGGTTCGTTTTCCGTTTCCCCTAATTTTTGAAAGCTTAGTTTGGTCATACTAGAGTTCAAAAGTCCCGCAATCTTGGCTGTAAATGTTTTGTTCTTAAAATATTTCTGTATTCGTACACTAATATTAGCCCTACAAATTACCATAAATAAGGTTGGATCACCTACTGAGGAGACTGTGAATTCTTCAACAACGTACAGGTAATTGAAGGCTGACTCTCTATTGATGAGGGTGAGCGAGTGTCCTGTGGTAGGTGTCGAGGGAGATCCCCCAGGTATGGGAGGTTGCCCACGTGAAACTTCTCCTGTTGAGGTTGTAGGAATTGCATGCTGTGGTGCTAGTGTTTTTTCAGGTAATTCTCCTCCACTCGAAATTGCGTGATGAGTCGATGTATTTTCAGGTAATTCCCCTCCCGGCGTAAGAACTGGAACGAGAGAGAAAAGCTACTGTTGTAGTTTTTTTTAAAGGTCTAAGAAAACTTTTAAGCACGCATTGTAAAGCCAAATTGTAACACATGTAATGATTATCAATACGCAAAAGGAAACTACCGAATCTCTATCCTAGATCTTATTCTACTTAAACTCCTTCCTTTCAGACTAAACTCACAATAATCCTTGGGTTGAATATTTTGAAAAAAAGATAAAGGTATTAAATATTAAATTTTTATATTAAACAGTACTTACTTGCACAGTGTTTCTTTTTTTGATAAGGAGGTGAGACTCGCTCTTTTCATATTTCCTTTTCACACACAGTTTCTCTAAAAAAGAAAGCAAGAAAAGTAATAGCTATTTCACGACACTTAACATAATCACAAAAAATGATCACTATTTCACCGACACTTAACATAATCACAATATTCACAGCATAAATATTTTCGAAATTTCACTGATATGGATATATTATACCCGGCGAGGAATTTTCCATGGTGTAAATCACGAACGCCGACAGCTGGGTGTAACGACGCAGAGGATGCACACACACACACCAAACTGACGAAGTTGGGTCCCCCCGAGGGAAGCAGTGACGGGATGTAAACGTTTAAACCGTAGGCGTATCGGAAGGTGAGTCCTTAAAACTCTAGGCCTGGGTGTGCGTGTGTGCGTTTACGCGTGCGCGCGTACTATATATACGGCCTAACCTAAGCCTTTGGCGCAAATGCCGCGTTCGTCATCGTGAGTGAACCTACTTCGTCCTTTGGCCGGTATCATGAAGTATTCATACAAGAACGACGCCCATCTCCTGGATGAGGGGATTACCAGCTTCCAAACGTGTAAGTTTTTCAAAGTATTTTCATTGAAAGTTTAGAAGTTCCTTAAATTAAGCAAATATTAAGTACTATGTTTCTTATATTATCTACCCACGTATTTTGTGTGTGTGTGTGCGTGTGTGTGACCCTTGATTATATTCCCGTAAATTATATTTCAATGTTTATTCCCATAGGTGTGTTTACTCCATTGCTGGATGAAGCAGAAATTCGACAACACCTGGAAAATGTCTGGAAGGTGAGGAGGGGCTTTCTAGAACACATACAGGAAGGAAGGGGTGCTGCTAAGGAGATGCTGGGGCAGTTGGCTACCTAAATGGTGAAGCCCCAACAAAGCATGCTACCTTCGACGGTCACCGATAAACTCATCACAACCTTCAATGATCCCAAGACTACCGTACAGTTACTGGAGAATGCTCTCGAAGGAATTCTTCGGCGCGAGAAGTTCTATGAAGGATTTTTATCAATAGCAATTAAGAAACTGGAAGAAGAAGAGGGACGCCATAACGATACACCAGTGGAAGTTTTAATCACAAGGATTGAGGAGATGCCGTCATCAACGGGTGTTGATATCTCCCTAGGTGCGGTGGGAGCAGCTAACGCGACTTGTTCCGGGGACGTGACCCTGGAGCGTGGAG
Source organism: Palaemon carinicauda (assembly GCF_036898095.1). NCBI lineage: Eukaryota > Metazoa > Arthropoda > Malacostraca > Decapoda > Palaemonidae > Palaemon > Palaemon carinicauda. The sequence continues at coordinate 55,224,201 of NC_090727.1, forward strand.
AGACTCTCTTGGATTCCCAAGCTGTGGCCAAAGCCTTCGAAATGGAAGTGGAGGCGGAGAACATGAAGAAGAAGGCCTGTGAAATGGAAGCGGCGCGGGAGAGTAGGAAGAAGAAAGCCTGTGAAATGGAAGCAGAGGAGGAGAGTCAGAAGAAGAAAAAATCCAAAGGGGTATGTAAAACCCCGAAGGAAAATACTCGTCCCCTTAAAAAAAGGGGTGAGAGTAACAATATCCCTCAAATGAAATTCGGGGGACTCAGTTTCCCCGACCTCGATGAGTTTGATTTCCAAATATTGTAAAACAAATAATTAAAGTATGTTTTGTCTGTATTTATTTGTATAATTATGTAATAGAGACTTCATTGATAAAAAGTCTTACTGTCTTTGGTTTTGGGTTATTTAATCCCCATTCCGGGATAATTATGTAATAGTGACTTCATTAATAAGAAGTTGTACTGTCTTTTGGTTTAAATATACACAACATAAGTAGAATAAGGACTATGTGTTTTATTACACCTTTTCTGTAGAGAGAGAGAGAGAGAGAGAGAGAGAGAGAGAGAGAGAGAGAGAGAGAGAGAGAGCTTTGCCTAAAGTTTAAGATTACACGTCTTGTGCAAGATGGGACAGGTGCTTTAGCCCTATCACGGGTTAGGCCTTTGACTCGGATGTGGAGACTGAGAGTGTTTTACCCTATCATTACAAATAATTAATCAATACAAATAGCTCTTGGGTCGGTGTAGCGATTACTGTCCACGGCGTCCGGTAAGGCTTGGGACTGGTACTTAGGCCTACCTACGGGTGGAGAACAAAAGTTGAAGGGATGAACCTTTGACTCGGTGTAGAGGATGCCCGTGTTTTACCCCTATCATTACAAATAATTAATTAATACAAATAGTCTAGGTGGGAACGTAGCTTCGGGTAGAGTATGAGATTACGCTTCCCGTGCGGGTTAGACCTTTGACCGGTGCGAAACGGGGACTCGAGGTTACGCGTGATTACGCGTCAGGTGCAGGTTAAGACAGGTGTAGGCCTATCAACAGGTAGAGAACGGAGGCCGCGGGTTAGCCCTTTGACTCGGATGTAGAGACTGTCTGGGCATGTTTTACCCCTATCATCACAAATAATTAATCATTACAAATAGCCCAGGTGGGACAATGTAACGGGTGGTAAGCGGACTTGGTATTACTGTAGACGCGCTCTCACTACGTTAATGACAAAAGTTAAACCCGTTTTTTTAAAAACACTGTAAACCCGTTTATTTTTTTAAGACACCAACAATGTTTTGTAAACAACAACCCTTAAATAGTGTCACACTATCTATAATATCACTATACTACGATTTCACCCTCAATATTTGTAAACAAATTCCCTTTAATAGTAACACAGTACCGTACAGCCTTTAACTCTACTTCCGTAAACAATTTCCCTTTAATAGTTCCCGTACGTATGTCATTACGAACCCTACGACCTTCAACTCTATGTTTGTAAACAAATTCTGTTTAATAGTAACACAGTAACGTACAGCCTTCAACTCTACTTCCGTAAACAATTTCCCTTTATTAGTTCCCGTACGTATGTCATTACGAACCCTAAGACCTTCAACTCAATATTTGTAAACAGATTCCCTTTAATAGTAACACAGTAACGTACAGCCTTCAACTCTACTTCCGTAAACAATTTCCCTTTATTAGTTCCCGTACGTATGTCATTACGAACCCTACGACATTCAACTCTATGTTTGTAAACAAAAATAATACTCCACTTCCATCAACACCGACCTACTGTCGAAACGAACGTCCTTCAAATCAATGTTTGTAAACAAAGCTCTTTAAAAATACTACACTTACGCTAACAGTAAGTCTCTATGGCCTTGGGTGAGTGTGTACGGCCATACCATCTTTTCCGGGTGAGTGTCTACGTCCATACGGTTACTTCCGGGTGAGTGTGTACGGCCATACGGTTACTTCCGGGTGAGTGTGTGTGGCCATACCTTCATTTCCGGGTGAGTGTGTGTGGCCAAAAAAAGAACTACTTACATATATATATATATATATATATATATATATATATATATATATATATATATATATATATATATATATATATATATATATATATCAAATAAGCCATATATATTTTTGATACATTAATGTCTGGATTTTCATAACGACCTCGGGATCAGAGCCCCGGGTGAAATCACACAAAGACAAGAGCTTGTCACCAGCCGGGAATCGAACCCAGGTCGGCAAGATTGTATAGACAGTGACTAAACCACTTGGCCACGGTTCGATTCCCAGCAGGTCACAAGCTCTTGTCTTTGTGTGATTTCACCTGGGGCTCTGATCCTGAGGTTGTTAAAAGAATCCAGACATTAAGGTATCAAAAATATATATGGCTTATTTGAATATAAAAACACGTCTAAATGTGCAAAATTTATCATATATATATATATATATATATATATATATATATATATATATATATATATATATATATATATATATATATATATATATATATATATATATATATATATATATATACTGCAACCTTTAATTTTGTAAAATGAAAGGATGAACTACATATATATAACTTCGAAGAAGAATTCACCTTTTTTTAAAAGTGGTAAATATTTTCCCACAAAAACTATTTTCATTATTTATATACAATTTATAGCATATTTAAATAAACTCTTTTCTTTCCTTTGTAACAGGATGACTTCTCGCCCAGTGTTCAATGAGTGTGACCGGTATAAGATCAGACAATGGAAGATCTTGGATGAGGTTATATGTCCCTTGCTGCAGCTGTTTCTCATCTGGGGAAACCCAGATTGGGATCAGAAAATCCAATTCTTAACTTACCTGGAAAACAAAAACGTAGAAATCAATAAACTAAAGAAGAAGCTCTATCCACAACAACTTGAGACGTTGCAAAAGTATCCCACAGATGTTGCTAAGTGGGATATAACCCTTATTTTTTTCCTTTTGAAACATTGTAAAGGAGTCTTTGCTGGAAAAGATGACATTAGTTGGTCATCAAGAAGCGGTAAAGAGCCAGAATGTCTTATTGCATATTTAAAGGACATAAGAAACACCATAGCTCATGAAGATATCAATCTAAATAAAAAAAATTTCTTTGACAAAATTGAAGAAATCCGTACACTAATGGAGAGAGCACTTTGCAGTGTTGGTAATATATGTTCACATGTCAGCCAGACAGAGATTGATGCAAATGTTGCTAATTTCAACAAAAAGCTCAATGAAATAAGAGATGCAGACATTTCGCCAAAGACCCTTGAGGAGTACAAGAAGGAATTGTTCTTCTCTGAACAGATAGCATTGATAAGGAATAAAGGTGTTCCATTCTTGAAAGATGTCTTGAATCGAAATACAACCATAAATCCACTGTCCTTAATAGTGGAAGGAGATGGAAGGCAGTTGCCAGTGAATGAAATATTCACAGAAATAGAACTGAATCAGGACGGAAAGAATGAGGAAGTTTTACTGGAGGACATAATAGATGTAGCCTCGGGATCTGACGCTGGAAGTTTTATTTTGCTCAAAGGACATACAGGAATGGGCAAGAGCACTCTAGTGAAAAAGATAACATCTGATTGGGCCAACCAAAGACCCTCCATCAAAGGCCTTAGTTCCTTTCTTCTGCTCTTTTATGCAGAATTAAGAGATATCATCAATACATTTGATACGCTTCTTGAATTCTCTTTGGGAGAAGAAGTTCATCGCTCATTCAAGGATGGAGACCTTGTTAAAGCTGTTTTAGGACAAAAAACTCTGGTCATCTTAGATGGCTACGATGAGCTCAACAAGAGTTCATCTGGCCTTTTCAACCATATTCTTTCTTTAAACAAACTCTACAGCCAATTAACTGTTATCGTTACCACCAGACCTGAAGCTGAAGAGAAACTGAATGCTCATCTGTATTCCAGAGCTCTGAATGCTGTTCATCTTCGGCTTGTAGGAATTAAAGCCAACAAAAGAGAAGAGTTTGTAACCAAATACTTCTTGAGTCTACCCAAAGATTCCCCAGTTTTACAAGAGCTAGATAATCTATTAGAATTCCTTAGGAAAACTGAACACAAAATGAGCATAGTGTGGGAAGTCGCCTATAATCTCTGTCTCCTCACAATTCTTTGGATGTTCAAACCAGATGATGTAAACAGAATCACAACTGAGGCTGAGCTCTACTGGCAGATTTTCCTTCTTATCATTTCCAAATTAGAGGAGCGTTTGCAGAGGAACCCATCTACGTGTGACTTAGAATTAAGTGTCTTGCAACACAAAATAGCTATATTTCTGAAGGAACTCTCTTTGGAATCTCTCAAAGGATTGAAAGATGATATCGTAAATCTTCCTCATTCGGTCTATCAAAGATTGACTGATTTATGTCTTCGTTTGGGATTACCAATAGAAGAGCTAGCTGGAGCCTTCCTAAAGAAAGTCACCTCCTTCAACAACTCCTATTACACTTTCCCTCATAAGGGTTTCATGGAGTTCCTGGGAGGTTACAACATCTATAAACAAGTGACCAGCCCAGATGTGGATCTATTGGCAATACAGGAGTGGAGTAATGAATTATCTCAAACCAGGATCCCATTACAAATCCAATTAGAAATGCTTGCTCTTCTTAAGTCAACAAAAACTACATCAGTGACAGACTTTGTGAAAGAGCTGCATGGGGGCTCTCTCCCTGACTCTCTGGAGAAGTATCAAAACCTACTTATCCAGACACTAAGCATTTTCCACGTTGGGGAAGTGGAGGTGCCACTGGCAACCAAGATTGAGACCCTGGAACTCCTGGAGGAGTCAGGATTGGAGGACAAAGACTCAGTCCTGAAAGTCATGCACAATATCAAGTGCGATGACAAGGTTGCACGCTGGATAGCGCAGAGGTTTCGCTTGATTGATGACAACACTAAAATCACTGACTCATCATTCGAGTCTTACATTGCCCTCCTTGCAGCCACTGATCCTCCTCTCCCAAACAGAGATGAAATTAGAATTTTTATAGACCTCAGGGAAACTATCTCGGGCTTCGAGGTACTAACCAAACATCTCTTGCGACATCAGGTTTACCCAAGAAAAATATGGCTAAAGCGCAGCTATGAAACAAACGACTCACTTAACACAGAAGAAACAGATTCAATCAAAAGTCTACTCAGCAAAGGGTAAGTTTTGCATTTTCCTTTGATTTTCTGACAGTTACTTTGAATATTAGCCTACTTGTTAACTAGTATCATCAAATATCTTTATGAAAACAGTATTGATAAATAAACATACGTATACATACACACACACACACACACACACACACACACATATATATATATATATATATATATATATATATATATATATATATATATATATATATATATATATATATATATATATATATATATATAGCCTACTTTTAAAGAGAAATGAAGACAGACATGAATAATTAGGCTACAGACTTTGCCACAATCCTCAACTTGAATCTCATAGTCTATATCCTTTATATTACCAGTATCATTATCATCATCATCACTGTCATCATTAGATTCATTACAAATGAACAACATAAAAAAGTCTCAAATTTACTTTCCTTCTCATTTATAGTTAATATTAATTTCGATATTCCTCGAAATTCTTCCTTTTTACTTTTCTATTTCATCATCATCATCATCATCATTGTCATCATCATCATCATTATTAACATCGTCATCTTAATCATCATCATCATCAATCAACTTGATGATAAAATTCCCGAACGAATCTAATAATTATATCTTTCTTTTCTTCTCTTTGGAACAGTTGTGAGAAATACAAAGGCATCTGGAACCCAACGTTTCAAATCCCTCCAAATGTGAAGGGACTGAGAGCGAGGCTTCCGGACCAAGTCAGCCTCGACGCCTTCTGTCAATCTTTGCAAGAGACAAAAGAGATTGGATATTTAGGTGAGTTGAAAGGATGAGGGACTTTATGATATCAGGCCTTCTTCCCCTTATCCCATTCCTGTCATTCGTTCTGTTAATATCGTTATTATCATTTATTTCTATTATTGTAACTATCATTATTATTATTATCATTATTGCTCTATAAATTTAGAACATTACATTCAAGGCTCAATCATGTTTTTTTTTTTCTTTTCTTAAATAGGACAATATTGTTTTCATCTGATCTGAAGTAATTTAAAAGCTTTCGATGCTTAGTTTTCTTTTATTTCCTTTCTTAAATTAAAAGGAAATGATTCAGTTTAAAGGTGACCTCACTATATCACTATAGTCACTATTGATTTCACAAATAATGATATTAACGATGGTGACAGTAATGCATAGTAATGATCATGATGGTAATGAAGAGGAAACCAGTATCGGGAACGGTGATAGTCAATCAAGGCTCCTCCTGACTCCGCCTCCTTTCTGCGCTGATTGGTTCTCCACAAAAAATGTGGGCGGAGTCATTCGATCTCAACAGCCAATCACCGAAAGGGACGTGAAAAGTATTATCTCGACCAATAATATTGTGATAGTCCAATGAAGCTGAGTTATTATTCGCTTAGTTTCTTTATACAGTGCTCTATGCGAGAATTTCATGAAGAGACTGATGTTATCCCAATATATGATAGAAGCTACAATGCACGCGTGCACACACATTGACTCACACACACATTAACTAACGCACGTACGCATAAATTGACTCACGCACACACACAGATTAACTCGCACACACATCAACGCAAACCCGTAGCTCCTAACTTAAGTAATTTCGTCTCTAAATTCGTTGTTTCAGTTATCTTTATTCCCATTTGGTCTTTTCCTTTAAAATCTTACGAAAGAAACAAATAGAAAATGTTCAGTTGTGATTTTCATTTTCCTCAATGTTGTTGTTGTTGTTGTTGTTTTTCTTCTTCTTCTTCTTCTTCATCTTCTTCTCCTTCTTCTTCTTTAAACCTTTTTCTCTTTCAGGGATTCACTTTAGTGTGAAGGATGTCAGCAGCGTCAGTCACCCAATTCCTTTCTTGATGAGGGATCCATTTGTCACTGTCTTGGTCAGCGATGTCCAGGAAGAAGACATCGAGAAAGTTGGGGACATCCTTCGGGCATTGCAACCACAGGATGCAAGGAGGTGAGAACACATCATTCCTTAATAGAGAGAGAGAGAGAGAGAGAGAGAGAGAGAGAGAGAGAGAGAGAGAGAGAGAGAGAGAGATATAATTATTATATTAATTTGTTGAACAGAAAAATTGATTTGAAATAAGAATTTAAATCGACATCAGATTTGGAGAAAGAAAAATCTCATAGGCCTATTAATAGAAATAATCAATTATTAATTATTATAGAAATAGAAATAAGTTTATCAATTTGTACACTTTTCAAATGATACTTAAAGGTTTATTTCTATTTTCAATTCATATCCTATTTGGGATCATTGAAAAATTAATTGCAATACTGTGTACGTGAAGATGTGTGTGTATGTGTGTGTGTGTGTGTGTGTGTGTGTGGAGGCACTTGTTTATCTTAACAAAACCAGATGTCAGTAAAACAATAACTAAAAATATGGTTGACATCATTTCCTTTTCTTTTCTTTCCTTTCATTTCATCCGATTTTTCTTCTTTTCATTCTTCTTCTTCCCAACAGATCCTTCTATTCAATCTGCTTTCCTCGGTGTTCCAAGAAGATGAGGAGTCCTCGGGATTTCCTCCTCCCAATGATGAACTCCTTGAAGGGAGTCAGGGTGAGACTCTTAATCTGTTTCCCAGAAGATGAACGACCAGATGACAAAGCCTTACTTAGAGAAATGGATCTTAAGGCAAAGAAATTCACCGGATGTAGATTGGGTGTTAGATGGTGAGTTTGCTTCTTCTTTTTTTTTTCCTTCTTCATCTGTATTGTACGATTTCTCTCTCTCTCTCTCTCTCTCTCTCTCTCTCTCTCTCTCTCTCTCTCTCTCTCTCTCTCTAACATGCCTCTTAAGCCTTTCAGCAGACCATAGGCTTAAAAAAATAATCTATATTATTAGGTCCGGTAATTTTTTATATCATGGGTGTTATTTTTATGGTCTTCATTGTATTTAGGCAGCATCTCTCTCTCTCTCTCTCTCTCTCTCTCTCTCTCTCTCTCTCTCTCTCTCTACTTTAAGCAGACCATGGGCCTAAAAAAATGGTTTATTCTATAAAATCCGGTAATTCTTTTCATATCGTAGGTCTAATTGTTAATGGTCATCACGCTATTTAGGCATCATCATTCTCTCTCTCTCTCTCTCTCTCTCTCTCTCTCTCTCTCTCTCTCTCTCTCTCTCTCTCTCTCTCTCTCTCAACCAGCGTTCTAAATTTTTCATCAGGTTATGACCCTAAACAACTAATCTGTATTCATTATAAGCCAAGTTTCAAAACTATTTTTCTTTTGGTTTTGGTCTATGATTTGTTTATTATTAGTTTTTTCTTTTCCTCATTCGATCACTTGATATTCCTTTGTATCTTCATTAATGGAATCAGAGACATTTCCAGAGAATGTCGTTGTGTGGATGATAGAGAGGTGTTGATGTGTAGAGCAATTTCCACCTCATTATCATCTTCACTTTTTCTTATTATTCTGCTCATTATCATCTCATTAGAATATCTGATTATGTCTGTTTGAATCTCAGTATTTATGATTCCCTTCAATTCTTTCCTCACTTCCTTCAATTCTCGTCATATTCATCTTCTCCTTTCTTTCACTACCATTATTATTTCTTTCTATGTAGAATAAAGATTTCCTCATCATATCCTATGCCATTTTTCGTTAGCTTTTTTGCTGAGTCATTGCAAACGACCAAAGTTTATTTCATAATGTTTTTTTTCTTCTTTGCTCGGTAGGGTGACTGATGCAGAGATGTTCCTTGGTATCGACACTGAACTATTTAGATCTCTTAAAATGAACGCTGAGGCGTCAACTAAAAAGAAAAAGGAGTGCAATATCATCTGATCCTTGTGAAACAAATGTCTCGAAATGTTAATCACCAAATTTTAATTTATAATCTGTCACTAAATGATTCAGGTTTAACCAACTCCTTATAATGATTAGGTAACTTTTAGATCATTAAGGTAATTTCTTGATTGGGATGTGATTATATATATATATATATATATATATATATATATATATATATATATATATATATATATATATATATATATATATATATATATATATATATATATATATATATATATATATATATATATATATATATATATATATATATATATATATATATATATATATATATATATATATATATATATATATATATATTGTTAGGGAACAATTAAATCTTTTCACAGAAATCTATTGTTTTTGGAAATTTTTATTATGTTCATTCTACTGTTTGTTCTCTTCTATTATATCTATTTTGGAAACTTTTCTTTTTTGTTATCATTCATATACAATTAATATTTTTAATTACCAAAGTAGTGTTTGACTTATATCATGACATATTCTTATCAAAATATTGCAAGACTTGAATGTGTTAAGATTCACTGTAAACATTGTCTATTATCTATTCATGAAAGCAAAATCTATTTAAGTGATCTGGACGGAGATGGTTGAGGTGATGGTAGGTAATATGTAATAGTGGAGCTCATCATGAATAAATCTGTGAATAATAAAAATTGTGTTTTCAGCACCTTTCAATTTTTATTCATTTTATACTAATCTCCATTGATAATGTCATATGATATGTCCCTAATATTCCCTTAAATTTCTGGACGGAGTCTGTAGAGCAAAAGCTCTTCAGGAAAAAGTTCTCTCTCTCTCTCTCTCTCTCTCTCTCTCTCTCTCTCTCTCTCTCTCTCTCTCGGGAGGTGAACAAAGACAATATCCTTACAAAGTCCTTCAAAGGGACAACGCCAGGCAATAAAAGAAAAAAAAATAATCTCAATAACAGTCTGACAGGTGAGTTCTTTGTGTAATGTCTTGTTCTATATATGATTAGTTGTAACATTAAAGTAAACTTATCAGAAATAAATCAATTATTATGAACTTATATATTAAAATGGATTTGCTTTGCTGCTCAAGAATAATATTATAATAGTTAATCAATTTATTTCTCCATTTAATGATCAAAATAAAGGAACATCAAACTAAGCTGTTTATTGCAGAGATTCTGTCTTTTGTAAAACACTTGCAGTTTATAAAGCCCTCATATATTGATGCTATTTTCAATTGCAGATCAGATGAACTGGTAGAACAAAAGACTGACTGACTGACTGACTGGTGCACAGGGAGATTGTTCATCGTCATATGCTGGACCTAAGAAAAGCTGATATGTTAGACCAGCGTCTGTCAGACCCATTGAGTCAACATCTGATCAGAAGAGAAGGAACACAGAGCTGAAGGATATTGGAGAAGAGAAAAATAGGATGATGTAGGGTTTTAAGGTAAGAATTTTGAGTTATTTTTTCTTAATGAATTGCATGGAATGGATATGATAAGGAGTTACTACTTTTGAAGAATTGAATGAAAAGAGTAATATTTGTAGTTACAACTCCTAATAAAATGAACAGAAAAAGTAATATTTCGAGTTGATATTTCAAATACATTTATTGAAAAGAGTAACGTTAACATTCATTACTTTTATTCATAAAGGAATATCAAATTTGATTATGTTAGATTTATCTTTTTCTTTATATCCACGTGAAACAGGCAAAAGTAGAATACTTCGGGTTTATCTCTCTTCTTCTCATGCAGACAAAGAGAAAGAATGGAAGGAGGAACACAAGTGTCATTATGACCAAATGTCTACAATAATTGCAGATAGCGTTTTTTTTTCTTGTTTTTATTATTCTTATTTATTAGCTACTTTTCACAATGAGAAGTAAACATTGTTTCTGGGTTTTCAGACAATTCATTATCATTTTTAGATAATAATAGCTATAGGTAACTATATATAATAATATAAAGGTATTGCATTTATTTAATCAATTTAGCATTGATCCTTAAGCTACAGGTAGTTATACGTTTTGTTTTCCGGAGTATATTTTTGTATGTATATTCTCTTTTTAATGCTTGCATCAGCTAGTCCTTCCTCGCAAAGTCCAGAACTACACCTAACCCAGGGTTTCAGAGGTAAAGGAAAGCTGAAAGATACGACCCTTTATTATCCATCCCTTAAATTGCAATTTTATACCCACCGTGAGAAGTCTCTATCTTTGGGATTGTTCACTTACAGGTTCACATCTGGTTTTCTCTGCGGACAAGATATATTTCTCTCCTTGAGAAAAGAGACGAGGAAATCTTCTTCCCAACAAATCATCCTGATTCCGCTTGAGTGATCATTGCAGCCTCTGGGTTGATCGGAATTCGAAGGAGTTCAATTGATCAGTAGTTTGGTCACCGTCTTAAGGTAAGTGTCATCGGTGCTTAACCTTTGATCAACAGACAAGTGAAGTGACCCAAGTAATGGATTAATGGTTGAGGTAATACATTACAGGGATTATTCAATAAGCAGTACAAAATTCATAGCATTTGAAGGAATTAGTCTATAATGATACAAAAAAAATGGTGACATCTGAACATATAAACAAATAATAATAATAATAATAATAATAATAATAATAATAATAATAATAATAAAAATAATAATAATAATAATAATAATAATAATAATAATAATAATAATAATAATAATAATAAACACGAGAAAAAAGGTTTCATATGAATTATTATGTTGAAGAAGAGTTTTAACTCTTTTGGTTTCTGCTATCATATCTTTTAATCTGTTCAACTGGTTTTGTTCTGTCCTGAATCCTTTATGTAATGTTGGCTCATAAAAATGACAGAATATGGTTTGATATTGAATGTAATAGAAAAACATCAACATATGAGAGGATAAATAATTTCTTACTATCTCAAAAAGAGTATTTTTTCTATTTTCTTCCCTTCTATCGTAGTTTTTTCTTTAATTAAGCTTTTGGCTTTGATTGAAACATTCTCTCTCTCTGTAAGTAGTAACAGCCTGGATCTCCTCATACAGTGTGGCACAGCCAAGTCCTCAGGTATCAAATCAGCAAAGCAGCTGAATCACATCAAGAGTAGTAATGTGTCATTTGGTGACACCCCCATTGTTTTAAGTATCACCTGAACTGTAGCCCCAAATCAATTAGATCTGTGATGGGTGTGAATGTCATAACCCAAGCTGTAGCTGCATCAATATATGTCTCTGTTGCTGCTCAAGATTCTGATAAGTAAACAAGTATTTTTTTCCCCTGAAATGTAGTACCTACTATGTTTATTTCATTCACTGCACATACACTCATTCCATGATAAAATGAGTTAATGTGTAAATATATAAAACTGACCTTCGTATCTGCAAATTTACCCACAGTAAGTGTACAGAATTGATTATTTTCAACATTAACTTGCAACAATAGCCTTTATGAGAAATATATTGATGTGGTTGACAAAACTGTAAATTAATCTTGTATCTAATATTCATGTATTTAACTTTTTCTTACTAAAGTGGAATATAAAATAAGTGAACCCTTGAAGCATACCCCTCATGGAGATGGTAGCCCAAAGTACACGATGAACAGTGAACTTAGTTATTTTACCATTTTTTAAATATTATCATTTAATTCTAAGGAATAAAGAAAATGCACTTTGGTACTAAACTGTCACATCACTGTACATTTCACCACCTTTTCCAGTCTCTTTTTCCCTCCACTTGCACACGCACACTTTCAACAAAAGTTCCCGTTCTATCATGTATCACTCCATAGAGTCGTCTTAGTGATTTCATTTCCACATGGCACATTATTAACTGCTCGTCCCTACATCCAGTCCATCATCCAAAGATGTGCCCTCCTCTTTTCATGGTAAACATATTTGTTAAACATCTCTTAGAACCCTTATAAAAACCTTCCTAAATTCCAAAAGCTTTTGATTCATTCTCAAAAATCAACCTTTTCATCATAACATATGTTTCTTCCCACAAGAATCTGATCCAAAGAGAGAAAACTGTACAATAGTACAATCTTAGATCCTGATAACTGGCTGCAGTTGAAATAAAGGCAAGAAATGCCAAGGTTTACAGTGCCCCAGGAAGCTCCTGCAGTATGAGGATCTCCACCTGCCCACTGGTCTCCTCAACCTTCCAGCTCTATCTATGCCACATGACCATTATTCCACGAACAATACTACTCGCAGTGGTCATTGTGGGTGCTATCTCAATCCAAAGTATCATTGATTTGCTCCTTCTCTTTCACCAAGTGAAATTTATTATTCTGAAAAATATTATAGAATAAAAAAAAATATCATATTTCTGCACTACTACCAGAAAACCACAACATTGTCCTTTACCGTTTTGCTTTTTTGTCAGAATTTCTTTCTGTTCTATATTTATGGCTTATTAGGAATTATATATTTTTGTTTTTATATATATTTATGCCCCTCATGAAATGTATTTGTATGTCATATATTACAGTTATGTCCTTCAACAAAATAGTATTTTTCTTTAACACATAATGATATCACTGTCCAATTAATGTACTATTTTCTTTATACAGTTCTGAATGTCGGTTTACAGCATACTTAGACTGTACTATTTAGGTATATAGACTATATATTTCGTAACCTTCTTGAATACTTTTGTTAACATATAATCTTATATACTATCTATACCAATATTTGAATTCCGATGGTTACTTAATTCATACAAGTGACCATGATATGCATTGGTTTTAATATATATTCCATGCTATCTGGGAATATTATTTTGTTGAATTATATTCATATAAACAACCTGGATTGTATTTTTATTTGTATTAAAAGAACAATTAATGCTCTGCACCTGATTACGTAGCTTAATATTAATTTTTGCTTAGAGATATAGATTTTACTGATAATATACTCTTTTTGATACAATAAATTTATCCTTAATAATAACTGAGTTTAATATAGACCTTCTATTATTATCATAAGGACATTACTTAAAAGCAGTATATAGGTGGTAAGGGTAATTTATTGTCTTTGTTGTTTCCTTGTTATTTCTCCTCAACAGATCTGAGTTGATTTTACAGATAAATGAAACGTTATTGCAACGGACGATGTCCCAATGTGATGGTCACGTGATGTTGACCGTTTAGATGTGTTTGCTGATTGAGAAGTCACACTTAATTTTTTGCCTCGGTAAAGAAAGGTGCAAATTCTCTCTCTCTCTCTCTCTCTCTCTCTCTCTCTCTCTCTCTCTCTCTCAAAATATTTCCAATTGGAGTTGAATAAAATCATTGAATATTTGAAACACAAAACAACCTAAGTAAGTAGATCAGATTCTCTTCTCTGAGGAATACATTTCTGATCTAAACTAATAAATTTCCAGATTGAATCTCTAAATTTATGATTCGTGTATTTGCTATATCTCTATAATTCTACTTTTAGCCCATGACCTCAATTTAAATAGTTTTTCTTTTTTTTCTTTTTTTCTTTCTTAATTTCTTTTGATAAATCATTACATGTAAAGCACGAAAAATTTTTCACAATACAAAACTGCCTCCTTAGTCCCAAAGTCGATCCACATGACTCAAGGTCTATCTGAAAGTCAAAAGGATTCTAGCTTCTTGAGAAATTTAGCACTTTGGCTCATTACGACACCTCACAAAGTGCAAGGCAATATGCAACAACAACAACAACAACAGCAACAAGAACAAAAGCAATACGGTCTACAGGTTTCAAAGAAGCAAATCCCTGTCCGTATTGCTGAATTACAATTAGTATTAATACTGACACATCTCTTTCCTAATTATGGTAATGATGATTACTGGTAGGAATAAATACAATTGAAAACATTCTAGTAACCTGGAAGTCTCAGGGTCTGCACAACAACACTTTGGGCTTGTGGGCTGCAGGTGGCCCGTGCCTGGATTAGTGGATTCAAAGACCCAAAAATCTTTCACCCCTTTTTGTGATATATTGGTGTATTTTAAAAAACTTGAAGTAATTTTCGTCGATGATTTACTGCATAACTCCAATAGGATGATTAAACGAACTTATAAAATCTTCTTTACTTGGCTGGTTGACAATAGGAGTTTACATTGAGAGTTGTCTCTTGACCACCATTTCTAAAAACATTGAAGACACTTCTGACATGAAAAGAAGAAGAAAAACTTCAACAACAAAAACAACAACAACAACAACAACAACAACAACATTATATGAACAATTCTGAAATCACCATCAAATGCTGAAACAGAAAACATGAATTCTTGATTTTTAAACTTTCACCATATCATTGTACATGGACAGCTCTTGCAATTAATACATATCAGTTATATAATCTCATCGTGAAATCTGAAAAAAAAAAAAACAGACCAAAATCACCTAATGAAATAATGACAAAAAATAGCATCAATATCTAATATTTCCTGTCTTGCGCTACTTCCAAGTTATCATGCCTGATAAGAGGATCGTTGACTTGGGGACAATGTCACATAGAGCAGGGCCTCTTTTCATCCAGTGGCCTACCTAGAGTAGAGTGTGTGTGTCGCCTGCATTGAGATGACCCCCACTAAATGTGACTCACAGAATCACTTGAAAATACTTTCATAGCACTCGCTATCAGGTTGAAATGACTCACATTGTTATAATGCTCAAAACAGAAGCAAAATTTCAGTATTATGCAAACAACAACTTTGAAATGAAACTGACTGGTTCTCAGGATGCATAATCTCTTCAATTATACGGTCTTTTGGTTTATGCATGTGCCATGTATAAGTTGGACTGAACTTGGTTCACAAAAACATACTCACATCAAAGAGGTTGACAAGATGACTACCGCTAACATCACCGTTCATGTTACACCCATATTTGGAATTCGTACAATATGAGTGGAAATTATCATTTATTAGGCATCCTTCTTTTTTTGTCAAGCTAAGAAAATAGAGCTTGGTGTTTTGTTTGTATACTTTGAGCGCCATTGTGTGAAACAAGATACACCAGCAATCTAATAGCAAGTGAATGCATATAATTCATCCATATGAAAGTGTCAAGAATGTTAGTGGATAGTCTTAAGTTAAGAAAGTTTTGCTGTAATAATAGATCTAGCTAAATTAGGATCTGATAGTTAAGGATTTTGTGATTAAAGTTTGATGCAAGTTTCCACCAGATGTATCTCGGATGTTATTCTATTTTTCATTGAAATATAGTACTTATAATGCCATGAATGCTTACAGAAGTGATACCAAAGTTATAATTTGTTACATGTTGATACATTTAAGAATTTCCCTA
>NC_090727.1:55245461-55250461 GCF_036898095.1 Palaemon carinicauda
GAAGATGTACCAAAATATTTCATGTCTTTTGAAAAGTTAATGAACAGAGTAGGTTGTCCCAAAAACAAGTGGACTTTGTATTTACAGTCAGTCTTGAGTGGTAGGACACTTTCTGTGTATAGTTGTATGTCTGAGGATGAAAGTGAAGCCTATGATATTGTGAAAGAAACCGTTCTTTGTGCATACAGGTTAGTACCCGAGGCCTACCGTAAGAAATTTTAAAGTTTGAAAAAGGATGAGAGCAGTACTTATGTCGAATACGGAAAAAGTTAGAAAAATCATTTTGTGATTATTTAACTTCCGCTGAAGTAGATAGTTTTGATGATCTAAAGAACTTAATTTTGTTAGAAAACTTCAAAGATAACATTAAACTACATATAGATGATAGGTGTGAAAAGTCTTTTACAGATGCAAGAAGGTTGGCAGTTGAGTACAGTCTTTCTCATAGATTAAGTGACAATAAGAAGAAAAATAATCCTTCTTCTAGTAAGATATAACATAGTAAGAGTAGTTTTAGCAACAGTAATACAGGGAAGTATGATTAACATTATTATTGTTATACATGCGGAAAATCGGGGCATACTGCAAGTTTTTTTTAAGAGCAAATGGAAAGGTGATAGTTCAGACATAATTTGTTATCGATGTAATAAGAAAGGGCATAAAACAAGGAATTGTATGGCAGAGGAGAAAATGTCAAGAAACCAGTGTCTCTAGTTAATAATCTTTTGTCGAGCAGAAATTACATTATGAAAGAAAAAAGGAAATTTTATGGAGATTTATTGTCTGAAGGTGTAATTTCTTCGCTTGAAGGATGGGATTCGAGAGAAGTTGCCTTGCATAGGGACACTGGAGCAGCCATTTCTCTTTTCAGGAAAGAGTGTGCGCCAAAAAGGTCAAAAACCATTATGGAAGAAAAAGTTGTTATCTGGGTTTCTGAATACTTGCGTTGTTTGTCCTTTGTTGAAAATAAACTTGAACAGCCAGGGAGTGTCAAGAGATGTAAAACTAGCAGTTGTAGACTATTTTCTAGTTGACAGCGTTGACATTGTTATCAGCAATGATTTAACTACATCTAGATGTGTGAATCCCATTTTAAGTGAGGTTCCAGTGCCTGAAATAGTAGTAACTAGGTCAGGTTTAGATACAGATATGGATTACAGTCATAATTTGTTCGAGGATTCGAAAGTGTGTGATGGAGGCAGTGAGGTTGATCTTAGCAATTATGGGGCTGAGAGCACTGACTCCTTCGGTGTTGACAGTATTAGCCAAGTTAATGATGTAGCTGTCGAAAGTAGTGACGTAGATATAGTTACTGTAATGGTTCAGGCACTTACATTTTGAGCAGAGATAAGCTAATTAGGTTACAGAGAGAGGATGAGACACTGTCTCGAATTGAAGAAAGTGAGTTGGATGATGATCCCGATAATGTTTGTAAGGAAACCTTTTGTTTAATAGACGAAATTTTGTGTCGCCATGTTCGCCCCAAGTCAGTTAGCAAAGAGAGTGGAGAAGATTGCATTCAGAATTTAGAAAATTACGAGGAGAATTTAGGGAAAGGTTGGAAATTATCAATAGAAAACGAGAGCAACAACAAAGGGGCAACTAAAAGAAGATATGATCTTAATGCAAAGGAGAGAAATTTCCGTGTGGAAGATAAAGTCTTAGAATTAATTCAGAAAGAAGGTCCCTCATTATTTTATAAGTTCAAAGGTCCTTTTCCTATTTTAGGAAAAAGGGATTATTTGAATTACTTAATTGATATGAGTATACGTAGAGCTAAGTGACTGAACATAAACTTGCTAAAGAGATACAACGAACGCCAAGTATCAGTAAGAAATTACTTTTGAGAAAAACTCTGATATGCTTAAGAATTTCAAGTAATTTACTTCTTGTTTAAAAGAAAAAAAACAGAGTGAATTATATGATGTTTTTTCTAAATTATCCAGAAACTGTTAGTGATAAATTAGGTTTAACTAATCTTTTAGAACATGATACCGAGTTACAGGAAACTAAACCCATTAGGCAAAGTTCGTATCGTATGAGTCCAGAGAAGGCAAATTTAGTACGAAAGGAAATTAAGTATATGTTAGATAATGATTTGATCGTTTCTAGCAAGAGTAAATACTGTTCTCCGATAGTTATTATTATTATTATTATTATTATTATTATTATTATTATTATTATTATTATTATTATTATTATTATTATTACTTGTTAGGCTACAACCCTAGTTGGAAAAGCAAGATGCTATAAGCCCAGAGGCCCCAACAGGGAAAATAGCCAAGCGAGGAAAGGAAACAAGGAAAAATAATGTATTTTAATAACAATGACTTTTAAATAAATATTTTCTTATATAAACTATGAAAACTTGGATAAAACAAAAGAAAGAGAAACGAAATAAAATAGTGTGCCCAAGTGAACCCTCAAGGAAGAAAACTCTAACCCAAGACATTGAAAGACCATGGTACAGAGGCTATGACACTACCCAAGACTAGAGAACAAAGTTTTGATTTTGTAGTGTCCTTCTCCTAGAAGAGCTGCTTACCATAGGTAGTCTCTTCTACCCTTACCATGAGGAAAGTAACCACAGGACAATTACAGTGCAGTAGTTAACTCCTTGGGTGAAGAAGAATTGTTTGGTAATCTCAGTGTTGTCAGGTGTATAAGGACAGAGGAAAATCTGTAAAGAATAGGCCAATCTATTCGGTGTATGTGTAGGCAAAAGGAAAGTGAACCGTGACTAGAGAGAAGGATCCAATGCAGTACTGTCTGGCCAGTCAAAGTACCCCATAACTCTCTAGCGGTAGTATCTCAAAGTGTGGCTGGTAAAAAAGGAAGATGGATCAGATTTCCTAAAAGTGAACAGTGTTACTAAGCAAAGTAATTTTTCACTTCCCAGGAACGACGATTGCTTAGATAGGATCGGGAATGCTAAATTCATCTCCAAGCTTGATTTGCCCAAAGGTTATTGGCAAGTACTCTACCTTAACCCAACTAATATAGTCATTTATTTTATGACCACGTGGGTCCAAAAAAGAAAAGTGTGTCAAGAATGTAGAGGCTAGAGAATATATAACTTGTCCAACTATAGTTTCCTTTTTATAATTGGATATTTATATAAGAAAATCAGGCCTATCCGTAGCAACAAGTTTACTTATAAAATTATTTGAGATTAAATCTGTTCATTAGGTCATATAAATAAAGTCTTAACCGTGTACAGATTACTCGGGTAACAATCATCAGTATAGTTAAGGTGGACGGGATGAGTTTGGGATAGCGCAGCCAAATGGAATTTCCTTTGGTGGAGAATAACATCATACATTATAGAATAAAACCCCTAATGAATTATTAATATGAAAAATGGTGTATGACTATGTTGTAATAAGATGATATTTTCCTCAACGTAATCAACATAAACAAAACAAATAACGAAAAAGAAAATTGTCATATATCTGCCTTCACCAACGTCTGACTGATTGAGCAGCGTCATGTACCTGCGAATTTGTGTTGTTGATAAGGGCGATCCAGAGTTGAAATTACTTATAAAATAAACCTTATCACAATTTCCTTAGTGAATATATGCATGTCAGTAAAGCTTTTCCTTGGCTCAGTATATGGTAAATGAATTGTTTTTAATTCTGAAATGTAAACTCTCAGGATGGATGCAAATGTATTCAAATAATTATTTTGAAACAAACTTTGATCGATAAAGATCTTTATTAAATGTCAAAAAGTGAGAAAAGTTTATTGAATGAAAATGTATGACTACTTATTTGTTGACATAGATTATTTTAAAACGTTATTTGTGATAAAATGGCATAGGGAAGACTTAAACATGTGTATATAATGATTTCATTACAATTTAATTATTGAGAATTGATGAGACTATAATGGTTTTATTTCATCTCACCAATTTGATATCTGACAATAAACATTAGCTCAATTTCGCAATGGCGATCCATTGCCTGAAAGCATAAAATATTGGAATTCTATTGATAATTGCATTTCCATTTGTGACAATAAATTGATAGTAAATGGCTTTTTTATATAAATTAAAACTCCATTTAGTTGTCTGATCCAAACAATTGTCTAGGAATTAAGAAAGGCTTTCAAGACAATCCTTTTTTTTATAGATAACAGTTGCAAAAAAAATATCTATTATATAAGTAAATGTATCCCAGTTCTTTCAACCCCTATGGAGTTTTTACTGTTATTTAGTTTAATTGTGAATAAGTTGGCAGAAGAAAACTTTTATCAGACATTTTGAAAACCACAAAGCAAAAGTATGAAATTTTTTTCGGATATACAGTATTATTAACCACAAAAATAATTCATATTCTTAACACACATGGAAAACAACCAATAAAGATTTTGATTTTCATCAAAACTCCCAAATCATTTGCTTTTTATGAAACATATTGGAAAACTGAAAAACATATTCATATTTCTACCAAACATATTGAAAGCCACTAAATCAAATTTGGATTGTTCTCAGATCTATTGACAACAAAACCAGATTTTGTGTAGGTTGAAATCACATATAAAACAATTTACACACACACACACACACACACATATATATATATATATATATATATACATATATATATATATATATATATGTATATATATATATATATATACATACATATATATACATATATATCTATATATATACATATATATATATATATATATTAATATATATATATATATATATATAAATATATATATAAGTATATATATATATATATATATATACACACATACATATATATATATATATATACATATATTTGAAATGAAAAATAGTATATTTCTGTGATGCTACTTATCAAAATTATTCCCATAGTCTCAGCGTTAATTCATAAACACCAAACAGCTATAGTATTGTTATTAACAAAAAACTCATTCACATTCATTCCTTCAGTCATAATGAAGAAAACATATTTCCCATTCACGCATACACATTGATTTTATCGAAACAGAAATGGTAATGA
>NC_090727.1:55255461-55290461 GCF_036898095.1 Palaemon carinicauda
CGAGAACAAACCTTTTCTTGCAATTCATAACGACCAGATCTTCAACTTAACAAAGGAACTTTCAGTTTATTGCATGCATTTCCTCAATCAGGTATTTATAAAATGATATAAAAAGATCTGACGATATTTGTATTTTGTTAAATATTATCTGAGATTCTAATTTTATAACATTATTTTGAACATAAACTCTTTTATAATTTTGATTCATTTGTTTCTATTTCAGAGATTATTTCCTTTTTATAGTTAGTGCTGCAATAAATGAGTTTATTTAACGTTAAACATCAACAATAGAATACGCAGAATTATTTGAATAAAAAAGAAACTTATTTCGCTAAATAATTTAATAAAAATCATTTAATAATTTGATTGTCTAGTTACTGTCATTCAAAGTAAAACAAAATGATTTAATCATTATTTCAAAATTATCATAACAAATGTTTACATCAAAACTCTATGGGTTGTAGTTTATACTTAACAGGAAAAATAACATAACCTTAATTATCACTGAATAATTCCTCTCTTTCCTAGAAATATCTATATCAAGTCTTCTCTTTATTTAGAAGCTTATTTTCTCCTTAGCTACGAAAACATCTAAAAAAATTATCTATTAGATATATTACCATTATTGTTATCAGTATAATTATCTGGATTTGAAATATTGTAAGTATTGTTATTTCTATTATTCAATATAATCGTCATCATTGTATTTCCTTTACGCTGATAGGATCCGTATTATCAAAGTGATATATTATTCATTATTTTGGCCCTAGTGATCAAAATCTACCGTAATCTTATGTTTAACTGCACTCTTTATTCATACTCTGAGAGGATTAATTGATAAGGCCTTATCAAATTCTAGGGATTAATGAGGCAATCACTACAAGGAGTTATATTCAACATAATAGAAACCTGTTCTTTAATTTATTTATGACTACGAAGGGTGACATGTAACATGAAAATTACAAATCCTTTATTACAAATTGTTCCAGGGAATAGAACAACTGCAACATGATACTATTACTCATTGGAAATGTCATCACAAATACGAGTCATCATATGGAAATTCCCATCCATTGGATGTTCCTGTAATTCCCAAAGGAATTACAACACAGTGCGAAGGTATTTCATATCTCTTCCAATTTTATTACGGGAGATAAAAGCTCCAGACATATAACGCTTAGATACACTTACCCGGGAAACACACATCAATTCATTAGGAGCCATTGGGGAGAGAGAGAGAGAGAGAGAGAGAGAGAGAGAGAGAGAGAGAGAGAGAGAGAGAGAGAGAGAGAGAGAGAGAAGAAAAAGAAGAAGTTAATAGATATGATAGAAAAGGGAACATGAGACTTTAAAATGATGTAGAAGCGAAATAACAGAGACTTTTATTGATCCAAACCAGAATATACAATAGCTGAACTATCAACGAAGTCTGTATTATCGAATAACTGGCTTGAAGACGTGTAAAATCACTCACTTGCTCATTAGCTCCGTTAATTAAATTTCAATCAACTTCTGAGGAGGGAGTTATTTCTTTTAAAGGTAACTGAATATCTTATTTTGACGGCATTTAAATCAATATTATTGATACCTATTCATCATAAATAGCCCCATATTGCAAACTCAGTTATCAGCCATCATGGGGAGATGGGTTGCTTTCAAGGCTAAGCACGGATTCCCGAATTTGATGGGTATATGTAGACTGGACTTTAAATTAACTTATAACTCTCTTGATAGCTCGATTGGTCAAGTCATCCCTACAGGAGTTTTTACGGTTCAGGCCATAGGTTCGAATCCTTGCCCAGCCTGAGGCCTTTATCGTCAATTAATTTCCTGTGGAAATACATTCCTAAAGGTAGAATTCGATATTAGATGCAGTTCTGTTTTTGAAACTGTTCGAAATGCAAAGGACCTTTATTGGGACAAAAAGAAATTGAGCGTGAATGTTTGAACAGTGAGTGGGAAACATTTATTATTATTATTATCATTACTTGCTAAGCTACAACCCTAACTGGAAGAGCAGGACACTATAAGCCCAGGGCTCCAACAGGGAAAATAGCCCAGTGAGGAGAGGAAAAAGGAAAAATAAAATATTTCAAGAGTAAAAACATAAAAATAACTATCGCATATATAAACTTTAACAACACAAGAGGAAGAGAAATTAAATAGAATAAAGTGCCCGAGTGTACCCTCAAGCAAGATAAGTCTAACCAAAGACAGTGGAAGACCATGGTACGGAGGCTATGACACTGCCCAAGACTAGAGAACAACGGTTTGATTTTGGAGTGTCCTTCTCCTACATATGTATATATATATATATATATATATATATATATATATATATATATATATATATATATATATATATAGATACATATATATATATATATATATATGCATATATATTTATATATATATATATATATATATATATATATATATATATATATATATATATATATATATATATATATACTGTATATACATATATATATATATATATATATATATATATATATATATATATATATGTATATATATACATGTACATATATATATATATATATATATATATATATATATATATATATATATATATATATATATATATATATGTATATATATACACATATATATATATATATATATATATATACATATACATATATAGGTATATATATATATATATATATATATATATATATATATATATATATATATATATGCATATATATATATATATATATATATATATATATATATATATATATATATATATATATATATATATATATATATATTGGCGTGCTACTGTCTTAAGCACACATTTGAGTATGAGTTGTTTTCAGATGTATTTAAATGGATTAACTGAATACATCTTAATAGTTTTTAAGTCTTTATTCTATAAAAACAACAGAGTTAAACATCTCCATCACTGGAGGAAGCTGTGTTGGTCCAGATGACCAATTCTGGTGAAGTTTAGATATGAACTGAATAAATTATCGATATCACAGATATCGTATGCTTGCTTTAATTTAGCCACGTGACGGAATCGGAAGACACCTGCATCCGGTGACGTCACAAACTTTCACACGAGGAGACAATGTGTTGACGTTAAGAAAGAATGTCAATTTGCCGAGGTTTGCATTATACGTCCTGTTTACAATTTTGAATGACTACAGCAAATCCCAGGGTTAGTTCTTCCAACCAACATGACATATTACGTCATTTGTTTTAAACATGTAATATTAACTATTCTAATCATTACATTAGCTCGGCCAGCTATCTCAATTTTTTTACAAAAATTTAACAACAAGCCGAAACATGGTTATTAGGTGTGACTGGACATACGCATTATTCTTTGTTTAACTTTAGCCATAATCAACTGAGGACGAATGTCCAAATAGGCACATTAAAAAATAATAACAATAATGCATACAAAAAAGATATTACCAAAGCAAAAAGAAAAATGCATGATAAAACCAAGATCATATATATGGTACATTGCTAGCAAATGATTACATGGTACCAAAAAAACAAAATAAATTCTGACTTACATATGATTCGGTAACTTGATAAAGAATAATTGTTACCTTTGTCAGAAACAAGATACTCAATTTTTAGTGCACAAACACGAATTCCTGGTACGTACACGTACCACGGTTTCGTACATATATATATATATATATATATATATATATATATATATATATATATATATATATATATATATATATATATATATATATATATATATATATATATATATATATATATATATTTTATATATAGGGCTGATATATTTTATTAGATGCCCATAGATTCTGTTATATATTTTATTATATTTTTTTTTTCTCTTTTCTTTTTTAACATTCTGGCTTATATATTTTTATTAGAAGCCAAGAGAAAAAAATGATTTATATCCTTTTTTATTTTATTTATTTTTTAAATGTTGTTTTTAAATGTATTTTTAGCAATGCAAATGTAGAGAATTTCTTTAATTACATATTACTAGCGTACTAATCAGCTTTTCATACAAACATCTTCCCGACAAATTACTCCCTTAGCGAATGAGGTGGCCACTCAAACAGCTTTGAACTGGATTTAATAGGGGGTATTGTCAGGGCTATGCAACTCATTCCTTTTTAGCTGCTTGCTGTGCCGTAACCTACGCCAAACAAGGATGTTCACAGCGATAAATATCACCACCGTGAAACACAAACCAGCCAGCAGTATGGGGTGAAGAAATTCTTTATAAGTCGGTGACAGGTGGTCCTTTTCGGTAAGTTTCATCAACCGCTTTGCCACACGGCCGTTGTATGGGAGAGGAAGTGCTGGCATTGTAGAGGTCCACGTGAAGTTCGCGAAGTAGGCTCGTTCTCTGATGATTGTCCGTAGACCAGTCACCATGGAATTCGGGGAAGTCCCGATACAACCATCTGCTGTGACGAAGATGTGGGTGAAGGATGTGGATCCGTCAGGGCATGATACATTGAAGCCGTCCTTGTCGTATCGTATCCACGAGCCATTATTCAGTCTGCAATTGAATTCTTTATTGTCAAAGGGATAAAGCTTATCCAGACAATCTTCACTTGTATGGGAGAGAGCACCGTCTAGCACTATACCTAACTCGCATGAATCTATTAAGTTTTTACGGAATTCAAATGAGTCAGCTGTACATATTTTTCTATCCATTGCGTCTGAACAGTGAGTTAATAGATTTAAGTCTTTAATGACCGCATATGTTTCCTTGTCTGGGGAAATCAATACGTGTCCTGTCAAACTGGATATTACTGGATTTGAGTGATTCGTCATGAAAGTCAGAAATGGTGATATCCTGTAAGATTGCCAGGCATCAGAAGAATCAAAGGGAATTGTAATCCTAATCTTGTTATTATCTACGTTAATGTAATTAGGCTGTAATAAAATTCTAACCTATGTTCGTCTAACAAAGGAACATAGCCTAGTTTATCCCTTCCGTTCTCCAGAACTAATTTTAAGTAACGTATAGGCAACAAATGGGGCGACAATACACCTTTAGTTGCTAACGTGATAGCTTCTACATAATCCTTGAATTTCTCAATGAAATGTGCAATTCTGTTATGTATGTGATCTATCTTTGAATCATAATACGTTAATGTTGCCAACAAATCCTGTACTTCCATAATTTGAACGATATTATCTGAATGTTCATTTAACAAATCCATAATTTTATTGATTGAAGCTAACTGATCCCTTAGTTCTGACATAATCAATTCATCTTTATGAGTCAAGAACTCAATTTTCTTATTTTGATTACTAATTTTAAGACGATTGGAAATTCCTAAACCTAAACTTGCAACAGACCCAAAGATGCTTAATGCAGCATAAATGAACGGATTCCGTCTTTCTTTATGTTCGTGTCCTACAGTCCACATCAAAAGGTCATAAGCAAAAGATCCTGTCTCGCCAGTCTTATTTTTCAAGTCATCAGATAGCATCTCTGTAACTTTTAATGTTGATCCAAGCAAACTCTTAGTAGTCAAATGAAAATGTCTTCTATGCAACTCATCCAATGATGCAGAAAACCTTGAAATGGCGGTTCTTAAGCTAGTGACATCATTCTCTTGAAGAAAAATTGCTTGCATATGCACTTCGACAATTACGTTGGTTGATGTAACAAAAATGTCTTCTTGTCTTTCAACTATATTGCCATATTTAAAATATATATTTTTAGTCTTAGAACTCATCCCATACGAGAAAAATGTCTGAGCGAACAATATCACTCCCAACAACAAAAAATTCATCTTGGAAACCTGTAACGAGAAAAAATATATGTAATTACTCCTGTATTAAAAAGAAAACTTTTAATCACATAAAATAAAATTTTCCCTCACTTCTTTTCCTCTCTTTTCTTTTTAATTTCTTATGTGAGACAATGGTACTATTCTCTCATCCGTGGGTTGGGCTACGTTTTGAATTCTAAACCTATTGGCCGTTAATGTTTCCAAAATGTTAAATGGGCCTTCAAACTTAGGTGTTAATTTATAGTTGAGCCCTTTTCTGACATTGATTTGAATATAGATGTTATCACCCACGGTATATGTTTTAGTTGGTTTCGCTATTTTATCATGATTCCTTTTCATTATGATTTGTGATTCTTCTAAATTCTTTCGAAGGATATCATATCGACTTATACTTGCATTTATACATTCTTTTAAAGGATTTGATAGGTTAGTTGTAGGCGTTAATACATGGAAAGGTGTTCTAACTGGGGTACCATATAATGCTTCATGCGGTGACATTTTAATTGATATATGATATGAATGATTCAGAGTACTCAGTGCTGCCGGTATTGCAATATCACAGTTGGGGTCTGATCCCCCTAGTGTTACCCTCAATATATTTAATATCTTCCTATTTGCTCTTTCCACTAGCCCATTCGACTCTGGGTGATATATCATGGTATTAATCTTCTTTATGTTGAGGAATTCACACAATGAGGTAAGAAATTGATTATTAAATTCACCACCCGAGTCTGAGATTATCATGTGTGGAATTCCATGTTTACAAATGTAACACTCGTAAAACTTCCTAGCGCATTCAATCGCAGTTTTAGTTTTAAGCGCTATTAGTTCTGTATATCGTGTTAAAGCATCTATAATTACTAAGAGGTGCTTATTTCCTCTGTCTGACTCGTAAAATCCTGTTAACAAATCTAAATGTATTCTTTCAAAGGGTTGATTGGGAACAGGATAAACTCCTAGGCTGACAGGTGTTTTCGTATGCCCTTTGTTTTCCTGACATGTGCGACAATTAGCTATGTGTCTTTTTATATCTGTAAGCATTGTATGCCAATAAAACAATGATTTGGCTTTCTGTGACAGTAATGAGAACCCAGGGTGTCCATGTAATGGATTTGAATGCAACCAATTCAGGACAGTGGAAATAAGTGAGTTTGGTACTACTACCTGGTCGTTAGTTACATGTGGTGTATTGCGGGTTTTCCTTGTCACAGTCCTACACAGAATATTATCTTTGATTATATAATTCTGCTGCTTATACTTTATATATTCCTTTTCTTTATGATTGCCTTTCAAAGCATTTATAATTGTTTCTATTTTCTGATCTTTTCTTTGCTCAGTCTGTAACAATTCAGCACTCCAGCCTAAATCTTCTTGTTCAGATATTGTTTTTACAATAGGCATGGATGTTGATATATCTATCAATTCAGCTAAAGGCTCCGTACAAGATGACACGGGGTTGCGTGATAATGCATCCGCAATGATATTTGCTTTCCCAGGTAAATACCCGATTCTTGCGCCAAAATCTTGAATGATCAAATGCCACCGAGTTCGTTTAGGGCTGTGATTGAAGCCTTTAAAGAACTCTGTTAGTGGTTTATGGTCAGTAAGAACCTTAACGGGATAACCGTAAATTATGAACTTAAAATGCACTAGCGAATTAACAATAGCTAGTCCTTCCTTGTCTATTACTGCATACTTACTTTCGGAAGTTCTCAATTTTCGAGAATAGAAAGCTATCGGGAAAAACTGTTTATCATATTGCTGAAGCAATACCCCTCCTACTCCTAAGTCTGAGGCGTCTGTTGCAATGAAGAATTCCTTACCGAAGTCAGGAAATTTTAAGATAGGAGAACTACACAGTTCATCTTTCAAAGTATTAAACGCCTGTTGATGTTGCTCAGACCATATGAAATCTACGCCCTTCTTCGTAAGATCAGTTAAAGGAGCGGCTATTATTGAATAGTTGCGTATAAAACGCCTGTAATATCCACTACAACCCAGAAATTGTTGTATTCCCTTGACATTAGTAGGTATGGGAAAATTACGTATAGCCGACACCTTATCATGGACTACTTTAAGACCTTGGCTTGATACCATGAAACCCAAATATATCAATTCTGTTTTGAAAAATTCACACTTACTAATCTTTACCCTTAAGTTATGTTGTCTTAATCTCTGTAGTACTAGTTCTAACTTACGTAGATGTTCTTCTAAGGTGTTGGAAAAGATTACAAGATCATCCATATAGGCATGCAATATATCCCCTAACAAGTCTCCTTACACTATGTTAATCATTCTTGTAAATGTTATAGGAGCACAACGTAAACCAAAAGGCATCCGCAAAAATTCATAATGTCCCCTGGCTGTGCTGAAGGCTGTGTATGGGATACTATCTTCTTCTACTTAAAATAAGCCCCTTTAACCTCAGCAATAACGCTATAACTTCAAACATATCAATGTGAAATGTTGAAAACGGAGAGGACCATTATCTGAACAAACACGTTTCCTCTAAATGTCCTCCCTAACCTGACCAAGATGTGTTTGTATGAAGATTACGGTAATTGAAGGAGGGGCTATTGTAACGATTATGGCCAAGGAATATAATATTATATATGACCTCAGAACTCTATTGAAATTACCATTCCCATGAGCTTGATTGCTTCAAAACTCCTTCAAAGCTGCCATTCTACACATCCACTTGATATCCTTCAACCTGTCGTTTAACTCTGGATCAACTATTGAAGTAGAATGATGAAAGAATAAAACCATTTCCAGTATTCACCTGGTAGAAACAATCTGACCTTCCTTAAAGGTCTTGGCAGATATTCTTTTGTTACCCATAGTGCGGGCATCAACATGATCCATTGGATACCTAGCTATTTAGGTATCCGTCTTTATAATAATCTATATTTGTTCATGTTGTCAACTGTACTGTACATGTTTCAATCAAGCTTGTACACTATAGCATTACTGTTTTTATTTTTTATCTCTCGATCTTCTTGACGATGTTAAACCTGTTTAAAGTGGCCATGATAGTTTTGCATTTTTTAAATTTTTTGTCATTCTTGCCCTCAACTATGTGTATAATACCTCATTATCTCCTTCAATAAACTCAGTTGCTTTCAGATAACCTCTCTGTTGAAACTAATAGTATATATTGCTAAATTGGTGAGGACCCAAGTGACTACTTCACACCGCCTTTCTGTTCTGACATTACTCTTCCATTGTTAAAATTCCGAGCAAAAAACCTGACTTTTTGATGCACACCGCAGGGAGGAAACTACCAGTAGAAAGTGATTCACCTAGTTACAGCATTCGAAGTTTAGTTTCGTATCTAGAAAGTTACTTGCTCAAGCAGTAAAGCTGACTACATCCTTCCAGCGATCCCCGAGGACGCCTTCCCAGAAATCTTTGATTGATTTTGTGACAAAGTGGACGCCCCAATAGAATATGATGGCTTTAAAAGATACCTCATGGAGCAGTTGTACTCATATTTGCTTGCCACCCATATAGCCAAGCTTTCCAGCTTTCTCAAAAGACGTTCTTGGACCAAAAGGTTTTACCCGCTCTTATTGAAGTGACCAGTATTGATCATTATAAATCTGCAGAAGACGGCTCTCCTCTTGAAATGAGCCTACTTCGTACCCTTTGGGTACTAAGCCCACCCAAAACTATATGTGCTTACATCCCTGATGATAATACCTTCCCCATGAAGGACTTCATCACCAAAGTCGGGACTTTATGGACTGGCACTTTACCGTCCTCAGCGACTCAACTCATGACAAAGAAGAGACCTATCTAACACCAACAGAGGTTGACGTAAATGTAGTGACACACAGATGCCTGCCTTGACATATGCTAGGCCGGTGTCAGAGCCACCCTCTATCCACATACATCTCCCCTCTCTCACTCCCGAAACAACGTCCTCTCTGATCATTTCCTGATGC
The DNA here is from genome assembly GCF_036898095.1 of Palaemon carinicauda. NCBI lineage: Eukaryota > Metazoa > Arthropoda > Malacostraca > Decapoda > Palaemonidae > Palaemon > Palaemon carinicauda. The sequence continues at coordinate 55,265,192 of NC_090727.1, forward strand.
ACATCAACCCGGCAGTTCTGCTAATACAACTCCGACATCTACGATGCTACGAAAAAATGTGTGGATGGCTGTGTGTGGATAAAAAATGTGTAAGTAAGCAATTGCTTGCGTTAGTGGTTTCCCCTATCACCTAACTTTTCTTTTTAGTTGATGCTGGTACGTTTCTGCGATTTCTTGTAGATACCAGAGATGGCCATTCCCCCCTACTAAAGTCACTCTCCATGATATGACGAGGTCATTTTACACCTGATCATGTCCGCCAGGTAGCCTTCATCGGATCTGAGATCAACAGACCAAGGTACTAGACCTTTATTCTAAGGTTCAAGAGTGCTAAAATCCAATGGGAATTCCTTGTTGCTGACGTAACATTACTGCCACTTTGCGAGTATTTCCTTGCACATTTACACCTCTTGGTTGTTGTGGGGCATCTACAATTATTCAACACTGACTTCTACTTGTCGACATCTGTTCAACCCACCCTCTCTAACCCCAAACTCCACATCAGTGCGCCCATGGGTTCCTACACCCACTTCCTCACGTTGTACCTGTAAGTCTCCCATACTGAACTTCACCAAACGGCCAAGGTTGTTGCGAAGGAAAGTATTTATCCTCCATTCAAGGAGATGGGGACCCCAGCTTTTGCCATGTTCAGGCGTCTGGCACTGGACCTCCTGAATATTGCTAAACAAACATGCACCGGGATAAAAGAAATGGGCCATTTCCTAAAGGACTCGAGCCCATGGTCCTTCCATTTACACATATTCCTGAAGAAATATGGCTTCCTACTCCCTTGTGGGGATTACTGTATCTGAACTTGCAGACAGAAAGAGATCACTATCCTATCACACACATCGATGATATTATCTCCGACTTGCAAAAACATTTTTTTTCCTCGCTCAACCTCTTAAAGGCCTTAAGACCACCCCCTTCAGTAAGTTCCCCTTCAATTACTCCTCTTTTGGCCTTCGTAAAAATGTAGTCACTTTTCAACTCCTCATGAAAGGCAACTCATAGAACCTTATCTTCTGCTTAGGTTACATGGATGACTTACTTCTATTCTCTTCCTTCAAAGAAGAACACCCTCAGCAGTTACTCATCATTCTCGACCACCTACAATCAAGCGGCCTTGTAGTCCGGTACGACACATGTACCTTTGGCATCAATGAAGTATCGTTCGTTGGGCATCAGATCACCAGTGGAGAAGTCAGCCCCCTCCCTGAGAAGGTACAAGTCCTTCAGATATTCTCCAAACCCTATACAGTCTAAGCACTACGAGTAGTCTTAGGCATGATGCACTTTTAACACTGGTTCATGACAGACATCGCCAACACTATTACAGGAGATTGGTTCGCTTCAGAAAGCGCAATTCTGCTACACATAGAATACCTTATCACATGTTGCTGCTGTCGACTTTCCCATGCCATATAACCATCTCCTCTTCTCCACTATTGACAGTGACGTCACTATCAGTGCAATACTCTAGAAGGTGTTCTGTGTCTTGTCACTCTTATCTGCCTTCTCCAATAGAAAAATTTCGAAATCTGAACCTAGTAAATCTATCCTTGACCGCAAATTGCTGTCCGTCACTTCAACAACAAATTAGATTTAACGCCCTCTACCATTCACACAAAATGTTTGCCAATGAGATGAAATACCATTCCTACATGAAAATAAAGAATTCTACTACACGAGCTACGTTTTCCTCATGAATATTCAAATATTCTACTCAATCTGCCCCTGTTAAATCCGTGAGTATGTAATCATTAAAGTATAAATTTCTCATTTTCACTATTTTAAACTTGTTACCCTATCCTCTTTTAAACGTTTCACACTGTTTTTTTTTTTATTACAACATATCATATTATTCCTATAATGATAATACCAATATTCAAAACATAGCAATGTTCCAAGGTGATTATAAGGGTACTTTAGGCGTAATTAACAGGTTCTGAGAAATCCATCCTTTTATACCACAAAAATTACAATACAAATGGTTTTCGACAATACCTTATTATCTTTTACTTTACAAACGACTACCCAAAAGAATAGTTGCTGCTTATTTTTTTCTTTTTTCCCTGGTTATCTCTACCCTCCACTACAACAATAATTGGCAGAACACCCCATTGCTTTCCCAACATTACAAACATAATGTGAGTATTTCTTTTATGTTTAAAGAAAAATCATTAGAGTTTTTAAAATATATCCCTAAAACAATGACCCACAGGGCAGGCAAGCGCAAATCATTATATACTGCTTGACATTACATAGGAGAGGCGATGATTTTTGTTCTTTGCGAATGAAGTAAGCCACACCAGAGCAAAAAATATTTTACAGACTTTTTTTGCTAAAGTGATTAGTCTCTTTTCCTTTGGATGGCTCGGAAATATTTGTTTTTCTTTTCATTGTCTCAACCACATGGTTCCCAGCCTAGTCTTTTGACAAGTTTGGCACCGAAACAGTTGATTAATCTCTGAAATGAACGTCAAATCTCAACAAAGTATGTTATTTATTACAGGAGGATCATAAATTTTTATTAAAAAATTTTTTATGACTGGATGTATATATTTACCCGTTTATTCATAAAAACAACATCTAATAAAGACATTTTCCTAGATGAGAATTCCAAGCATATATTATTATTATTATTACTATCCAAGCTACAACCCTAGTTGGAAAAGCAAGATGCTATAAGCCCAGGGGCTCCAACAGGGAAAAATAGCCCAGTGAGGAAAGGAAATAAGGAAATAAATAAATGAAGAGAACAAATTAACAATAAATCATTCTAAAAACAGTAACAACGTCAAAACAGACATGTCATATATAAACTATTAACAGCATCAAAAAAAAATATGTCATAAATAAACTATAAAAAGACTCATGTCCGCCTGGTCAACAAAAAAGCATTTGCTCCAACTTTGAACTTTTGAAGTTCTACTGATTCAACCACCCGATTAGGAAGATCATTCCACAACTTGGTAACAGCTGGAATAAAACTTCTAGAGTACTGCGTAGTATTGAGTCTCGTGATGGAGAAGGCCTGGCTATTAGAATTAACTGCCTGCCTAGTATTACGAACAGGATAGAATTGTCCAGGGAGATCTGAATGTAAAGGATGGTCAGAGTTATGAAAAATCTTATGCAACATGCATAATGAACTAATTGAACGACGGTGCCAGAGATTAATATCTAGATCAGGAATAAGAAATTTAATAGACCGTAATTTTCTGTCCAACAAATTAAGATGAGAATCAGCAGCTGAAGACCAAACAGGAGAACAATACTCAAAACAAGGTAGAATGAAAGAATTAAAACACTTCTTCAGAATAGATTGATCACCGAAAATCTTGAAAGAATTTCTCAATAAGCCTATTTTTTGTGCAATTGAAGAAGACAGAGACCTTATATGTTTCTCAAAAGTAAATTTACTGTCGAGAATCACACCTAAAATTTTGAAAGAGTCATACATATTTAAAGAAACATTATCAATACTGAGATCCGGATGTTGAGGAGCCACCGTCCTTGACCTACTTACAATCATACTTTGAGTTTTGTTAGGATTCAACTTCATACCCCATAATTTGCACCATGCACTAGTTCTAGCTAAATCTCTATTAAGGGATTCACCAACCCTAGATCTACATTCAGGGGATGGAATTGATGCAAAGAGAGTCTGGCCACCCAAAGAAAACTTAGTTCAAAATAAGGAGCAACTTCTAATTATATATCTAAGACTGCTACACATTAACCCATTAAGGCCGTGGTAGCCTAAATATTGGTGTAAATAGGCCACAAAGCAACACAATTTAAGTTACAACGAATAGCAAACTCAAAAGCCAAAACATTTACCTTTTTTCTACTGTTATAAAAAAAATTACATCATTGTCTAAGGTGGATAAAATCTTTAAAAAATTAAAATTTTGAATTTATTGTGTTTTGGTTAGTGCTGGAATTGTGTAAATCTTTGTAACTGGCCCAGAAAGATTCATATGCAAATGTGAAGAAAATTTACCTTGGCTTATCTTTGTGTGAGCTAAATTGTAAGTTTATCTGCTACTTTGTGTAATTTTCTTTTATGGAGACTTTAATCCTTAGAGTGTTAAAGGTTATCTTTTTTCATCAAGTATCAAGATGAAATGTTGGTGTAAAATTTAATTTCAAGTGAAACAAGTGATTATATACTTTTCATATGTATTTATTTTTTTTTTTTATCTTAGTCTAAGGCTTTATGCATATATAATATTTCAAGTCAAGTGATTATATAATTCTCAGTGTAACATTTCTTATGTCGTAATCTAAGTTTTGCTCATTCTTAATATTTAGAGTGAATTTTTTTTATGTACATTCCTTCAGAGTGTTGTAATTTTTATAATATATATATATATATATATATATATATATATATATATATATATATATATATATATATATATATATATATATATATATATATATTTTTGTAAAGAGTGTATAATTTCAATCACCAGTGTTTGCTACAGTACTCTCCCGTATTCCAGTTAAAAAAAAATTGAAGTAAGAGGTTGTTTGTATAGTTCTTATTAATTATTACCGGCTTTTTTTTAGTGCACTTAAGAGACCATTGGATATTCAGTGTTTTTATATATTGCTTTTTGGGAGTTATTTAATTGTCTCAGAGCTCGGGTATTAATATTTTGAAAATAAACGGTTTAATGTAAAAACAAAAAGGAGAGTTTGGAACTCGATAGGCTGCTACAGTAAGCAGATCTTCTAGGAGAAGGACACTCCAAAATCAAACCATTGTTCTCTAGTCTTGGGTAGTGCCATAACCTCTGCACCATGGTCTTCCACTGCCTTGGGTTAGAGTTCTTGAGGGTACACTCGGGGACACTGTTCTCTCTTATTTATCCTCCTCCTGGTTTTGTTAATTTTTTTATAGTTCTTATAGGAAATGTTTATTTTAATATTGTTGCTGTTCTTAAAACTATTAATTATTCCTTGTTTTCTTTCTTCACTAGGCTGTTTTCCCTGTTGGAGCCCCTGGGCTTATAGCATCCTGCTTCTCCAACTAGGGTTCCAGCTTAGCAAATAATAATAATAATAATAATAATAATAATAATAATAATAATAATAATAATGCATACTTTGCCAACCAATATATATATATATATATATATATATATATATATATATATATATATATATATATATATATATTTATATCTATATATATAAATATATATATATATATATATATATATATATATATATATATATATATATATATATATATATATATATATATATATACATACATATATATATATATATATATATATATATATATATATATATATATATATATATAGATAGATATATAAATATATATATATATATATATATATATATATATATATATATATATATATAGATATATAAATATATATATATATATATATATATGTATATATATATATATATATATATATATATATATATATATATATATATATATATATATATATATATATATATATATATATATATATGTATATATAAATTATCATATTTGGGTTCCCAGACCACGGGACCATAATATAATAAATTTCTGGTGACCATATTTTTGGATCGAGTAAGTCTGCTTCAAGTATTGGTGATAACAGGGCTGTGTTTTCGTAAAAGGTTTGAACAATTTAGTGTTGATATGACTTTGTATACTGTTAGGACAGTTTTGGAGAGGTATTAGATATTGTAAAATACAAGATTGGACAGTTTAATATCGAAGAGTTTTTGAAAAACTTGAAGGTTCAGGAATTGCCAGAAGCTAATGTAACTAAATTTCATTGGCTCTCCATTCCAAGGGCAGAGGGTGGTCTTGCAATGAGTGGGATGATTAAAGACTAAATCAAGTGTCTAGCTTTAGATGTGTTGATAAACTCAGGGAAATTGTCAGTAGAAGATATAGTAGCAGTTTCATGAACTGTTGGAGGAGGCTGAAGAAGACTTTGTAGCAAAGCAAGGACCAGTCTACCACAAACTGAAAGATTGAAACAGATAGGGAATTAGAGACTGAGATTTGACAAATTGCAGCAAAGTAGAATTTGATTAAGTTAAAGATGATGGCAGAAGAGAAAGTAGTAGCACAACATGCGAGGGAAATGGAAGCATGAATGAGAAGAAGGAAAAAGAGAAGAAGCCAGAGAAGTAGGAAGACATGGGATGAAAATAGAAGAAAAAGAGAAAAAATACGAAAAAGAGACAGAGAACGAGAAGAAAAAGAGAGGGAAGAGACAAGAGAATTTGCATGACACACAAGAGAATTGGAACTGTTGAATGCCAGTGCAAAGTCTCCAATGCAGACAGAGGGGAAACCTATTAAGCACTATACCGTGTTTACTGTGATGAACACCCAGAGGTTAATTTCAAAGCTCAAAGAAGAGGCTCCTGACAAATTCTTTGACCATTTTGAAACGGTTGTATCGACGATGCAATGGCCCAAAGATAAATGGTCTGAGTTATTGTAAAGTGTACTCTTTTGGAAAGGTCGCAGTCCTTATCTATCCTTATCTCATGACCAGAGGAAGGAGTATCAAGAAGTGAAGAGGAACATACTTTAAGTGCATCATATGACCTCTGAATATTATGATGAAAGGTCCTGAAGTTTGAGGAATGACGAGAAAATTACTTTCCTTAATTACGCTTATAAGACACGACAATGTTTTAAGAGATGGACAGAGGCTGCTAACGTGAAGTAGATGGCTGATTTAGAAGAATTGATAGTACTGGAACAATATCTATGGGGATTTCCCAAACCTATTAAAAGGTACTTGAGAGAGAGAGTTGAGGAAACTTGATCAAGCTGCTTCGCTGAGCGAAGATTATAATACTATCAGTCGTAGACCCTCCTAAGAAATGAAGTTTCAACAGTTCTTCCGACAAAGTGTTAATTATTCCCAGAACCATGGAAACCATTTCAGTAATAAATATGTGAAAAAGTTCAAAATTAATAACGGAAGTAGCATTGGTACTATCCTTTTGCAGAATGTGATAGTACCACAGCAACAATTGTCGTATCGTCCTCCTCCAAGTATTGTTAAAGACATGGGATGAAAATAGTGCTGTAAGTGTGACAAGAGAGGACAGGGAGAAGACGAAAATAAACCCCGCTACATTTGCACGATGAAAAGGACAAACCCAAAGAGCGTGGATACCTTTAAACCATATATTTATGAAGGTATGCTAGCAGCAATAGACTGGGGTGAGTGAACCCCGGTCCAATATTGCGCGACACGACTTGCAACCTTAGTAAGGTGAGACAATGAGTACAGGCGTTGGTGGTGCAGTCTCTTACAGGACACTCGGTTATTTTGAAGGGAATAGGAAAATAAGAAGTTACCCTTTTTTGCCATTTGAAACTGTCATGTGAGTTGGTGACAGGTAATTTTGATTTTGCGGTAAAGGATTATAGTTGCCAAAGGAAACTCAGGTTTTGTTTCCTTTTGTGTGAGGAAGAGTTCGAGAGGACAATACTTGGTAGTTTTGACACCTTTGCTCATTCCCCCACGCATCCCAGTCGTTCGGGAAGTTTCTGGAAGTAGCTAAGTTTTATATTTAAAGGCAACCTCAGGGTTAGATATATAAATAGATATTCCTAGCCTTAAGACAGCCATCATCCCCTCTCTAGCTCTCGCGCGCAGCTCAGTGTATTATTTTAAAAGTGTTCAGTGAAAATTCAATGTTTTGGTTTCACTAGTATTTGTAATCATAGTGAGTACTTATAAAAATTCTCAAAGAATTTTTGTAAACGGGCCTATAGAAAGGTTAGGTATTTATACTGTGGACTGGTTATATATTTTTCGTTAGGTGTCACACTTAAATATTGTATTCAGATTTAACGTTAAGTGAAACAGGTGACTATAATTTTCATAAGTGTTATTCCTCTTTCTTAGTCAAAGGTATATTCAGATTCAACATTTTCAAGTCAAAAAAATATAAAATTTTCAGATAGTGACATTTTAGTCCTAATCTTATTTCGACTGATTTATTTGATTATTGTGAATTCTTTCGAAGTCTTGTAATTTACATACAACAAATATATTTTTGTAAAGATTGTATTAATACTTTCACCATTGTTTGTAATTGTAATCCTCACATCCTATTATGAACTGAAGTTAGACCTATCTGAATATTCATAATAATAATTACCCAATTTTCTTTTAAGTGTACTTAAGATATCTTTGGATATTCAGAAATTTATATATTGCTTCCTGGGAATTATTTAACTATTTCGGAGGTTATGTAATTATATTTTATAATGTAGCAGTTTTAATGTAAATTCAAACAAGTGAGTTTCGAATTCGAGAGGTTGATCAACTTGTCAGTCGTGATATATAGAATATTATATATTTGGTTCCCAGTCACTACCCATAGTATAACATATATTTTGGTTCCCAGACCAGGGAGCCATAATCATACAATCTATTTTTGGTGCCCAGACCTAGGAGCCATCACCGTATAATATATATATATATATATATATATATATATATATATGTATATATATATATATATATATATATATATATATATATATATATATATATATATACATATATATATATATATGTATATATATATATATATATATATATATATATATATATATATATATGTATATATATATATATATATATATATATATATATATATATATATATATATATATATACATATATATATATATATATATATATATATATATATATATATATATATATATATTCAGTATTTGTATATATATATATATATATATATATATACTGTATATTATTGTTATCATTATTAATGTTATTATTACTTGCTAAGCTATAACCCTAGTTGGAAAAGCAGGATGTTATAAGCCCAGGGGCTCCAACAGGGAAAGTAGCTCAGTGAAGAAAGGACACCAAAAAAAAAAAGTAAAATATTTTAAGAAGAGCAACAACACTAAAATAAATATCTCCTATATAAACTATAAAATACTTTAACAAACCAAGAGGAAAAGAAATAACATAGAATAGTGTGGCCAAGTGTACCATCAAGCAAGAGAACTCTAACCAAAAAGACAGTGGAATACCATGGTACAGAGTCTATGGCACTACCCATGATTAGAAAGCAATGGTATGATATTGGAGTGGTCTTCTCCTAGAAGAGATTCTTACCATACCAAAAGATACTCTTCTAACCTTAAAAAGAGAAAAGTTTCCACTGAACTATTACAGTGAAGTAAGAAGAATTGTTTGGTAATCTAAGTGTTCTCCGGTGTATGAAGACAGACTACTGAGTGTGCGTGTGTGTAGGCAAACGGAAAATGAACCGTAACCAGAGAGAAGGATCCAATGTAGTTCTGTCTGGCCAATCAAAAAACCCCATAACTCTCTAGTGGTAGTATCTCAACTGGTGACTAGTGCCCTGTTCAACCTAAAAAATTATAATTAAAGATAATCTAAATAGAATAGTGTGCCAGAGTGTACCCTCAAGCAAGAGAACTGTAACCCAAAAGGGAGGTTGAAGTGCACTGTTTTTTTTTTCTTTTTGCTCGATTTCTCTTGATATATAATATATATATATATATATATATATATATATATATATATATATATATATATATATATATATATATATCTAAATATATATACGTTTATATATGATTTATATATTTATATATATATTTATTTATATATATATATATTATATATATATATATATATATATATATATATATATATATATATATATAAATATATCTATCTATATATATATATATATATATATATATATATATATATATATATGTATATATATATATATATATATCTGTATATCTATATATATATATATATATATATACATATATATATATATATATATATATATATATATATATATATATACAGTATATATATAAATATAAATATATTTATATATATATATGCTATATATATATTTATATACATTTATATATATATATAAATGTATATAAATATATATATATATCATATATATATATATATATATATATATATATATATATATTTATATATATATATACTGTATATATATATATATATATATATATATATATATATATATATATATATATATATATATATATATGTATATATATATATATATATATATATATATATATATATATATACATATATATATATATATATATATATATATATATATATATATATATATATATATATATTTATATATGTGTGTGTGTGTGTATACATGTTTTTATAACCTTTGATATTTCATGATAAGAGGAAAAAACATTTGAAAAAGAAATTTAGCTTTTTCAAAAAGCAGGGAAAATTAATCTAAATTCTATTCACATTTTGAATTACAATTTATTACATACCTAATCATTCTATTTTTTTTTTACTTCGTTACAGGATGACTCCTGTATTCAATGAATCTGACCGGTATAAGATCAGACTATGGAAGATCTCCGATGAGGTTATAAGTCCCTTGTTGAGGCAGTTTCTCATCTGGGGAAACCCAGATTGGGATCATAAAATAGAATTCTTAACTTACCTTGAGAACAAAAATGTAGATATGAAAAAACTAAAGAAGAAGCTCTATCAAGAACAGCTTAAGACGTTGCAAAAGTATCCCACAGATGTTGCTAAGTGGGATATAACCCTTATTTGTCTTCTTTTGAAACATTGTAATGGAGTCTTTGCTGGAAAAGATGACATTGCCTGGTCATCAGCAAGCGGTAAAGAGCCAGAATGTCTTATTGCATATTTAAAAGACATAAGAAACACCATAGCTCATGAAGATATCAATCTAAATCAAAAAGATTTCTTTGACAAAATTGAAGAAATCCGTACACTAATGGAGAGAGCACTTTGCAGTGTTGGCAATATATGTTCACATGTCAGCCAGACAGAGATTGATGCAAATGTTGCTAATTTCAACAAAAAGCTCAATGAAATAAGAGATGCAGACATTTCGCCAAAGACCCTTGATGAGTACAAGAAGGAATTGTTCTTCTCTGAACAGATAGCATTGATAAGGAATAAAGGTGTTCCATTCTTGAAAGATGTCTTGAATCGAAATACAACCATAAATCCACTGTCCTTAATAGTGAAAGGAGATGGAAGGCAGTTGCCAGTGAATGAAATATTCACAGAAATAGAACTGAATCAGGATGGAGAGAATAAGGAGGTTTTACTGGAGGACATAATAGATGTAGCCTCGGGTTCTGACGCTGGAAGTCTTATTTTGCTCAAAGGACATGCAGGAATGGGCAAGAGCACTCTAGTGAAAAAGATAACATCTGATTGGGCCAACCAAAGATCCTCCATCAAAGGCCTCTGCTCCTTTCATCTGCTCTTTTATGCAGAATTAAGAGATATTGTTAATACATTTGATAGGCTTATTGAATGCTCTTTGGGAGAAGAAGTTCATCGCTCATTCAAGGATGGAGACCTTGTTAAAGCTGTCTTAGGACAAAAAACTCTGGTCATCTTGGATGGCTACGATGAGGTCAATAAGAGTTCATCTGGCCTTTTCGACCATATTCTTTCTTTAAACAAACTCTATAGCCAATTAACTGTTATCGTTACGACCAGACCTGAAGCTGAAGAGAAACTGAATGCTCATCTCGAATCCAGAGCTTTCAATGCTGTTCATCTTCGGCTTGTAGGAATTAAAGCCAACAAAAGAGAAGAGTTTGTAACCAAATACTTCTTGAGTCTACCCAAAGATTCCCCAGTTTCACAAGAGCTAGATAAACTATTAAAATTCCTGAGGAAAACAGAACACAAAATGAGCACAGTGTGGGAAGTCGCCTATAATCTCTGTCTCCTCACAATTCTTTGGATGTTCAAACCAGATGATGTAAACAGAATCACAACTGAGGCTGAGCTCTACTGGCAGATTTTCCTTCTAATCATCTCCAAATTAGAGGAGCGCTTCCAGAGGAACCCATCTACGTGTGACTTAGAATTAAGTGTCTTGCAACACAAAATAGCTATATTTTTGGAGGAACTCTCTTTGGAATCTCTCAAAGGATTGAAAGATGATTTTATAAATCTTCCCCATTCGGTCTATCAAAGATTGAAGGATCTATGTCTTAGTTTGGGCTTACCAATAGAAGATCTGGCTGGAGCCTTCCTAAAGAAAGTCACCTCCTTCAACAACTCCTATTACACTTTCCCTCATAAGGGTTTCATGGAGTTCATGGGAGCTTACAACATCCGCAAACAAGTGACCATATGGCCAATGCATATGTTGAGTGAGGAATTATCTAAGACATGTATTCCACCACACATTCGGGAAATAATGCTTTCCAGTGTTGTCTCAAAAAAAAGAATAAAGAAAGCAACAGTAAAAGACGTTGTGAAAGAGCTGCATGGGGGCTCTCTCCCTAACTCTCTGGAGAAGTATCAAAACCTACTTATCCAGACACTAAGCATTTTCCACGTGGGGGAAGTGGAGGTGCCACTGGCAACCAAGATTGAGACCCTGGAACTCCTGGAGAAGTCAGGATTGAAGGACAAAGACTCCATCTTGAAAGTCATGCACAACATAAAGTGCGATGACAAGGTTGCACGCTGGATAGCGCAGAGGTTTTGTTTGATTGATAAAAACACTGAAATCACTGACTCATCATTCGAGTCTTACATCACCCTCCTTGCAGCCACTGATCCTCCTCTCCCAAACAGAGATGAAATTAGAATTTCTATACAACTCAATGGAACTATCTCGGGCTTCGAGGTACTAACCAAACATCTCTTGCGACACCAGGTTTACCCAAGAAGAATATTGCTTCATCGCAGCTATGAAACAAACGACTCACTTAACACAGAAGAAACAGAGTCAATCAAAAGTCTACTCAGCAAAGAGTAAGTTTTGCATTTTTCTTTGATTTTCTGACTGTTATTTTGATTATTAGCCTACTTCTTAACTAATATTATCAAATATCTTAATGAAAAAGATAGTGATACATAAACACACAAACACACACACACGAACACACACACACAACCACAGACACACACACACACACACACACACATATATATATATATATATATATATATATATATATATATATATATATATATATATATATACACACACCCATATATATATATATATATATATATATATATATATATATATATATATATATATATATATATACATATATATATATATATATATATATATATATATATATATATATATATATATATATATATATATATATATATATATGTATGTATGTTAAGCGTAGTTTTAAAGAGAAATGAAGACAGACATGAATAATTCGGCTACAAACTTTGCCACAATCCTCAACTTGAGTCTCATAGTCTATATCCTTTATATCACTAGTATCATCATCATCATCATCATCATCATCACAGTCATCATTAGATTCATTATAAAAAAAGTCTCAAATTTACTTTCCTTCTCATTTATAGATGATGTAAATTTCAATATTCCACTAAATTATTCCTTTTTACTTTTCATTCTTATCATCATCATCATCATCATTATCATCATCATCATTATCATCATCATTATCATTATCATCATCATTATCATCATCATTATCATCGTCATCGTCTCCTTAATCATCTTAATCATCATCATCATTCCACTTAATAAAATTCCCGATCGAATCTAATAATTATTTCTTTCTTTTCTTCTCTTTGGAACAGTTGTGAGGATTACAGAGGCATCTGGAACCCAACGTTTGAAATCCCTCCAAATGTGAAGTTACTGGGAGTGAGGCTTCCGGACCAAGTCAGCCTCGACGCCTTCTGTCGATTTTTGCAAAAGACAAAAGAGATTGACTATTTAGGTGAGTTAAAGAGAAGGATGACAGATATTCTGTCTTCCTTTCCTCTGAGGGACTTTATGATATCTCGCCTTCTTCTCCTTATCCCATTTCTGTCATTCGTTCGGTTAATATTGTTATTAGCGTTATTTCTATTATTGTAACTATCATTATAATTATCATTATTGCTGTATAAATTTAGAACATTATATTCAAGGCTCAATCAGGTGTTTTGTTTTTCTTTTTTTGTTCTTACATAAGACAATATCGTTTTCATCTTCTCTGGAGTAATTTAAAAGCTTTCAATGCTAAGTTTTCATTTATTTCCTTTCTTATATAAAAAGGAAATGATTCAGTTTAAAGGTGACATCACTACATCACTATAGTCACTATTGATTTCACAAATAATGATATTAATGATGATGACAGTAATGAATAGTAATGATCATGATGGTAATGAGGTGGAAACTAGACTCGGGAACAGTGATAGTCTCTCAAGGCTACACCTGACTCCGCCTCCTTTCTGCGCTGATTGGTTCTCCACAAAAATGTAGGCGGAGTCATTCAATCTCAACAACTAATCACCAAAAGGGACGTGAAAAGTATTATATCGACCAATAATATTGTGATAGTCCAATGAAGCTGAGTTATTATTGGCTGAGTTTCTTTATACAGTGCTCAATGCGAGAATTTCATGAGGAGACTGATGTTATCCCAATACATGATAGAAGCTACAATGCACGCGTGCACACACATTGACTCACACACACATTAACTAACGCACACACACATATAAATTGACTCACGCACGCACACGCACATTGACTCACGCACACACACAGATTAACTCGCACGCACACATATCAACGCAAACCCGTAGCTCTTAACTTAAGTAATTTCGTCTCTAAATTCGTTGTTTCAGTTATCATTATTCCCATTTTGTTTTTTCCTTTAAAATCTTACGGAAGAAACAGATAGAAAATGTTTGGTTGTGATTTTCATTTTCCTCAATGTTGTTGTTGTTGTTGTTGTTGTTGTTCTTCTTCTTCTTCTTCTTCTTCTTCTTCTTCTTCTTCTTCTTCATTAATACTTTTTTCTCTTTCAGGGATTCACTTTAGTGCCAAGGATGTCAGCAGCGTCAGTCACCCAATTCCTTTCTTGATGAGGGATCCATTTGTCACTGTCTTGGTCAGCGATGTCCAGGAAGAAGACATCGAGAAGGTTGGGGACATCCTTCGGGCATTGCAACCACAGGATGCAAGGAGGTGAGGAGACATCATTCCTTAAGAGAGAGAGAGAGAGAGAGAGAGAGAGAGAGAGAGAGAGAGAGAGAGAGAGAGAGAGAGAGAGAGAGAGAGAGAGAGAGAAACGATTTATTATCATATTAATTTGTTGAACAGAAAAATTTATTTGAAATAAGACTTTAAATCGACATCAGATTTGGAGAAAGAAAAATCTCATAGGCCTATTAATAGAAATAGTCAATTATTAATTATCTTAAAAATAGAAATAAGTTTATCAATTTGTACACTTTTCAAATGTTACTTAAAGGTTTATTTCTATTTTCAATTCATATCCTATTTGGGATCATTAAAAATTAATTGCAATACTGTGTACGTGAAGATGTGTGTGTGTGTGTGTGTGTGTGTGTGTCAGGAGGCACTTATTTATCTTAACAAAACAAGATGTCAATAAAACAATAATTAAAAATATAATTGACATTTTCTTTTCCTTTCCTTTCATTTCATAAGATTTTTCTTCTTTTCCTTCTTCTTCTTCCCAACAGATCCTTCACTTCAATCTTCTTTCCTCGGTGTTCCAAGAAGAGGAGGAGTCCTCGGGATTTCCTCCTCCCAATGATGAACTCCTTGAAGGGAGTCAGGGTGAGTCACAGCATCTGTTTCCGAGAAGATGAAAGACCAGATGACGAAGCCTTACTTAGAGAGATGGATCTTAAGGCAGAGGAATCCACCGGATGTGGATATGTTGAATGGTGAGTTTGCTTCTTCTTTTTCTTCTCCTTCTTCATCTGTATTGTATGATTTTTATCTCTCTCTCTCTCTCTCTCTCTCTCTCTCTCTCTCTCTCTCTCTCTCTCTCTCTCTTTTAACATTCCTCTTAAGCCTTTCAGCAGACCATAGGCCTAAAAAAGTAATCTGTATTATCAGGTCCGGTAATTTTCCATATCTTAGGTCTTATTTTTTATGATCTTCATTGTATTTAGGCTCTCTCTCTCTCTCTCTCTCTCTCTCTCTCTCTCTCTCTCTCTCTCTCTCTCTCTCTCTCTCTCTCTCTCTCTCTCCTTTAAGCAGACCATGGGCCTAAAAAAAATGATTTATTCTATAAAATCGGGTAATTCTTTTTATATCATAGGTGTAATTGTCAATGATCATCACGCTATTTAGGCATCTCTCTCTCTCTCTCTCTCTCTCTCTCTCTCTCTCTCTCTCTCTCTCTCTCTCTCTCTCTCTCTTCTACCAACGTTCCAAGCCTTTCATCAAGGGATGAGCCTAGATGACTAATCTGTATTCATTATAAGCCAAGTTTCTTATTAGTTTTTTCTTTTCCTCATTCGATCACTTGATATTCCTTTGTATCTTCATTAATGGAATCAGAGACATTTCCAGAGAATGTCGTTGTGTGGATGATAGAGAGGTGTTGATGTGTAGAGCAATTTCCACCTCATTATTATCTTCACTTTTTCTTATTATTCTGCTCATTATCATTTGAGTAGAATATCTGATTATGTTTGTTTGAATCTCATTATATATGGCTCCCTCCAATTCTTTCCTCACTTCCTTCAATTCTCATCATATTCATCTTCCTTCTTTCTTTCACTTTCATTATTATTTATTTCTCTTTAGAATAAAGATTCCCTCATCATATCATATGCCATTTTTCGTTAGCTTTTGTGCTGAGTCATTGCACAAAACCAAAGTCTATTTCATAATAGTGTTTTCTTCTTTGCTCGGTAGGATGACTGATGCAGATATGTTCCTTGTGTAATTCTAATAGAGAGAAAATGATGACGATCCCTGAGGCGACAACTAAAAAGAAGAAGGTGTCAAACAAATGTCTCAAAATGTTAATCACAAAATTCTAATTCATAATTCATGTTTAACTAACTTTTTATAATGATTACATTATAAATATAACTTTCATAACATAATAGTCATTTCTTGTTTGGAATGTGATAATATATATATATATATATATATATATATATATATATATATATATATATATATATATATATATATATATGTGTGTGTGTATATATATATATATATATATATATATATATATATATATATATATATATATATATATATATATATATATATATATATATACATACATATATATATATATATATATATATATATATATATATATATATATATATATATATATATATATATAAATATATATATATATATATATATATATATATATATATATATATATGTGTGTGTGTGTGTGTGTATATATTCAATCTTTTAATATCTTTTTACAAAAAATCTATCGTATTGGGAAACTTTTATTATGTTCATTCTACTGTTTGTTCTCTTCTCTTATATCTATTTTCAAAACATTTCTTTTTTTGTTATCATTCATATACAATTAATAATTTTAATTACGAAAGTAGTGTTTGACTTATATCATGATATATTCTTATCAAAATATAGCAAAACTTGAATGTGCTAAGATTCACTCTAAACATTGTCTATTATCTATTCATGTAAACAAAATCTATTTAAGTGATCTTGACGTAGATGGTTGAGGTGATGGTAGGTAATATGTAATAGTGGAGCTCATCATAAATAAATCTGTGAATGACAAAAGTTGTGTTTTCATCACCTTTCAATTTTTATTCATTTTATACTAATCTACATTGATAATGTCATATGATATGTCCCTAATATTTTCTCAAAGTTCTAGACGGAATCTGTAAAGCAAAAGCTCTTCAGGAAAAAGTTCTCTCTCTCTCTCTCTCTCTCTCTCTCTCTCTCTCTCTCTCTCTCTCTCTCTCTCTCTCTCTCTCTTGGGAGGTGAACAAAGACAATATCCTTACAAAGTCCTTCAAAGGGACAACGCCAGGCAATAAAAGAAAAAAAAATAATCTCACTAACAGTCTGACAGGTGAGTTCTTTGTGTAATGTCTTGTTCTCTATATGATTAGTTGTAACATTAAAGTAAACTTATCAGAAATAAATCAATTTTTATGAACTTATATATTAAAATGGATATGCTTTGCTGCTCAAGAATAATATTATTATAGGTAATCAATTTATTTCTCCATTTAATGATCAGATTAAAGGAACATCAAACTAAGCTGTTTATTGTAGAGATTCCGTCTTTTGTAAAACACTTGCAGTTTGTAATGCCCTCATATATTGATGCTATTTTCAATTGCAGATCAGATGAACTGGTAGAACAAAAGACTGGTTGTCTGACTGACTGACTGACTGACTGACTGACTGACTGGTGTACAGGGAGATTGTTCATCGTCATCTGCTGGACCTAAGAAAAGCTGAAATGTTAGACCAGCGTCTGTCAGACCCATTGAGTCAACATCTGATCAGAAGAGAAGGAACACAGAGCTGAAGGACATTGGAGAAGAGAAAAAAAAGGATGATGTAGGATTTTTAAGGTAAGAATTTTGAGTTATTTTTTCTTAATGAATTGCATGGAAAGGATATGATAAGGAGTTACTACTTTTGAAAAATTGAATGAAAAGAGTAATATTTGTAGTTACAACTCCTAATAAAATGAACAGAAAAAGTAATATTTCGAGTTGATATTTCAAATACATTTATTGAAAAGAATAACGTTAGCATTCATTACTTTTATTCATAAAGGAATATCAAATTTGATTATGTTAGAATTATCTTTTTCCTTATATCCACGTGAAACAGGCAAAAGAAGAATACATCGGGTTCGTCTCTCTTCTTCTCATGCAGACAAAGAGAAAGAATGGAAGGAGGAAGACAAGTGTCATTATGACCAAATGTCTACAATAATTGCAGATAGTGGTTTATTTTTTTTTTAATTATTATTAGTATTATTTATTAGTTACTTTTCACAATGAGAAGTAAATATTGTTTCTGGATTTTCAGACAATTCATTATCAATTTAAGATAACAATAGCTAAGGTAACTATATATAATAATATAAAGGTATTGTATTTATTTAATCAATTTAGCATTGATCCTTCAGCAAGAGGCAGTTAATAGTTTTGTTTTCTGAATTATATTTATGTATATTTGTATATTCTCCTTTTAGTGCTAAACCTTACCCAGGGTTTCAGAGGACAGGACCGACAAGGGAAGCTCCAAACGAGGCCTCGTGGAACTGTGTGAATGATTTACTCACTCTGACTATGGCGGCTCTCCTCATCTAGAGCTTTTCCTTTGGAGGATGGGCACTCTGCATCCATCAAGCACATGAGCGGGAGGGGCAAGTTTCTGTTAACGATTTTGCAGACAATATCTGCATTCTGGAACCAGAATCTGACATCAGGAAGCAGCTCCCAGAAAGGTTTATATTGCTTATCTCGGTTTGATGGCGGTAAGTAACTTTGGTGTTCTTTAGAGTCATCTTCCTCTTTTTTATATAGTACAGAATCATGTTGATTTAGTTGATCGATTTTGTTTGGCAATTTAAGATCAGATTGAACATATATCACAGCAAGATTTCTGTTGCAGAGATTTTATCTTTTGCAATGCGCTTGAACCCTTTGATTGATGCTGTTTCCTTTCACAGATAAAATGTACTGGTAAAAAAGGACACTGACTGACTGGCTGACTGATACACCGGGATATTGTTCATCATCCTCTGTTGGTCTCAAAAGAAGCTGACATGTTAGACCAGCGTCAGTCAAAGCCCTTGAGTCAAATTCTGTCGAGAAAAGAAGGAACACAGAGCTGAGGACATGGAAGAAGAGATAAAAAGTTGAGGTACGATTTTAAGGAAAGACTTTAGAGTCACTACTCCAAATGAATTGAAGAAAGAAAAAATAAAACTTGCATTGATTACTATTAAAGAATAAAATGCAAAGAATAAAATAGTTTTCTTTTGGATATTTTTGTAAGGTTTTTTATATCGTCATTATTATTATTATCATTATTGTTATCATTACTATTTTTCATGATGAATAATATTTTTTTGAGAATCTACTATATTAGAATAATTCTAGAATCTTTTTATATCCCAGTACCTTCTTGTAAATAATTTTGATATCAATTTTTCCTCAGTTTCTTTTATTTGGAAGTAAAAGTTAATATCTTCATTAAATCAGCAGGAAAAAGGGGAAAGATGTTGGATGTCTCACTTTTGCAGTACAGACAGACAGAGAGACATATATGCAGAGAGAAACACACAAGTAATTATTACCAAGAATTCCATTCCGCTCTTTCTCCAAATGTCTACAAATAATTGCAACTTGAAGTGTTTTATCTTTTTTGTTCTAAATTATTCTGTTGTTTCTGTTTCAGAGAAAAAAAGTAAACATTAATTAAGGGTTTCAAACATTCAACTTTGGTCTTTAGAAAATCACTAAAAATGATCTATTTCTAATAGGTTCAGTATATGGATTTTACTAAATTGGTTTGTCTTCAGTCATTTAGCAAGATGCATTTAACATATATTCTATAAAAGAATATTAGTTTTATGTTTGTTTTATGATTTCAGGAGAATTACTTGATGAGTTTCTCTTTGGAAATTCGTCAATTTCTTGCAATGGCGCTTGCATCAACCTTCTGGTGAGAGGTATTTCAAATACGTCAAATTTTTCTAGGATTTTATTCATGCGTCTAGGCTGTCTGCATATAGACAGTGCTTGGGGAGCAGTGAAGAGAGTTTCTCTTAAGGGATTTTGAGATATCTTTCCTAAAAGCTGCAAAACTGCATGAGACTGTGAATGGCTGGAAATATATTCTGACAACAGGGAGCAACAATAAGATAAGACACCTCACAGTGTCTTCCTCCTGTGACGGGCTGAGAGAGGGTTGTGAACTCAAAGGCAGGATGCAATTAACTGAGTTGTTTATTAAGGAACACTCTCCTTTATATACAAAACCTCAAGGCAACAGGACATAACATGTTCGAGAGACAGACAATGTTACAGAGCAAAACCGGAGACATGATCATTCAGGTTCTTTTTAGTGCGAGGGAAGAGCGCAGATACAAGCATAATATATACAAAATAATTATGTACAATTGTGTGACACATGGATGGTACATGGCTCCTCATCTAAAAATGACATACTGTACATGTTAAATAGGGCGCCCTGGTCTAGAGAGGCGAACTGTAGGCGGGTCATCTGGCAGAAGATAAGCAGGTTTTAGACGATCAATGGAGACCCAGTCTTCTTTGCCCCGAATGTTTAGGAGGAATGCTTTCGGACTGCGTCGGATCACAAGGAAAGGGCCCGTGTAAGGGGGCGTTAGTGGTGGCTTGGTAGTGTCGTTGCGCAGGAAGACGTGCGTTGCAGAGTGCAAGTCCGTTGGTATGTGATGCTTCGCTGGGGGCATGTAAGTCTGGCGGCACGGAGTAAATTTTCCCACGACGTGACGTATGCGCTGGAGATTGTCGGAAGAGGTTGTAGAAGGAAAAAATTCGGCAGGGACGACCAAGGGGTCGCCATACACCATTCAGCCTTTGAGACGTCGAGGGCGTCTATAGGAGTGGTCCTTAGTCCCAGGAGGACCCAGGGAAGTTGAGTAAACCAGCTGCAATCCTTGCAGCGGGACATCAAAGCTGCTTTGAGGGTGCGATGAAAACGTTCAACCATTCCATTGGCAGCGGGGTTGTAGGCCGTTGTCTGATGTAGGGTGATGCCCAGGAGATTCGCTAATGACGTCCATAATTGAGAGGTGAAAGTGGTTCCCCTGTCAGAAGTAATATGCTCAGGGATACCGAATCTTGAAATCCATCCAGAGAGTAAGGCAGATGTACATGAGGCGGACGTTGCAGTTTCCATGGGAATGGCTTCAGGCTAACGAGTGGAGCGGTCGATGACGGTAAACAGGTAACGATGTCCTTGTGATGTGGGTAGGGGGCCTACAACGTCGACGTGAATGTGTGCGAAACGACGCTGAGGTTGAGGAAAGGTGCCCACTCCTGAATCCGTGTGTTGATGTACTTTGGAAGTTTGGCAAGAAGTACAGGCGCGGACCCAATCCTTAGCGTCCTTAGAAATGCCGTGCCAAATGAATTTTGCCTTTAGCAGCTGGGATGTGAATGGCCGTGAATGAAATCAAACACCTGTCGGCACATGGGAGCAGGAATCCAAGGTCACGGTCTACCAGTACTGACGTCACAGAGGAGGGTGGTGTTGGAGACTTCGAGGGGAAAGTCTTCCCAACGGAGGGACGTGCAGGATGTCATACAAGCTTGATACTCTGGATCCTGTCGTTGGGCTTCAGCCGGGGTGTTGTAATCCAATCCCAGTTGAACGGCAGCCAACGTGTTTCTTGACAGGGCATCGGCAACGGGATTCATTTTCCCAGGGACGTATTGGAGAGTGCAATTGTATTCAGCCACGGCGGAGAGATGTCGGCGTTGACGGGCGGACTGTCTAATGAAGGCGTGCACCAGAGTCATGTGGTCTGTGCGAATGACGAAGGGAGTACCTTCTAAGAAATGGCGAAAGTGACGGACAGCCAAGTGCACCGCCAGCAATTCTCGATCGAAGGTAGAATAACCCGATTCTGCCTTGGACATTTTCTGCTGAAGAAGGCCAATAGGCAGGGCGAGCCTTTGACCACCTGCTCAAGTACTGCACCAATAGCGACGTCGCTGGCATCGGTGGAGAGAAGGAGAGGGGCGTGTGGGATAGGAAAAGTGAGAGCCGCAGCAGTTGATAGGGCCTTCTTTGCATTGCAGAAGGCTGCTTCTTGAAGGGGACCCCACTTCAGGTCCTTTGGCTTGTCCTTGAGAGAGGCGTAGAGGGGAGCAAGAGTGGCGGCAATGGCTGGCAGAAAACGGTGATAATAGTTGATCATGCCCAAGAATTCCTGCAGAGCTTTGACGGTCGAGGGCGCGGGGAAGTTCTGAACGGCTGCTACCTTCTCAGGGAGGGGATGGACTCCTTCAGGAGTGATACAGTGCCCTAAGAACGACACTTCATTGGCGCCAAAGTTACACTTGTCGTACCAGACTACAAGGCCGTTTTGTTGCAGGCGGTCGAGCACGATGCGCAGGTGACGGAGGTGTTCCTCTTTTGAGGAGGAGAACACAAGTATGTCGTCCACATAACATACACAGAAAGGGAGGTCCCCTAAGATGCCATCCATGAGACGTTGAAACGTTGCCCCAGCATTACGAAGGCCAAAACTGGAGTAATTGAAGGTGTGTGTACCAAACGGAGTGGTGATGGTGGTCATGGGGATGTCTTCTGGGTTCATAGGCACCTGATAATACCCTTTCAGGAGGTCGAGCGAAGAGAAAACCTTTGCTTTGTGCAGGTAGGAAGTCACGTCGGCAATGTTTGAGAGGGGGTAGTGATCCGGTTCTGTTTGCATGTTAAGGCACCTGTAATCCCCGCACGGACGGAGGGAGCCGTCTTTCTTCAGAACGATGTGTAAGGGTGACGACCATGGGCTGGAGGCCTTTTGGCAAAGGCCCATTTCCTCCATTTCGGCGAACGCCTGTTTGGCGGCTGCCAATCGTTCCGGTGCCAGACGTCTGAATTTTGCGAAGACTGGGGGTCCCGTCGTCTTCATATGGTGATAAATACCGTGCTTGGCAGGAACCGTGGGCGTTTGGCGAAGTTCTGGACGGAAAACTTCCGGGTATGACGTGAAGAGGTGGGCATAGGCATCCGTGGGTGCGCTGATATGGAGAGCGAGGTTAGAGGGGGCGGGTTGAAGAGGTGTCGACAAGTACGAGTCTGCGTTGACCAATCGTCGGTGGGCGACATCGAGCAGAAGGTGGAAATGAGAGAGGAAATCCGCACCGAGGATTGGCATTGTGACGTCAGCAACGAGAAACTTCCAATTGAATTTACCGTTTCCGAATGATAATGTGAGGCTCTCGTAACCGTAGGTGGGTATCGCAGATCCGTTGGCAGCTACCAAGCGGACGTCAGCAGATGTAGACAGACTACGTCGTGCCTTGAAGAGTTTCCTTGGCAAAAGAGAACGACATGCATCCGTGTCTATCAAAAATCTCACGCCCGTTCCTGCATCCTGTAAAAAGAAAAGATTAGAAACACGGGAGGCCACCGCCACAAGCGATGGCCTACTTACACGTTTTTTGGCCACTGACAATCCTTGGCACATTTCTTCGCGGTTGCCCTGAATCTGAAGTGGTAGTAGCAAAACTGCGGCGGATGGGAGGTAGTAAGTGGCTGTAGAAGTCGTTCGTTGGGGCGCTAGCGATTGGTGGGTGGTGGGCGGCTTTGTCGCTGCTTCGGCACGTCACGGGGTAAGCGTGTATGTCCCACGGCATTCATGTCAGCTTCGGTTGACATTGAATAGGCATCCTCGTCGTCAGGGGTGGAGGCGTTGATGGAGGTCTTGAAGTGGCTGTCTATAAGGGCGTCGGCTTTGGTCATCAAGTCCTTTATGGGTAAACTATCGACATCGGGTATGGCAGCGCGTACAGGTTCAGGTAAGCGGCTTATCCAAAGGGCACGAAGTATGTTCACCTCACGAGGAGAGCCTTCTGCGGCAAGTTGAAGGCGAGCGATACTGGTCATTTCCCTGAGGGCAAGCGAAGCCCTTTGGTCCCCCAACGGTTGTTGCGAGAGCTGAAAAAGCTTTGCTATACGGGCGGCTAGCGACGGCGAGTACTGCTGCAGAAGGTATGTTTTGAGGGCGTCATACGCTATTGGGGTGTCTCCTTGTTCACAAAGCCAATCGGATATTTCTGGGAAGGTGTCCTCGGGTATCGCCGCGAGAACATAATCCGCTTTGGTGGTTGAGTGAGTCATGCCCCTGATACGAAACTGGACTTCTGCGCGCTGAAACCAAGCAAACGCCTCTCCGCTGGCAAACGATGAAAGTTTGAATGGAGCGGCCGCAGCACCAACTGCCGTAGAGTCCGCCATAGTACCAAAGATGAATGGGCGAGGGGGTGAGGGTGGAAGGCGGTGGGATCGAGTCGACTTCCGGGGTCACCAATGTGACGGGCCGAGAGAGGGTTGTGAACTCAAAGGCAGGATGCAATCAACTGAGTTGTTTATTAAGGAACACTCTCCTTTATATACAAAACCTCAAGGAAACAGGACATAACATGTTCGAGAGACAGACAATGTTACAGAGCAAAACCGGAGACATGATCATTCAGGTTCTTTTTAGTGCGAGGGAAGAGCGCAGATACAAGCATAATATATACAAAATAATTATGTACAATTGTGTGACACACGGTTGGTACAATCCCTTTACCAGTGTCACTTATTCTTCAACTCTATCCTTTTCTAAGGTAATTCTTTACATAAA
>NC_090727.1:55295461-55305461 GCF_036898095.1 Palaemon carinicauda
AAGGTAAATATACATAATAATATAAAAGTATTGTGTTTATTTAATAAATTTAGCATTGATCCTTAAGCAAGAGGCAGTTAATAGTTTTGTTTTCCGAATTATATTTTTATATATTTGTATATTCTCCTTTTAGTGCTTGCATCAGCTAGTCTTTCCTCGCAAAGTCCTTAGCTACATCTTACCCAGGGTTTCAGAGGACAGGACCGACAAGGGAAGCTCCAAACAAGGCCTCACGGAACTGTGTGAATGATTTACTCACTCAGACTATGACGGCTCTCCTCATCTAAGGCTTTTACTTTGGAGGATGGGCACTCTGCATCCATCAAGCACATGAGCGGGAGGGGCAAGTTTCAGTTAACGGCTTTGCAGACATTATCTGCATTCTGGAACCAGAATCTGACATCAGGGTGCAGCTCCCAGAAAGGTCTACATTGCTTATCTCGGATTGATGGCGGCAAGTACCAGAAGCAGTCGTTCCTTAACTTTGGTCTTCTTTAGAGTCATCTTCCTCTTTTTTGTATAGAGTCTCTTGTCTACAACTCTTTTATTTTACCATTTTTTATATTAAGTAATTGGTCAGGCAAAATTATATTCATCAGAAGTAAATAAGTTACGATAAACTTACCTGTTAAGTGTCTTATGTGTAACTTCAATCCTGTATAAAATTATATTCAATATTTAATCTATCTGCTTTGCCACTACACAATCTTATTAATTTAGTTGATCAATCTTGTTTGGCAATTTAGGATCAGCAAAATTTCTGTTGCAGAGATTTTATCTTTTGCAATGCCCTTGAACTCTGTGATTGATGCTGTTCCCTTTCACAGATCAGATATACTGGTAAAAAAGGAGACTGACTGACTGGCTGACTGACTGGGTGAATAACTGATACACTGGGATATTGTTCATCATCGTCTGTTGGACTCAAGGGAAGCTGACCTGTTAGACCATCGTCAGTCAAAGCCCTTGAGTCAACTTCTGGTGAGAAGAGAAGGAACATAATTGTGGCGTGAATTGGAGAAGAAAAAAAAGTTGAGGTATGATTATAAAGAAATACTTTGGAGTCACTACTCCAAATGAATTGAAGGAGAAAAATAAAACTTGCATTGATTGCTAATAAAGAATTGAATGCAAAGAATTAAATAGTTTTCTTTTAGAAATTTTTTAAAAAGTTTTCTATAGTCATTATTATTATTACGATTATTGTTATTATTACTGTTATTCATGATGAAGGATATTTTTTGTTTTGAGAATCTACTACATTAGAATAATTTTAGAAAATTTTTATATTTCTAGTACTTAATTTTATATCAATTTCTGCTCTGTTTCTTTTAGTTGGAAGTAGAAGTTCTTAAAGAGTTAAATGCAAGGAATAAATATTTTTCCTTTTAAAAATATTTGCAATAGTTTTCTATATTGCCATTATTATTATTATTATTATTACTATCATTATTGTTATCATTGATATTATTCATTATAATTGATAAATTTTCGGGAATAAACTACATTCGAATAATGTTAGACCTTTTTATATTCCAGTAATTTCTCGTACTTGATTTGATATTAATATTTCCTCTGTTTCTTTTAGTTGGAAGTAAAAGTTAATCTCTTCATCAAATCAGACGAAAAAAAAAGGTAAAGAAGTTGGATGTCTCACTTCTGCAGTACAGACAGACAGACAGACATATATACAGAGAGGAAAACACAAGTAATTATTAACAATAATTTCATTCCTCTCTTTCTCCGAATGTCTACAAACAATTACAACTTGAAGTGTATATTCTGTTTTGTCCTAAATTATTCTGTTGTTTCTGTTTCAGAGACAAAAGTAAACATTAATTTAGGGTTTCAAATATTCAACTTTGGTCTTTATAAAATCACTAAAAATTATCTATTTTTAATAGGTTCAGTATATGGATTTTATTAAATTGGATTATCATCTGTTATTAAATAAGATGCATTTAACATAAATTTTATAAAAAGAAATATTAGTTTTATGTTTATTGTATGTTTTCAGGAGAATTATTTGATGAATTTCTCTTTGGAAATTCGTCGATTTCTTGCAAAGGCGCTTGCATCAGCCTTCTGGTAAGAGGTCGTTCTAATACGTCAACTTTTTGGGGGATTTTATTCAGGAGTCTGGGCAGTCTGCATCCAGCCAGTACTTGGGCAGCAGTGGAGAGAGTTTCTCTTAGGGAATATTGTGCATGGCCGGAAGAGCCAGGCAATCTGCTAAAACAAGAGACATTATCTGCATTCTGGAAATAGTTTCTTACATCCGGGAGCAACACTAAGATAGGTCACCTCCCAATGTCTTCATCCCTTTACTTCTTAGATTATATCGATGGTGGTGAGTACCAGACTCAGTCATTCTTCAACTCTATCCTTCTCTAAAGTAATCTTCCTCTTCTTTGCATAAAATCTCTTATTTACAACTCAATTATTCTAAACAAGATTTGTTGCTGGAAAATTTGGTCATTACAGAATTCATATTTCTCTGTTTTTCGTCTTTGGAAAGATTTTTTAAATATAAAACTTAAAATGATGAAGCTGTTTGATTCTGAATTGTCTTTTTTAATGTAATTATTAGTTAGATTATTGAAATGAACCTGATTTTTTTTCCTTTTCAAAATTATTCTCTCAAAAAGATAACCAGAAAACTGAAAGATACGACCCTTTATTTATCATCCGTCCCTTCAATTGCTATTTTATACAAATCGTGAGAAGTGACAATCATTGGGATTATTCACTTGCAGGTTCACATCTGGTTTTCTCTGCGGACCAGATATATTTCTCTCCTTGAGAAAAGAGACGAGGAAATCTTCTTCCCAACAAATCATCCTGAATCCGCTTGAGTGATCATTGCAGCCTCTTGGTTGATCGGAACTCGAAAGAACTCAACGGATCAGCAGTTTGGTCACCGTCTTAAGGTAAGTGTCATCGGTGCTTAACCCTTGATCAACAGATAAGTGAAGTGACCCAAGTAATGGATTATTGGTTTAATTAATAGATTAAAGGGATTATTCAATTAGCAATACAAAATTCACAGCATTGAATGAATTAGTCTACAATGACTACAGAAAAAAAAAACTGCTGATAAATAAATATAATAATGATAAAATTAATAATTTCGGTAATAATAATAATAATAATAATAATAATAATAATAATAATAATAATAATAATAATAATAATAATAAACATCATTATAATAATAATAATAATAATAAACATCATTATAATAATAATGATAATAATAATAATCACGTCAAAAAAGAGGGTTTCATATGAATTATTATGTTGAAGAAGAGTATTAACTTAATGGTTTTTTTTCTATCACATCTTTTAATCTTTTCAATAGGTTTTGTTCTGTCCTGCTGCCTGAATCCTTTATGTAATAGTGACCTATACAAATGATAGGACTTGAACAAAATAAAAGCAGATAAACATCAAGGAATAAGATGTTAAATGAATCTGTATCATCTTAAAAAAAGAGGATGTTCATCTTTCTACTCATTGTAGTTCAGTTATTTAATTTCTTTGCTTTAATTTAAAATCTCTCTCTCTCTCTCTCTCTCTCTCTCTCTCTCTCTCTCTCTCTCTCTCTCTCTCTCTCTCTCTCTCTCTCAGATGTTTACATATGATATTTGAAAAATTATTTATGTGGGAATTCAGTAAGTAGTAACAGAGTGTATCTCCTCTGACAGCGTAGCACAGCCAAGTCCTCGGGCATCATATCAGCAAAGCAGCTGACTCACATTTGAATAGTGATGTGTCATTTTGTGCCACCCACATAGTTTCCGGGGTCAGGTACACGAGTATTTTTTTCTTGGAAGTAATATCTACTATATTTATTTCATTCCCTGCACATACACTCACTCCAAAATGAAATCAGTTACTGTGTAAATACTTAAAGCTGATCTTTCTATCTGCATTTGCTATTCAATAAGTGTATAGAATTGATTACTTTCAACATTAACTTGAAGCAATATCCTCTGTAAGAAATATATTTCTGTGGTTAACAAAACTGTAAATTAATTAGTGAAAGCCTGAAGCATACCCCTCATGGAGATTGTGGCCCAAAGTAAATGGTGAACAGTGAACTTAATTAATTTTCCATTTTCAGAATTAATTTAAAAGAATGAATGACCGCACTTTGGTACTAAACCACAGCATCAGTGGACATTTCACCCCCTTTTCCAGTCTGTTTTTTCCCTCCACTTTTACACGCACACTTTCAACAAAAGGTCCCGTTCTATCATGTATCGCAACATAGAATCCTCTTAGTGATTTCATTCCCACATGGCACACTGTTACCTGCTCGTCCCTACATCCAGTCCATTATAGAGAGCTCTGCCCTCCTCTTGTCATGGTAAACATGATTGCTAAACATCTCTTAGAACCCCTATAAAAAATTCCTAAATTTCATAAGCTTTTGATTCATTCTCAAAAAATCAACCTTCTCATCCTAACATATGTTTCTTCCTACAGGAATATGACCCAAAGAAAGAAAATTGTACAATAGTACAATCTTAGATCCTGATAACTGGCTGCAGTTGAAATAAAGGCAAATAATGCCAATGTTTACAGTGCCCCAGGAAGCTCCTGCAGTATGAGGATTTCCACCTACACACTGTTATCCTCATCCTTCCAGCTCTATCTATGCCACATGACCATTATTCCGCAAATAATGCTACTCGCTGTGGTCATTGTGGGTTCTATCTCACTCCAAAGTAACATTAACTTTCTTTCTTTCATCAAGTGACATTTATGATCACAAAATTCGTTATAGAATAAAAATATATATATATTTCTGCACTACAACCAGAAAACTATAACATTTTCCCTTACCGTTTTTTTTTTCTTTTTTTTTTTTCTTTTTTTTTTGGTCAGAATTTCTTTCTGTTATTTATCTATGGCTTATCAGGAATAATATATTTGTGTGTATATATATTTTTAATGGCCTCATGAAATGTATTTGTATGTCATATATTATTGTTATGTCCTTCAACACAATAGTATTTTTTTTTAATATAAATCACTGTCCATATAATGTACTATTTGCTTTATACAGTTCTGAATGCCAGTTTACGGCATACTTAGACTGTACTATTTAGGTATATAGACTATATATTTCGTAACCTTCTTGAATACTTTTGTCAACATATAATCGTATATACTATATATATCATTACTTGAATTCTGATTGTTAATCAATGCATGTCAGTGACCACGATATGCTTTAGTTTTAATATATAGTCAATGCTATCTTGGAATATTATTTTGTTGATTTATATTCATATAAACACCCTGGATTGTATTTTTCTTTGTAATGATATGAACAATTAATGCTCTGCACCTGATTACGTAGCTCAATATACATTTTTGCTTAGAGATATACATTTTACTGATAATATACTATTTTTGATACAATAAATTCATCCCTAATAATAACTGCGTTTAATGTAAACCTTCTATTATTACCATAAGGACAATACTTAAAAGCGGTATACAGGTGGTAAGGGTACTTTATTGTCTTTGCTGTTTCCTTGTTATTTCTCCTCAACAGATCTGAGTTGATTTCACAGATAAATGAGACGTTATTGCAACGGACGATGTCCCAATGTGATGGTCACGTGATGTTGACTATTTAGATGTGTTTGCTGATTGAGAAGTCTCACTTCATTGTTTGTCTCAGTAAAGCAAGGTGCAAATTCTCTCTCTCTCTCTCTCTCTCTCTCTCTCTCTCTCTCTCTCTCTCTCTCTCTCTCTCTCTCTCTCTCTCTCTCTCTCTCTCTCAAAATATTTCCAATTGGAGTTGAATAAAATCGTTGGACATTTGAAACACAAAACAACCTAAGTAAGTAGATCAGATTCTCTTCTCTCAGGAATACATTCCTGATCGAAACTAATAAATTTCCAAATTGAATCTCTAAATTTATGAGCAATGTATTTGCTATAATATCTCTATAATTTGACCTTTAGTCGATGACCTCAGTGTAGATCATTTTGATCTGTTTATTTTTTTTTAATCAATATATGTAAAGGACGACAAATTATTCCCATTTAGAAGTGTCCCTTTGATTAAAAAATTTCTCCTCAATACAAAATGGCCTCATTGGTCCCAGTGTCGATGTCTATGACCCAAGGTCTATCTGATAGTCCAAAGAATTTGATCTTCTAAAGAAATTTAGCACTTTGGTTCATTAGGATACTTCACAAAGTACAAGGCAATCTAAAACAACAACAACAACAACAACAACAACAACAAGAGCAATACCCTCTATAGATTTCAAAAAAGTACATCCCTTTAAGTATTGCTGAATTACAATTAGTAATAATACTTTCACCTCTCTTTTCTAATTATGGTAATGATGATTACTGGTATGAATAAATACAATTGAAAACATTCTTGTAACCTAGAAAGTCTCAGGGTCTGCTCAACAAAACTTTGGGCTTGTGGGCTGCAGGTGGCCCATGCCTGGATTAGTGGATGCAAAGACCCAAAAATCTTTCACCCTTTATTGTGATTTGAATAAATATATTGGTGTATTTAAAAAAAAAAACTTAATGTACTTTTCGTCAATGATTTACTACATAACTCCAATATGATGATTACTTGAACTTATAAAATCTTCTTCACATGAATGGTTAACAACGGGAAGGCCCTTGTTTACATTAAGAGTTGTCTCTTGACCACCATTTCTAAAAACATTGAAGATATTTCTGGCATGAAAAGAACTATAACAACAACAACAAAAAATAACAGCAAAACCATCATATTAATAATTTTGAAATTACTCAAAAACGCTAAAACAAACAACATATCATTGAACACAGACAGGCCTTATAATTACTACATATCAGTTATATAATCCTCTGGTGAAATCTGAAGAAACCAGATCAAAATCTCTTAATGAAACAATGACTTAAAATTTAATACTTCTTGGCTTGCCTAAGATATTATGACGCTGCTTCTGAATTATTTAGAGAATCGTTGGCTGGGAGACTTTGTGGCAATGCTACCGAGAGCAGAGCCTCCTTTCATTCAGTGGCCTATCTAGAGTCGAGTGTGTGTCGCCTGCTTTGTGATAATATCGGCTAAATGCAACTTCCAGAGACGTTGCAGAGGACTCCCCATGAATGTGACTCTGGAATCACTTGTAATTAGTTTCATATTTCAGGCTAAAATGACTCACATTTTCTAATGTCCAAAATAGGAGCAAAATTTCAGCTTTATGAGAGTAAAGACATTGAAATGAAACTTGTGACTCTTTCTTAAGATACGCAATCTCATTAACTATATTTTCTTTTGGCTTATGTATGTGCCATGTATAAGTTGGACCGAACTTGGCTCACAAAAACCTGTTCATATCAGAGGTTGACTGCAGATAATATCACTGTTGTTGTAACACCTACATTTTGAATTCGCACAAGGTGAGTGGAAATTAACAGCCATTTTGTAAAACAAGATAATATATTATTAAATGAATGAATAAAATTCAGCTCTTTGGAAGTGCCACGAATGTTAGTGGATAGTCGTAAGTTAAGAAAGTTTTGGTGTAATAATAGATAAATCTGAATTAGCGAATGTTATTTAGGGATTTTGTCGTCAAAGGCCGATGGAAGTTCCAAAACAGATATGACTGGAATATTATTTCAATTTTCATTGAACTATAATACTTATATTGTCATGAATGCTTAAAGAAGTGATACCAAAGTTACATCTTGTTATACATTGATAAATTTAGGAATTTCCCTAATTATGAATATCAAGCCTTGCCTTCAAAGGCCTAGCCTGCATTGTTTTAGGCTACTGAAGATATGTCCAGTCCAACAGGAAATACTTCAGGTTGTAATTTAAGGGTTAACATTTATACACAGCTTGAAGCTAGTAAACAACAATAAATGGATTATGAACTTGACCTATTGGCCTAAGCTACCTGTTGAAAATTTTAATAGGCTTAGCCTAGCCTTTTCCATATGGACTATATATGTGTGGGATTGGTTATGCCTGTAATAAGCTACATATGCTTGGGATAGGCTATGACTGTAATAGGCCATACTGTAAATGTCGGAGTAGGCGATGCCTGTAAAAGGATTATTTGTTAGGGTAAGCTATGCCTTTAATATCACCGCGATATACAGTAGTCCATGTGAATATCATTATACCAGTGAATTATTTGGGTTTACTTCACTATTTTAGCCAACAGGGCTTTGTGCCTCTTGAAACTCCTCATGAACAAAATATGTTGGCTATGAATGTCATAATCCCATCAAATATTCTATTTGAATTTTAAAATCTAGTCTATACTAGGGAATTGTTAAGATTATACTTCTGAAATTATATCCCCATATATGGTAAAATTAGAGTTCATGGTTGAACATTTAAATTACCTCTAAAGTTTAATATTTATATTTATTCATTCACTTCATAGCGCCCATTGATTTATTTGATAATATTCCTTCAACGCTCACTATATAATGGAACTTGTTTGTTTGTTTTAAATTAGAGAGTTTTGCCTGTAAGTGATTTCAATCAGTCTATCTTTAGCATATTTGATAACATTATCAAATTTCTATTTGATTTTCGTTTGGCTATATGTAATTTTTCCTTTCTATTTTGTATTTTCCAGGTAATACACTTCACATTTTGACCATAAGTCAAATAATAAGTACTACCTGGCCAGCAATAAGAATAAACCTCTAAAGCACCAAGAAGACGTTTTTATTATTGGCCTTCCATTGGCGTTTTAAAACATATATTCCACTTACAATTTGGGTGGAGTATTTTTAGTCCTCTAGACTTTATCCTCAAGCATTGAACCATTTCTGGACTTTTCAGTGATGCTAACATGATCACATATTAAGTTTCTGATGAGGATATATTGGTCCTCTTCTCTGGTGTTGGCATATGTCATTGAACAAAAGAGACAGTTTCTGTCTCCTTCAATTACCTTAACTAGAAGCTGTTCATTGATGTTTTTTATTTATTTTTTTTTCTGGATTGATCTGACTTCTTTTCAAATTTCATGAATCCACCAGACACTTTCTCCTGAAATTCTCGTTTTTTTCCTTGTCGTTTCCTGAATATTCAGGGTACTTATTTGACACAAAGTAACTCTTTCAATTTTTTCTTTTCATTGCAGAACATCAAGACAGTCAATTAAAGGCACATAAGACAGTTGAATTATTGAGTGAAGTGTCATTTCAATGAAGCGGAGAGTCGTCTGATTGATATACCTGAAGCTATGGAACACCTTGATGTGCCCTTGACTGAATTCAGTATGTTTGAAGTCGAAGCTAAGATAGTCTTGGTATCTAGCAAGAAATTGAAATTTTGCAATCTAAGTTATTATAAAACCAAAATAGCTGGGAAATCCTTTTATAAAAGCGTGAACGAAACACAGCTAGCTGTAATTGATTTATATATAA
The DNA here is from genome assembly GCF_036898095.1 of Palaemon carinicauda. Taxonomy (NCBI): domain Eukaryota; kingdom Metazoa; phylum Arthropoda; class Malacostraca; order Decapoda; family Palaemonidae; genus Palaemon; species Palaemon carinicauda. The sequence continues at coordinate 55,304,897 of NC_090727.1, forward strand.
AATATATTACGCAATTAAGGTGCTATTACATGGTGATGTGAAGTAAATAACGGTAATGGATGATTAAAGACAACGTTAGATAACATAAAATACAATAATTGTACGGAAAAGGTGAGCATTCTCATAGTCGTGATTTAGTGGAAGTTAACATTAAAGAAAAGATAAAATTGTGATCGCTGCCGAAAAGACACAAAGGCTACTTTAGGACACAGCACTTTGGATTTCAGATGAAGTTGCATCAAGACTTAGAACAAAAACAATCTGAGGAGAAATATGCAAAGGAAGCAGTGGTTATTATTATTATTATTATTATTATTATTATTATTATTATTATTATTATTATTAGATGACCTACAACCTTTGTTGGAAAAGCAAGATGCTGTAAGCCCATGGGCTCCAAGAGGGAAACAACCCTAGTGAGGAAAGGAAATAAGGAAATAAAAGAAAACTATATAAAAAATTAATGAACAATTAAAATAAAATATTTAAAAAACATTACCAATATTAAAATAGATATTTCACATACAATCTATGAAAAAAAACGTATATCGCCCTGTTCGAATTT
>NC_090727.1:55310461-55325461 GCF_036898095.1 Palaemon carinicauda
ATTTTAAATTGACATTAGGCCTAAAGTATAAGCTGTATGGCTAAGGGCCCTATGCACCATGATACAGAGGTAAATCCCCAGATATTGCCCTACTTTGATGCAAGTAGGTCAAGGTCAAGGTCGCTAATTGCCAAACCGGGTCAAAACAGGTTTGTTTCCGAGATCCCAAAAACCGGAAGGCCCTGAGCCCTGATCTTAGTGGCATATGATGCCCTATATATTTATCTGAGGTTAACTTAACTTTTGTAGCGACTGCTTAATTACTTTTTTTAATATAGACTTTTTACTTTTTTGACATTGCAGAAATCGGGACTTTGGCAATTTCTCCATGAAATACTGGTTTTTTGGTCATAGCATGATATAGTAAACTACCCCAAACATATGCATAAAACCTCCAAATCAAATGTCAAATTTGACCTTGACCCTCATTTTCAAGGTCATATGGTTATTTCATGGAAAAAAATTTGACGTGGGCTAAAAGTGATGTTTTGTTGTCACCACCTCCACCCCACCATTCGCACATGCTCTTTCTGAATATGGGATCATATTTAATCCGTGACCTTCACATGACCTTTTAAGTGCCCATTGTCTTCAAGTTCAAAGGTCAAATTCTCTATATTTGTAATTTTTGCCTATGTTTTACCTCCATATACCTGCTATTATACAGATAAATTGCTTTAGAATAGTCTGTTAACATAACTCAAAATTTAGTTAAGGGGTCATTAGGCCAATAAACCATTACACAATATCTTTTACTGATTGACAAAAGCATTTCCACACCTATTTTGCAGGGGAATCCATCGCCCCTGGCTTTAGCCAGTCGCAGTCTAGTTATTATTATTATTATTATTATTATCATTATTATTATTATTATTATTATTATTAATATCAATATTTTTATCATTATCATTATTATTATTGTTATTATTATTATTATTATTATTATTATTATTATTATCCAAGTCACAACCCAGGTTGTGAAAGCAGAATACCGCAAGACCAAGGACTCCAATAGGGGAAGCAGCCTGGTAAGTAAAGGAAATAAGGGAATAACAAACAAACTGTATACAAGAGACGAACAAAATATATGAAACATTTTAAGCTCGGTAACAACGTAAAAGTATATCAGTCATATATAAACTATAAAAAAGATCAATTAGTATGGTTAAATGAAATATGTTAACACAAATAAACGTACCAAATAGTTATGATGAGAAAAAAATAGTTTTGTACTATAGGGTGACACAAAAAAAAAACCTTCATCACCTAAACTTGGAAAACTTTTGAAATAAATAATCAATTCCTTTTATTTTTCAGATTTATCAAGAAAAATTCATGTTTTAAGAGTGTACCAAATTCGACCTTCGAGATGCCATGGACTACTGAGGAAAAGACATTTATAGTTAAGGTATTTTTTCGGTTGAAGTCTATCCACGCCGCTCAATTGCAATTCATTTTCTGTTATCAGATCACGCAAACTCGAAGAACAATATCTTCTGGGGTAGCACACCCCCTGAGCACTGTCTGCAAAGTCCATTACACTCGGTGAAGTGCACTGCCAGGGAAGCCATCTCCAAACATGGCATCATTGGACCATTCTGTTTCAAGGACGGCAACGAGCTGTCTTTGGCAATATACACCGAGTGATATCTCCAGGTGCTTGGCAAGTTCTTGGTTGATAGAGAGAAGTCTTCAGGGTCCTCCACTGGTTCCAGCAGGATGGTGCCACCCCACACACTTCAAACGAATCATTGGCATGGCTACAGCAGCGTTTCCTTGACCGACTGATGAGCCGCAGGTGTGACCCGGAATGGTCACCGCATTCACCAGACCTGAACCACCCAGATTTTTATCTTTGGGGATACCTTAAGGACAGGATATATGTAAAAAGCCCCCTGACTATCCCTTACCTGAAGGCAGCAATCACTGCAGCAATAAAAGGGATCCTAAGGGAGGAATGCGGGAGGGTCATCGAGAACTTTGCCTGCCGGATCTAAATGTGCCTGCAGCGTCGTGGAGCTCATTTGGAGCACATTTTGGAGAGCCAGCAAAACAAAGAGTTTTTGTTGTAAAGACTTGAAACATTGAAGATGTCTGCTACACAGGCTTGACATAATGTACCTAAAGTTTTGTGTCGATCTAAATGAAATTTCGGAAGTTATTCGTTTTTGGGTGATGACCGTTTTTTTTTTTTTTTTTTTTTTGTCACCCGGGTACTTGGCTGATGGTATTTACAGTTGATTTACCCGATTTTATCAGAGAGATTTCAGATGTCACCATTTGACCACGTTTAAAGAGAGAGATGAAAAATAGCATTACTGGCTACAGGTGATTCATTGACCATTGTTGTATTTCTTGGATGTCACTGAAGAGGCCAGTATGTTATTTCTTGTACTAGTCTTTGTGAATTTTTTTTCTTTAGAGACTAGTCAAGTCTCAGGTCACATTACTTCGTATTTGAACACATTTATTTGACTTATTGTGATTGACAAACTTTTTTTTTTTTTTTGCTGAGATTTTCACATTTATCAATTGATTTTGACTTAATTGCACTAACATTATTCTACACATGCTAATATAGCTGTCATTTTATGTATAAAAAGAAATTAGATCAAATTATTCTTTTTCATATTCTTGCCCCTTTATTTTGTTAGGTTATGTGTTAAAAGTAATATAGATAAATGATATTGTCGGATGTTTCCATTATTCATTCTTATGCTTCGAAGATGAAGATCCTTATTTCAACTTTCACAGTATACATCAATGCTCCCCGTAATGTATTTTGCATCACATTCTCCATTAATGTAATTAGTCTAAGCTCACTTGATTACGGTTAATACTCTTCGTCCTGAGTATCATCTAAACATCAAGGGGATATCAGTTTTGACAGTCCGATGTATGGTAATCTTTGGACCCTAACGTGTGTATGGTTGTCCCGTGTTGACACACAATGCGACATCGGAACATGGGTTTTTCACTTTATAACTAAAGGTTCGTAATTACACCGTACACAGCTACACTCTCTCAGGTGGGAGCCTTGTCTACTCGAGCACCCAAAGACAACTTTCTACCCCTCACTATCAAAATGCAATCTTGCTATAACAACATGCTGAATAGTTAGATTTTGTTGACTTCTCATGATTATAGAGTTCACATTCCTCTACATCTGGTTCTTCATCAAGAAATGATTCTGTCTCTTCGCTATCTAGTTATCTCTCAACCGTATCTTTCGTTTTCTTATTTGTCTTTCATAGTCCATTGTGAATCTGAAATAAAAAAAAAAAATTTTTCTTATTTCAAAACCATACACTAACAGAAAAATGTTTGATCAATTAACACTTTTCTATGAGTAATTATCAACCTTTCAAATATAATAATAGCTAAGTAAAATAAAGAATTTTAATAATATTATACCTCTCAATAAATGATGTCGGGATTGGTGTGGTGGGGTTTGTTATACCCCAGACGCAAATTACATCTGTTTACAGTCCTCACTGGTCAACAAGTAAATGAGTAGAGTTTTGCATTAGCTCAGTGGAGTGTGCTGAGAAATTGCTTGGATGGATAGCACTATCACTGCTACCAGATGTAAGATACATATATATGAATATATATGTATATATATATATATATATATATATATATATATATATATATATATATATATATATATATAAATATATATAATTATATATATAAGTATAAATATATAATATACATATATATATATATATATATATATATATATATATATATATATATATATATATATATATATATATATATATATATTATATATATATATATATATATATATATATATATATATATATATATATATATATATATATATATATATATATATATATATATATATATATATATATATATATATATATATATATATATATATATATATATATATATATATATATATATATATATATATATATATATATATATATATATATATATATATATATATATATATATATATATACATATATATATATATATATATATATATATATATATATATATATATATATATAAGTATATATATATATATATATATATATATATATATATATATATATATATAAACACCACCTGGGGTATGGGATACCCCACATCACCACTGGAGGTTTAAATGTCTCTCCAGGCCCGCACAAGCACTTAACCGCTCATGACTTTCTATCGGTAAAATGTTCCCTCCTGTTTTTACTGTTATTGTTATTTTTCCCCCAAAATATCATATTTGAATATTAGAGATTAAATCTATTCCTTAAATAGCACAATTCCTGGAATTCCCATGATGAGGTGGACAAAAAAAGTTATGTGTAAACTACAAAGATCCCACCTTAAAGTTGACGATCGTTGTATGGGTTTTGCGTAGTTTATTTCCTCCTGGCATATCAAGGACGAGGGATGGCGCTGACTGTAGTGAGTTTGACGACAATCTCTTTTCAATCAGTGAAATCCTGGTACCTTTGTTGAGCTGCACTCAAATGGATTTATCTGGCAGGACAGTCCTAACTGCTAAAATTCCTAGCCGACCAATACAATATATGGTGCATGGGCCAATGGGCTTAGCTGCAATGCCTCTGCTCCCTAGTGCTGCGGGGGTGAGCTTGGGGTACTGATGGAAGTCCCAGTGCCTGTACTAAGTCTGTCATTGATGGGAGCGTTTCCTCGGCTACTGCTTGTGATGTCATTCGGGGGGGGGGGGGCATTGAACTCCCTTGTCTTCCCCTTCCTCTGTTTCTTTATCCTCGGATGTTGGGCGGAGGAAGGTGTGCGTGTGCTACACCCCGTCCGCCATCGATGTTTTTTGCTGGGCACTCTCGAGATAGAAGATGGTAGGCCTGACAAGTGTAACAGTGGGGGGATCCTTGGGTGAGGCACTCCACTCGTCGGTGCCTTTTCTACCACACTACCAGAATGTGAAACCTCTTCCCACGTGCTGACTGCATTCTACTCTACCTCGCTTTGGGGGTTGACAAGTGCCTCTCAAGGCTACCAACTTCTTGGAATCGGATCAGTTATTCCCAGTCATTTTTTCTTCTGGCAAACTGCTTTGTATCTCTCTCACTACATCTGCTGACGAGCGATTGTCATCAAACAAATAAGCACATAGAAGCAGGTTTACTAATCTGCGAATATGTTTACGGGCAATCGCTTTTTTATCACCTTCTGGGAGCTTGGCACTCTGGGTAGCAAACGAATCGCAATCCAGAAAAATGTGAGTTGCAAAACTAAAACCGGATTCACCTTCCCGGATTTTGGGTTTGTAATTTTTTTATATGTCTCCCTTTCTCGCATCAGGCAAGGCACACTTCTCAATCAAACATCGTTTTATTTCCGTATAACTTCTTAAACTTTCTTGTGGCCAACACATTACCTCCATTGCCGGAGCATCTTTCAGCAATCTAATTAATTGAATATGTGGCTACTTCAAAGTCTCTCAAAAACACTTCAATTGATTGAAACCCTTCGTTAGGCCGCTGATCATCAATAGGTCTAACACTTGCCTGGAGTTCTGGCAACTTTTGAACTACGATTTGCATATTTTCACTCGGCTATGCATGTGCACTTTCACTTGTGTGCGTTGGGACTTTGTTCATGTGTGTCGGATATGCTGTGGCTGTGCGCCGCTCATTAGCTGTTCTACATTATCTAACTTATTTTCTAATTCTTGCGTTCTAATTTCCTGTCTATATTTTTCATTGGCAACGCTATACACTACTCCGTTTTCATCTCCCGCAGTAGCAGTGTCTTCTACTTTAGTTCTCGCGTACATAGTCATCTTGAACTCTTATTTTACCGGCTCGAAGAACAACTTCGCTCACAGGATACACAAACAGACAAATTTTTACACCTGACACCAATATTTCCCATGTTGACGGATAATGAGACTTCGGAATCTGGTTTTTTTTTCACATTTTTACAAAAGGTTCGTAAGTATGTAGTACACGGCTACACTCTCTCAGGTGGGAGCTTTGTCTACTCGTGCACCCAAAGACAACTTTCTACCCCTCACTATCAAAATGCAATCTTGCTACAACAACATGTAGAATTCTCATGATTATAGAGTTCATTTACCTTGACGTACAACACATATCTTCTTACAAGGATTAGGATATGGTTAGTGAACCATGTTCGTTGTGGCTCTCGTTTTCTTCTTCTTCTTCTTCTTCTTCTTCTTCTTCTATTTTTAGAAGAAAATTACCCAATTCTTTGAGTCAGTGTACTACCCTGTAAAAGCTCTCGTTTTTGTTGAATTTGAGTGTGTCGGTGCTCTATTCCTCCCAGCCTGGCTCTGGAAATCAAAGCGGTGGGCTTTTGGAGAATTGCTTCCTACAATACTCTTGAAAATGTGACTTTCAGGTGTGAAAGACATATCAGAAATATGACATGTACCCAAGACTAGATTGAAACGAGGACAAATGATATGTAATGGGTGTTGCAGTATTGTCTTAAGGTGCCCTTACACCATCAATCTCTTAACATGGAAAAAGATTGTCGTCATCATTTATTAAGTCGTCAATCATATACCCTCACATACAGTAGGTCTACTGAAATGGTCAATATTTAGTTCCTCACTAGTCTTCTTATAGACAGTGTTACCTGTTTTCAGTTGCTGTGATATTTTGTTTTAATTAAAAAACAAATGACCTCACTGGACGAAGGACTGGGATAAGATGATACATGAATATAGCCATGGAAATCTTTTATCATACCTAAAATTAAGTGAGCGTTATAATTTTAATATATTTTTTAAGGATGTACAATGATTGTTTCGAAAAGTTATTGTTTATGGTGACTCCACTGATCTCAAAAAGAGACACAGTCATGAGAGAAGCTATCTCCCCAAGTGAAAGGTTGCCAGTCACATTGCATTATCTTGCTACAGTTAACACTTTTGAAGACTTGGTCTGTAACTGCTCTTTCTCCGCAGTGTATCAGTGTTATTTTTATTGGAACCAGCAGGGCCATTATAGAATGCCTCCAAAACTATATTAGGGTAAAATAAAACCATATATTTATTTCTCATTTAATTTTATTGGATTTTGAAATTACTTATTTGATATTAGAAAAAAAAGCCGCATCTCTATTTTGCTGCTGGAACCTGTCAAGTGCAGCCATATTTTCAATAGGAATTATCTTGTATTCAGTTGTGGCTGATGATTTTGCAATACTGTTGGAAGTGCCTGGTGTGGTAGGTTGTTGATGAAGGACAACAGAGTCCCAATGCAGTCTCTATCTTCTCTATCTAACCCTCAAAGATATTATCATTGAGAGATCATTCAACATATGTTGCTTGTGCTAAATTTCTTTCCTGCAATGCCGATGAAAATATCAGTCTTTCATAAAAGTTTTTAGTTCATTGGAGACGTTTGCATAAAAGGGATACAAGTTCTCGTTGCTCCTCTAACTTTCTTCTCCCCTTTGTATGGGGTCGTTCTATTTCACAAGAAACTTCTGGAATTTTAAATAACTATTTACATATGTAACAAAAATATGTACATAACAATTGTTAGATAAATATATAACTATCATAATTAATGTTTACTTTCATTGTTATTGTCTTTGCAGCTAGCAGCCACAGGAGATGAATGGAAAAATATGGCAGAGGAATTTTGTGACAAATGGAAATTTCCCTATTTTATTGTAGCCACAGAAGATAAACAAGAATTATTTCAGCATAGTTTTTATGGCAGTAATAAAAGCAGAAAATAAAGTCTTAATTGCAGATTTAGGCATTAGGGTAGGGTCTCTGATGAAGGTGTGATCGGCGAGAGATTCTTTTAATTTTTCAGAGCCAAATAGTATGAAAAAAATCCACTTGTCTTTATTGGCGATAATGGTTTACCATTGTCAGAAAATTTAAAGAAGCCATATGCTCAGGCTGAAGTAGATGGAAAAAATAGCGAGACTTTAAGTATAGATTAGGTCGTGCAGGATGCATAATAGAAATGCATATGGTATTTTAACAGCTCACTGTAGAGTCATGAGTCTGGTTATTCTGTTGTCTCCAGAGATATCACAATTAGTCGTTTTGCCCTGTTGCTATCTACATAACTATCTAGCAACGAGATGTTCACATGAATACATTGAATAAATTAGTAATATTACAAGGAGGCTGATCCAGTGACAATATAAATTCAACAGATTTGCAAAATACTTGCAACAACCATTTATCAGTTCTTGCAAAGAAAATCAGAGATACTTTTCGTGAGCATTTAAACTCTAAAGAGAAAGTTGCAAAGAAAACCAAGAAGTAAAATAACGTAAATTTAATTAGATTATTCTGGCTGTTTAATCGGAAGTTATAATGTACTTATATATGCTATGTATTGCTGAAGAGATATTAGCTCAACTTATTCATTTTTTTCTTTTAATTCAGTGACTTATTTTTCAAGATTTCATTACATTCTCTTATGCAATTATATCACACAATTACCATGTCAAACATTTATGCACGTACTGCAACAAAATATAAAAGGTTTCAACACTATTCTGTAAATGCAATGATTTTAGTCTCTCTCTCTCTCTCTCTCTCTCTCTCTCTCTCTCTCTCTCTCTCTCTCTCTCTCTCTCTCTCTCTCTCTCTCTACGCATGAATACAGAAATAAAAATCTATGATTTGAATATATAAATATAAACTAATTGCATATTATATCAATTAAACTTTGAGAAAACTTACGAAATGTAATTCACCGGTGGAGTCAGAGTCCTCTCCATCCTGGTCTCTAAGAAATTCCATTTCTGTGTAATACCACAATATTGGGCTCATGGAACTCCAGAACCTCAACCAGACTTCTTTGAAGAATGGATCTTCAACGACTTGCTTTTGGATGTTTGACCTTAATGAATTAAATTTCGTTTTTACATTTTCAAATCCTGCCTTTGGGTACCTCTTCCCATATATCTCGAGGAGAATGATATAGACATTTTTTAGGGGGAGGGGTACCGTCATTATACTCATCCGTGTTAACCTTCCACAACGAGGACAGTTCCCCCCAAAGGCGTTTACTCTCTCTAAGGAATTCCCTCTCTGCCTTCATAAAGCTCTTATTTCCCTCTACTCCAATGCCAGACATGTTGTCGGGATGACGGCCAGATAAAACTGAGGTATGTTGCGCAATACCACTTCTAAACAAGACATTAGTTCAATAGTTTTTCAATACCAGAAAACTGACCAGCAATATTGATTGTGTAGGAAGACCTTCATGCTTGCTAAGTAATATTTCACTTATACCATATAGAAATATGGTCAGAAAAGATGCCCTGCTTTTTTCTGCATTTATTGAGATTTTGGTTTCTATATGTAAAAACCTACGCCTACGTTAGTAAATTAAAAGGGCATTCAAAGCGGTGTTAGCCTCTTGTAGTCCTGTTTTAGTGAAAGATAAAGTACACATATTGTGCAATTTATAGTCAAATAGTCATATATAAATTCATTTTATAGTCATATATAAATTCAATCTACAACCTTACTTAAACTTTGCACTGATAAATAATTTATTGTTAAGCGGGAATATATGCAACACCTACTACTTGTTTCACACTATGACAACATTGCTCCGATAGTTTTGGAGACTTGAGTCTGCGTTACTAGATTGTGACATCCCAAATTCATGAGAGAAACATGGAAATACGACATATGAGCTCAAATCAAAATAGATAACCAATTAGTATATTTTTCTAATATATATGTATATATATACATATATATATATATATATATATATATATATATATATATATATATATATATATATATATATATATATATATATATATATATATATATATATATATATATACATACACACACACACACATATATATATATATATATATATATATATATATATATATATATATATATATATATATATATATATATATATATATATGTCATGGGTAAATATAATACTTTTATGGGGGTGTTTTAATGATAAAAAATCTATTCCTAAAGTGTGAGCAGCGAGACAAGATGAGATTCGACAACGGCCCTGTTTACTAAAACCTTTCATCACTCAACTATCGCCATCATTTTGAAAGAAACCAAGCATAACTGAGAATGCTTGGCGTGATAAGGGAACTGTCCTGCTTTGATCAAGATGTCGTCGTCTTAATTAGTGGAGCCAGCATGTTTTGAGAAACCGAGTCTGGGGGAAATCCTTGTTTAGGATATATGTCATCAAGGAAGGACCGGTACTTCCCTTTTGTTATGACTTAACACGTGGCCAGATTGAGTCAGAAAATTATTCTAGAAGCTTCCATGGCATGATCAAATTGGACGTTTTTGAGAAAGTCAATAGAGATACAGAATTGTTAAGAAGAAAGCCTTGTATGGAGATGACCACTGCCCACTGTAATTAACACCGCCCATACATGGGTATATAAACTTCAAGAAGAAATTATCCAAGACAGATAGGAAAGGACATAAGACAAGAGAGGAACTATATCCGAAACAGATAAGATCCAAGTCCTAGCAAGATAAGAAACAGAGAAGACTAGAGGTCTGATAGAGCCAGATTCTAACCTTCCCTTCAGACAACAAAAGCCTCTCTCCAAAAGATCCTGTTATGGCCGAGAAAAAGAGACAAATTGAAGCAGCAAGCCCTCCCTGCTTGTGATAAGAAGTAGCCAACACTGCCTGCAGCCTGCCTTCGTTCAACAGCATCACCAAGTGACTGGAGGAAGACCTCAGATGTCCCTTCTTGATGCCATTCCTTTTGTGACGTCTTTGAATCCGGTCATCGTGCCAGTTTCCTCTGAAATTCAGCCGCCCTTCTGCAACGTTTTCAAGCCTGAAGTCTCCGTACCACTATCGTCTCAGTAGCTGCGAAAAACTATTCCTTAAGTATTTCTACCTTATTGACTGCTCCCCTTTTCTGTTGGTGTTTGATTGGTTTGATTTGTCAATTGAAGTAACCAAAGAAGTAACGTTAGTTTTCTTTGTAAGTTTGCAATAACGTGTTTTGTTTTTTCGTGTGTATCTTTTTATATTCATTTCCCATATTTCAATCGGCGATGTTGATTTTTATTTTACCTATTAAAAAAACCTGCGACGATGTTAAGATCGTAACAGTTGCCAGAATTTTCAACAACGTAACCGATTAAAACAGGGAGATTATAGAAAGAAGCAGAATGAGTGATATTACGAAAAGTTTGATAGCTTCAGGTAAACTTCTTTTTCTAGATAGCAATGCTCTTCGTTGGAATGTTTTTAAGAGAGAACAGGAAATGTTTAAGAGAGACGAAGAGCAGCTGAGAGAGAAGAAAATAAAAGACAGCAATGAGAAGAGGAGAAACGGCGAGAAGAAAATGAAAGACATCGTAAGAATGAGTTAGAAATCACTCGTTTAAGGCAAAATCTCCATAATAATCTGCCAGGTAGCAGACCAGGAAGTAATGCATTAGGTAGCAGACGGTGTTGTAATTCCTCATTGAACGATGATTCAGATAATTTAGGTATGGGTGCAGTGTTGAAATTAATTCCAAAGTTTGATTAGGAAGATGTAAGAAAATATTTATTGTCTTTTGAAAAGTTAATGAACAGAGTAGGTTGTCCCAAAAACAAGTGGACTTTGTATTTGCAGTCAGTCTTGAGTGTTATTGCACTTTTTGTGTATAATTGTATTTCTGAGGATGAAAGTGAAGACTGATATTGTGAAAGAAACGGTTCTTAGTGGATACAGGTTAGTACCAGAGGCGTACAGTAAGAAATTTAGAAGTTTGAAAAGAGATGAGAGTGGTTCTTATGTAGATTATGCAGAGAAGTTAGAAAAATCCTTTGGTGATTGATTAACTTCCGCTGAATTAGATAGTTTTGATGATCTCAAGAACTTGGTTCTGTTAGAAAACTTCAAAGATAACATTAAGCTATATATAGAAGATAGGCGTGAGAATCTTTTAGAGATGCAACAAGGCTGGCAGATGAGTAGAGTCTTACTCATAGTTTAAGTGATAGTAAGAAGAAAAATAATCCTTCTTCTAGTAAGATGCAATATAGTAAGAGTAGTTTTAGCAATAGTAATACAGGGAAGTATGATTATCATTATAATTATTATACATGTGGAAACTCAGGGCGTACTGCCAGGTTTTGTAAGAGCAAATGGGAAGGTAGAAGTTCAGACATAATTTGTTATCGATGTAATAGGAAAGGGCATATAGCAAGGAATTGTATGGCAGAGGAGAAAAATATCAAGAAACCATTGTCTCTAGTTAATAATCTTTTGTCAGGCAGAAATTACATTATGAAAGAAACTAGGAAATTTACGGAGATTTTTTTGTCTGAAGGTGTAGTTTCTTCCCTTGAAGGAGGGGATTCGAGAGCTGTCTTGCTTAGGGACACCGGAGTAGCCGTTTCCCTTATTAGGAAAGATTGTGTGCCAAAAAGGGCAAAAATTAGTATGAAAGAAAAAGTTATGTTAGTTGGGTTTCCGAATACTTGCGTTGTTTGTCCTTTGTTGGAAATTAACTTCTAAAGTCGGGGAGTGTCGAGATATGTAAAACTAGCAGTTGTAGACTATTTGCCAATTGACAGCATTGATATTATTGTCGGCAATTATTTAACTATATCCAGATAATGTGAGTCCTATTTTAAGTGAGGTTCCAGTTTTTCAAATGGTAATAACTAGGTCAGGTTTAGATAAAGATATAGACTACAGTCATAATTTGTTCGAAGGTTCGAACACGTGTGCTGGAGGCGGTAAGGTTGATCTTAGCAAGTGTGGGGCTGAGAAGACAGACTCCATCGGTGTTGACAATGTTAGCCAAGTTGATGATATAGCTGTCGAAAGAAGTGACGTAGACGTAGTTGATGTAGTGGATTCAAGTAATAGTTACTGCAATGGTTCAGGCACTAACATTTTGAACAGAGATGAGCTAATTAAGTTGCAGAGAGAGGATGAGACACTGTCTTGAATTTCAGAAAGTAAGGTGGATGATGATCCCGATAATGTTTGTAAGGAAACCTTTTGTTTAAAAGACAAAATTTTATGTCGTTATGTTCTCCCTAAGTCAGTTAGCAAAGAGAGTAGAGAAGATTACATTTAGAATTTAGAGAATTACAAGGAGAAATTAAGGAAAGCTTGGAAATTAGCAATAGAAAACGAGAGCAACAACCAAGGGGAAACAAAAAGAAGATATGATCTTAAGGCAAAGGAGAGAAATTTCCGTGTGGGAGATAAAGTCTCAGTATTAATTCAGAAAGAAGGTCCCTCATTATTTTATAAGTTCGAAGGTCCTTTTGCTATTTTAGGAAAAAAGGGGCAATTTGAATTACTTATTTGATATGAGTAGACATAGAGCTAAGTGGTTGTACATAAACTTGCTAAAGAAATACAAGGAATGCCGAATACCAGTAATAACTGTGTCGCAGCGAGAAAATAGTTTTGAGAAAAACTCTGATGTGCTTAAGAATTTCAAGTTATTTAACTAGAGTTTAGAAGAAAAAAATGGAGTGAATTATATAATGTTTTTCTAAATTATCCAGAAACGGTTAGTGATAAATTAGGTTTAACTAATTTTTTAGAACATAATATTGAGTTATAGGACTCTAACCCCATTAGACAAAGTCCGTATCATTTGAGTCCAGAGAAGGTAAATTCAGTACGAAAGGAAACTATGTATATGTTATATAATGATTTGATAGTTCCTAGCGAGAGTGAATGGTGTTCTCCGATAGTTCTAGTAAAAAAGGAAGATGGAACAGATAGGCTGTGCATGGATTTCAGAAAAGTAAATAGCTTTACTAAGCATTGTAATTTTCCACTTCCCAGAATCGACTATGGCTCTGTTTTAGCAATTCTGTCATCACTTCATTGCTGTCAACCTTTTGGAAGTAAACCAACCCTCGCCGAGAGCATCGCCCGTGTAAAGGAAATTTGTCCCGCTTTTACCAAGATGTCATCGTCTTATTTAGTGGAGTCAGCATATTTTGAGAAACCGAGCCTGAGGGAAATCCTTGTTTAGGATATATGGCATCATGGAAGTACACGTGCTGCCTTTTTGTTACGACTTAACACGTTGTCTAGATTGCATCAGAAATTCCTTCTAGAAGCTTCCATGGCGTGATCAAAGTAGGCATTTTTTAGGAGGCCAATAGAAAGGCAGAATTGTTAAGAAGTGTTTTAATTCTTTCATTCTACCTTGTTTTGAGTATTGTTCTCCTGTCTGGTCTTCAGCTGCTGATTCTCATCTTAATTTGTTGGACAGAAACTTACGGTCTATTAAATTTCTTATTCCTGATCTAGATATTAATCTCTGGCACCGTCGTTCAATTAGTTCATTATGCATGTTGCATAAGATTTTTCATAACTCTGACCATCCTTTACATTCAGATCTCCCTGGACAATTCTATCCTGTTCGTAATACTAGGCAGGCAGTTAATTCTAATAGCCTGGCCTTCTCCATCACGAGGCTAAATACTACGCAGTACTCTAGAAGTTTTATTCCAGCTGTTACCAAGTTATGGAATGATCTTCCTAATCGGGTGGTTGAATCAGTAGAACTTCAAAAGTTCAAAGTTGGAGCAAATGCTTTTTTGTTGACCAGGCGGACATGAGTCTTTTTATAGTTTATTTATGACATATTTGTTTTTGATGTTGTTAATAGTTTATATATGACATGTCTGTTTTGACGTTGTTACTTATTTTAGAATGATTTATTGTTAATTTGTTCTCTTCATTTATTCATTTCCTTATTTCCTTTCTTCACTGGGCTATTTTTCCCTGTTGGAGCCCCTGGGCTTATAGCATCTTGCTTTTCCAACTAGGGTTGTAGCTTGGATAGTAATAATAATAATAGTAATAATAAAAAGAACCCCTTCTATGGAGAAGACCACTGCCCACTGTAATTAACTCCACCCATACATGGATAAACAAAATTAAAGAAGAGATTGTCCAAGAGAGATAGGACAGGACATAAGACAAGAGAGGAACTATGTCCAAAGCAGATAAGATCCAAGTCCTAACGAGATAA
>NC_090727.1:55330461-55347961 GCF_036898095.1 Palaemon carinicauda
GAAAATATCAAAGATATTAGGGAAACGATTAGAGAATATGATCAAACCACTAATACAGGAAGTAGGACTGGACCAGGAATGAATAGGGCCAGGAGATGGATGGGAAACTGTTGTAAAAGAAAGTAATTTAGGAGGTCTAACACATAGAAATGGAGAAAGGGTTTACCAGATATAATTAGTTATTATGATTTTCTAGAAATAAAAGACCGATACTGAGGAAGTTGATAAAAAAAAAATATTGCTGATAGCATTTCAAAAGAACATAAAGTAAAGATGAAACGTTAAAATTATCAGCCTTTTTTATTCTTATTATTTTATAATTCAGTTCACTATAATATTCAAAACCAGACCATTGGATTCGTGTTTTCATTTTTTTTCTTCGATGTTATTTAAACTGCAATTTTTTTTTTTTTTTTTTTTTGCAGGGGGGGGGGGGGATCTTTATGAGAGCACGGGATGACAATGTCTTTTACTCGCTGTTACGAATCTAATGAATTTTCTGCCTGTTTTCGTTCTCAGTATTATTATTATTATTATTTTTATTATTATTATTATTATTATTATTATTATTATTAGTACAAGCTAAGATATAACCATGGTTGGAAAACAAAGATGCTAGAAGCCCAAGGGTTCCAATAGGGTAAATAGCCCAGTGAGAAAAAGTAACAAGGGATTAAAGAAACTACAAGGTAAATAATAAACTATCAAAATTATATATTTCAAGGACAATAACAACTTTAAATGAGATCTTCCATACATAAACCATAAAAAAAAGAGAAATTAGATAGAACACTGTGCCTGAGTGCAAGCGTCAGCGAGAGAACTCTAATCCAATATTTTGGAAGGCCATGGTACAAAGGCTATGGCACTACCCAACATTAGAGAGCAATGGTTGGATTTTGGAGTGTCCTTCTCCTACAAAAGCTGCTTACCATAGCTAAGAAATCTTTTCTGACCTTACAAAGAAAAAAGTTGCCACTGAACAATCATGTTACAGGAGTTGCCACCTTGAGCGAAGAAGAATCGTTTGGTTATCTCAGGTGTATGAGGAAAGAGGAGAATGTGTACAGAATAGGCCAGACTAATTTGTATATGTGAATGCAAAACAAAATGAGCCGTAACCATGGTGACGGATCCAATGTAGCACTGTCTGGCCAGTTAAAGGAACCAGTAACTGTTTACCAGTAGTATCTCAACGGTGGCCAAGATACTACCTACGATCTTCAATGTGTAGCTGTACCCCTACCATGGAGATCAGGGTCCCACCACCCCAACCCCTTCTATCTTTTACTTGATTTTACCTCGCTTCAGAGGGTAAGGGATGACATTACACTGGCTGCTGCATACGCCTCTCCACTGAAAGGTGTTCATGTTCTGCAATTCAATAGTAAATAGAAAGTAACCAGAAATGTACAAAAGGTTCACTAATAATGTCACAGAGAAAATGGAATCAGGGTTTAACTTCATTACATTATAATATTGAAGATGTGAGTGGTTTGATGAATTAGGTAAAAAATGTGAGTAATGTACGTTAGAGACAACACCTATATTCTAATTGGTGTTTTCGGTGTTAAAACTTGTAAAAAAAAAGAAAACATATATTTTCAACACAGAATACAAAAGAAAAAAATATAGTAAGTATGGTATTTTTCAAGCTGTTTCTCAATGTTTTTGTGTCGCAGATTTTCTTAAAAACAATATTTTTTTTTCTTTTTAATTTATAACATAAGCCGGAATGCAGTATAATGAAATATTTAGCACTTGATATAGAATTTATCAAGGAGCTCTTCAATTTGTAATACTAGTCGATTCTCATATGCGTAGCCTGTGAGCGCTTCTTCAATGGGAATAAATGACAAATTAGTATGATTTTCATCTTCAAATTATCCTAACAATGATTATTGTTAGTAAAATCGGTTATAGTTTTGCTGTGAATACTAAGGTTTCACAAGGTAAAGGGAGCTGACTTGTGATGTATGAAGATACTGCAGAAGAGCCAGCACACATTGGGGTTTTAGAGCCATCAGTATATACACGGTATCTGAACAGTGAGTATATACAGTATAGCACAGCGAGATTGTTTTCAATGAATATGTTTCAAGGTATGTATTTATGGTGACTTGAAGTATAGTTATATTCCTTTGATGAATAAAAAATGAGAGCAATTTCTTGTTTTCTTTAAGATCTTAGAATGAAGAAGACATGGTTGAAAAACGTTCATTCTGATTCGTGTTGCTTGTAATAACTGAATCACTTTAATTAGAAATGGTGGTTCATACTTGGCTATAAATTCATCGCTTTAATAGAAAAGCTTCTTTGTTGAAGAATTGTTGGATATCTTCAAATGCGTTTCCATTTGTTAGAGTAATATGCAGGCCTGGCCACCAGCCACCCGTTGAGATATTACCGCTAGAGAGTTATGGGGTGTTTTGACTGGCCAGACAGTATTATTATTATTATTAAATCCTAAGCTACAACCCTAGTTGGAAAAGCAGGATGTTATAAGCCCAGGGGCCCCAACAAGGAAAACAGCCCAGTGCGGAAAGGAAGTAAGGAAAAATAAAATATTTTAGGAATAGTAACAATATTAAAATAAATATTTCCTATTTAAACTATAAAAACTTTAACAAAACAAAAGGAAGAGAAATTAGATAGAAAAGTGTGCCCGAATGTACCCTCAAGCAAGAGAACTCTAACCCAAGGCAGTGTGAGACCATGGTAGAGAGGCTATGGCACTACCCAAGACTAGAGAACAATGGTTTGATTTTGGAGTGTCCTCCTAGAAGAACTGCTTACCATAGCTAAAGAGTCTCTTCTAACCTTAACAAGAGGAAAGTAACCACTTAACAATTACACTGCAGTAGTTAACCCCTTGGGTGAAGAAGAATTTTTGGCAATCTCAGTGTTATCAGGTGTATGAGGCCAGAGGAAAATCTGTAAAAAATAGGCCAGACTATTCGGTGTCTGTATAGGCAAAGGGGAAGAACCGTAACCAGAAAGAAGGGTTCTATGTAGTACTGTCTAGCCAGTCAAAGAACCCCATAACTTTCTAACAGTAGTATCTCAACGGGCGGCTGGTGCCCAGACCAACCTACTACCTACTAGTATATTGGTTCCTTCTCTCTGGTTATATTTCCTTTTCATTTTGCCTACACACACATACCGAAGAGTCTGGCCTATTCTTTACATATTCTCCTCTGCCTCATACACTTGACAACACTGAGATTACCAAACAATTCTTTTTTCTGCATTGTTATTGTCCAGTGGCCAGTTTCCTCCTTGTAAGAGTAGAAGACACTTTTTAGCTATGGTAAGCAGCTTAATCAGGAAAAGGCCATTCCAAAATAAAATCTTTGTTCTCTCATCATGGGTACTCTCATAGCCTTTGTACCATGGTCTTCCACTGCCTTGGGTTAGAGTTCTCTTGCTTGAGGGTACACTTGGGCACACTATTCTACCTTAATTCTCTTCCTCTTGTTTTGTTAAAATTTTTATACTTAATATAGGAGATATTTATTTTAAAGTTGTTGCTCTTCTTAAAATATTTACTTTTTTTTTCTTTCGTTTCCTTTCCTCGCTGAGCAATTTTCACTGTTGGAGCCCCTGGGCTTATATCATCCTGCTTTTCCAACTAGGGTTTTAGCTTAGCAAATAATAATAATAATAATAATAATAATAATAATAAAAATAAAAATAATAATAATGATAATAATAATAATAATAATAATAATAATAATAATAATAATAATAATAATAATAATAATAATAATAATAATCTCGAGGTAGTTCCGCACTTTCAAAAAATGCTTAATTATTTGGTGAAGATCTAAAGGATCCACTACAAAATGCCAAACCTCAACTCTATAATAAATCTAAAGACTTCAAAGTAGCATCAGATCCTGATCCATGTATAGGGAGACAATAATTCATTCAAGATAAGACTAATGATTTCAAGTTCATTATGAAAGTGGATCTCTCTGCATCTCATGATGGTTGATGCAACTTTATCTTTAGGTTGAGGGCATTATTGTATTTAGATTTGACGTAAGATGTATATGCTTTCCAACTAAGGTGACTATCGAACATTAGTCTCAAACATTTTTCTTTATCTTGGAAGTCACTCGATGCGAGAATCATATCTTGGTTCTGCTTCCAACTATTACGTTTGTAAAACATTGTTGTGTCTTTTATTTTCAACATAAATTTCGAAACCTGCAGCTGCAGTCCAAAGTGTAACTTTTTCAATGGAGTTATTTATAAATGTCTGTAAGGGATGATGATTGTTTGAAGAGTAGTATATTGTAAATTCAATCACATAAAGACTACTTTTACGATCCATAGAGCATTTATGCTTTTCTGGCATTACTTGCCAATGCAAAAAGAGGAGAACTAAAGACGAGGATTTGACAAAATGTTTGATTAGGTCAATTCCTGGGCCTTATTATTACCCAATTTTTTTCCTGGCTTTATCGAAGTTTATGTGTTCATTTTTTGCTTTTGAATAATTGATTGTTCACATTTCTATTAAGAAAATCAATTGGATTTAGTAGAGTGAGCATCTTTATAATTAAAAAAAGATTTTTATCTTTTCAACATAATGTAGAAAAATGATAGTTCTTAGAAGGGTTGAGACATCATCGGCCATTTGTGCATTTGCTATTAATGTGACCAAATCCATAGCAAATATAACACTGGACAGGCTGAAGATTTAATTCGCTGAATATCCCCTTAAGGCATTGAAAGTCTATGTAATATTTCATATTTCATATTGTGGGAATTATCTACACAAGATAGAAAATTCTTATTTCAATTATTTTTTACCCCTAACACTATTAGCCTCTAGGGGTTTTATGGAAGAGGGAACAAGAGGGTGCAGTGTGATAAAACTGGACACAGAAGTATTGGTGGAGTGATCCTTTTTATTGCACAGACCATCAACAGACTTTTCCTTGTTCAAATTAGCAGGTCACCAATAGTGTCCGTAGTTAGGGTAAAGGAAACATCAATAATATAAATAAAAACAAACATATAACAAATCAAGATGAAGAATATTTTAGACTGTGTGACTCAGTAAGAGAAAGTCAAAAGCCTTTCATGGAATTATTTCTTTCCAAATGTTTCATCAATATTCTACCAAAATGGGATGGTGCCATTAAAGTTAGTGGCTCAAATGTATACCAAACATCCTTGATTAGACTGAAGGCATTTTAATGATACAATAGTCTTCCACTTTCATCAGACCGGCAGGCAAGCCGAAGAGAATGCAAAGAGTCATATAAAAAATACCCAGTACAATTCTGACTCATTTTCATTAAATAGTTCCATGTGCCAACATATAAATATTGACAAAACTTTACTTCAAAGGTTATCAGGTAGCTGGGAAGACCACCAAAGCTCCAACATATTCGGTTTCGATAAAAAAAAAAAACTCTTGTCTCAGCAATTATAATGTACTGCTCGTACATAGTCACGAAATTTTTTTTATATTTTTTTGTTTGAATTTTTGTGCCAATCTTGACTGGGTACAGGTTGTATAAATACTAAAGCTCCGACCAAATAAAATTCAGTTGCATTAATAAGAGTCTCTCTCTTACAACAAGACTACTCGCCGGCACATTGGTAAGCACCAGAGTTTTCAAAAACATCCCATGCCACACTCTTTAATGATGCCGCTGATTATGTTCTCGCATCCATCTCCTGGTACACTTTCCAGGATTCATCGATTGGTTGTGCGACCAAGGAGACACCCCATAATGCATGACGGAGTCAAATCATACCCACGGAGCAGTACTCGCCATCACCGACCGATCAAATAGCAAAACTTTGTCAGCTCTCTCCACAACCATTCGGGGACCAAAAAGGCTTCACTCCCCCCCCCCCCCCCCCCAGGGAAATGATTAATATTGCCTACCGGCAACCTGCCACTAACAACTCTTCTTATGAAGTGAATCTACTTGGTGCACTTTTGGTATGGCGGCTACCCAAACCTGCACGTAATGCCATCAACACAATATGATGCTCAAATAAAAATATATCTATAACACTTAACGGGGTGGATCCCTAGCCACTTTCAAATCAAACGCCAGGTCGCTTCCAATCATGCCACAAGACACTCCAAAGAAGACTGAACCTAACTGTTGACTGCAATTCAGGATTTACGTGGCAAGACATCAGTCTCTTACGAGCGAGTTTTCCCTGACTTTCCAGCGCACCAGGTGACACAATTGATAGATTTTAATTCGAATTACCCCTAATGAAAAACAACGCAATATTGTGCACGAATATAAATAAATTTCTACCTCGTCTCTCTCTCTCTCTCTCTCTCTCTCTCTCTCTCTCTCTCTCTCTCTCTCTCTCTGTATATATATATATATATATATATATATATATATATATATATATATATATATATATATATATATATATATATATATACACATATATATATATATATATATATATATATACATATATATATGTGTATATATATATATATATATATATATATATATATATATATATATATATATATATATATATGTATATATCTATCTATCTATATATATGTATATATATATATATATATATATATATATATATATATATATATATATATATATATATATATATATATATATATGTATATATCTATCTATCTATATATATGTATATACATATATATATATATATATATATATTATATATATATATGTATATATATATATATATATATATATATATATATATATATATATATATATATATATATATATATATATATATATATATATATATACAGTGTATTAAATGCAACTTTATTTTAAAAGAAAAGTATTTTTTAGATCGACCTACTATTATCAACTAATGCATCAGTTACTTTGAGCCTTACTAAATTCTTGAAACTTATGATAGTTGCACCTCAAAGTGGTATGGAAAGAATGATAATGTGAATGACACTAAGAGACAGAAATACAGCAAAATGGATAAGAATCAACAAATTTTCCCGTAGTGAGCCAGTATTGAATATCAGGTTACTAAGGGAAGATAAAATGGAAAGTGCAACAGATGCCCAATTCTCTTCAGCCACTTTGATTGACCTTGAGGTGGAGGACACATTTGATGCTCTGAGAAAAATAACCACAAAGAAAGCAAACCAGGCGGTTTTGTGGGATAAATGTTTCACGGGACGACATAGAGAAGAGGAAACTGCAAAGGAGTACATCCACAGGATTCAGCAGCAGGCCCTCGCTTGTGTGGTATCGTTTCCTAATTACACAGGGGATTTATGAGAAAATATGATGGCAGGTAATATTGCTAGCAGCATTCGGAATTGGAAGTTAAAATATGACTTTTTAGAAAACTTTGAAAAGTACAATTCTTTGGTTGCAATCATGGTAAAGTATGAGGCATTTGTGGAGGCTGTACGGGAATGTTGGGACCCCACACAGAGAGGAGAACGAAAATAGTTCATTGAGGAGGGCATCAAGAGGGAGGAGAACTTGATGTTGCCACTGGAAGAGTATCAGCGTTGAAAACAAATTCTCTGAAAAAAGGGAAGACTTGTCAAAATCGAGCACGAAAGCAAGAGTGAAATGCGAGCTTTATGGGATGGCACACCCAAGGGGTGGTGCCAATTGCTCTGCTTACGCTGCAGAAAGTTTTTATTTCGGGAAAAGAGGACACTTTGCTAGTCATTGCTATGGGAGCAAGAGTCATGTGCTTAGTAAGGGTGCGTCAGAGGGTAAGACTGGCATCATTGGTGTAAGCAGAATTAGCAGGGGGTAAGAAAACATGCCGAAAAAGAAGTTAGTGGATGGAAGGTCTGAGCCATTAAGTGTTGGCGCTGGGTCATGCTCGCTAACTGCCGTGGATGTTAAAATCTCGAGTGGTAAAAATAATAAAAGTTGTAAATTAGAAGCTGTAGCAGTTACTAGAACTGAGGTATGTATTGTTTGGTCAATCCATGCAAGGAACCTGGGGATCAATGTAAAAAACTAAATAAAGCAAAAGAAAAACTACAACACATAGCAGAAGGTATAAAAAGTGTAATGGGGGTATAATCAGGTTAACATCAAAGGTACCAACATGTCAAAAGATGAGCGTATGTATTTCCCCAACGGGACACGGAAGTTTATTCTGTCATTAAGTCAGGACAGTTTTTAGGGCTCGTAGATCCAAATTACACAAAATACACAACTTTGATCAAAATTGTTGGCATAGGGGGGAGCAATAAGAGACGCAAAAAGCTGCCATATTCTCCTACATAGGAGAATGTCCCCTTTTTTCAAGCAATGGCTGCTGGAATATTTCTCGGGTACAACATTCAATGGGAATAGACGACCCTTTCCCATAACTAGTGGCAAATCCCACCACACACAGCTGCCACCAGGTGCGGTGCCGCACGCTTACCACACATCATTTACTGTCCCTATACATTAGGAGAAAGAGGTCAAGAAGCATATAAAGGAGGATTTGTTAGTAGCTATCTTGCAACCAGTGCCTGCATGAGGGTGGTAGCCAAAAAGGACGGCACTCCGTGGATTACAGCTGATTTAAAAAAAAATCTCAATGCATGCTGTAAAAGGAAAACTCATCATAAGTTTGCACAGTTTGATATGGTGTCAATTGTCTCGGGGCATACTTTTAAAACTACAGTCGATGCACTCTGGGGATTCCATCAGGTAGTGTTGGACGATGAAAGTCAAAAACCTTCGACTTTTATAACCGCTTGTATCAGTATTGTCGCACACCCATGGGGCACTGCACTGACCCAGACGCCTAGACTCAAGGATTTGGTAATGATTGTGGATATACTTAGGATATTGAAATGTATTGACTATATATTATTGTGTTATTCTAGTAGAGAAGGATTGATTTAGCAAACGGTACTTTTGATTTGTTGTTAGCGTATGAGAGGAATGGTGTAACTCTGAACGCACTTAAATTTCAGTTTGGTGAGAGGGCCGTGAATTTTGTGGGATATAATGTTAGGTAGGACGAATATCTGCCTTCAGAGGACAAACTGGCTGCTATAAAGAGGTTCCTGGTGCCTGTTCAACCCACCTTATCTGATATTCGGTCATGGTCTTGGCTGGTCAATCAATTGGCTCCCTTCATTGCAACGGCCCCTGTCAAGGCACCATTTTGGGAATTATTAAAAAAAGGGCAGGTGAAAAGGTGTATTGGGGAAAAATTTTAATATCTAAATGTAAATATGCCAAAAACGATGTGTGTAGGTTAATATCTGAGGGTTTGCAATGTTATGACAAAACAAGACCAAAAATTGTTATGACTGACTGGAGTAATGAGTGAATGGGCTTTATCGTATTACAGCAATATTGTTCTTGCTTATATACTGATGTACGTTTATGTTGTCAGTGGGGTTGGAATCTAGCATTGTAGGGCAGCAGGCCCCTTTCAAAAATGAACTGATCTATGCCCCTATCGAGGGGGAGGTGGCGGCTGTGGTCTGCTCTCTGAAAAAAGCTTGCATTTTTCTGCTGGGCTGTCCTAACCTACTTCTGGTAACTGATCATCGCACATCAATTAAGTTGTCTGGTGATTGGGAGCTGAAGCATATTGAGACTGCAATATAGTTCCGCTTGAAAAAAAAAAAAAAAAAAAAAAAAAAAAAAAAAAAAAAAAAAAAAAAAAACTTTAGTAATATAGATTCACAGTCAAATACATGGCAGGTAAAATAAATACTGGCTACTCTGGCTGGGACATCAACAATTATCTAGCTCTGAGGAGCAGTGGTATCAAAATCCTAGTCAGCAACAATCAAGTCCACATTCGGGAAAAAAAAAAAACTTCCTTCAAAGGAGGAATTACGGCCTGGAAAATAAAAATACGGACACTCATAGCAAACTATACTATCGCACTGTAATCAATGATGAAATTATAAACTGTTTTTTTATTTACAGTCACGACAAGTTAAGATAAATAAAACTGTACTTACTGGTAAAAAGAAAAAAAGAAACTTCCAAAGCTGGTCGGAAATAATTACAAAGTTAGATAACTAATCCAGCTTTCACAACACACTGACTCTAGCTGCAGTCAATTCAAAAAAGCATTTGCCCAAGACAACCTCAATTCTATCAACAGTCTTTCTCACTACAAACAATCATTACATTAACTAACTCCTCTCTCTCTCTCTCTCTCTCTCTCTCTCTCTCTCTCTCTCTCTCTCTCTCTCTCTCTCTCTCTCTCTCTCTCTCTCTCTCTCTCTCTCTCTCTCTCACTCTATGATTTTACAAAAAACTGATACAATAAAGAATAAAATAGAAATCTCTCCTCTGCAACCCAAGTTGGAGAAGCAGGATGCTGTAAGCCCCAGGGCTCCAACAGAGAAGAATATTCAAGTGAGGAAAAGAAACCAATAAACCAAAAGGGAAGTAATAAACAATGAAAATCAAATATTTTGAAAACACTAACAATTTTAAATTAGATCTTTCATATATAAATGCTTAAAAGAAAGAAGGAACCACGTTCTCTCGTGTACCCTAAAGTAAGAGAAATCTAAGACAGTGGAACGTCATGGTACAGAGGCTATGATACCATCCAGGAATAGAGAACAATGGTGTCCTTCTCCCAGAAGAGCTGCTTACCGTAGCTAAAGAGTAATTTTTACCCTTACCAAGAGGAAATTAACCATTGAACAATTACACTCCAAAAGTTAACCCTTGAGGGAAGAAGGATTGTTTGTTAACCTCAGTGTTGTCTGATGTATGAGGGCAGAGGAAGATATAGAAAGAATTGGTCAGACTATTTAGTATATGTGTAGGCAAAGACAAAATGAATCGTATTCAGAGAGAAGGATCTAATGTAGTTCAGTCAAAGGACCCAATAACTCTCTAGAGGTAGTAACTTAATGAGTGACTGGTGCCCTGGCCAACAAAATACCTATAATATCTTCTTCAAGATATTATATTGTATTAATGACACATAAACCTCAGGGCATCCACGCACGAGTAGTGGTAAGACAAGACTGTCTTCTAACTCGTCACCCGTCCTATATATTGGGATCTTTTTTCTCTACAGAATTCGGGAGCGTACAGGATTAACTTTAGGCAACAGACCGCCACGCCAGGGTTCCACTCTCGAATCTTCCTGTAGGACTCACGCCCGTCAGACGACTGGTGTCGAAGCAGTTATGAGAAATATCTAGAATTTCTTTGTTCTAAAATACGATGAGGATTTCGAATTGCAGTATTATTATTTTACCCAGATATTCAATATAAAAAGACAAACCTTTTTCATAAGTCTTGTAACACAATATACATAAATTTAATGTACATATATCAAATCCTACGGCCTATCAAAAAGTTTGAGTTCATTACCAATGGATTTTCACAAATACAAAATTATTCTAGTAGACACGATTACAAATATAATAATCTCATTACAATCAACACAAAATACAATTTAGTAATACTAAATCCAAGTGAAAATTGTAAATAAACACAGTCTATGAACAATCATAAATTTACATCAATAAAATCATTGTAAAGAAAACTAAAAGGTTTCTTCTTATCAGGTATCAAAATTCACAAATACTAATCTACCTATGCCTCCCATCAGCCAGGATTTATCATCATCTTCCAAGACATGACTAAATAATACGTCAAATGGAAAGATGGACTTCAGTGAGAGTTTAGGATAAGTTTAATTGGACTTTTCAACAACTTCACACACAGGTAAAGATAAAAGTTACAGATGATAATATCCTATCATGCAAATTTATACAAGACGGTGTACCATTTTACCAAGTCTGACTGAAATAGTATCAACAGTGTATGAATAGTTGCTAAGTGGGATACATCTTTCTCTCTGTTGACAGTATAAGCAGACCATTACATGACCTCCCTAATTATAGTGATTTTAGTGAAGTAATATGACCAATTTGATGAATCTAATATGGAAGTACGTCTCATGAAGTGACTGTGATGATTATGACAGTGATACACAGAGTAGTGTGTCAGATTTGTGCTTCAAATTAGCATTTGAGATATAGGTAATTTGAAAGGACTCCTACGTTTGGATGTCTCAATTTTTGCGCATGCGCACTGGACAGATGATTACTTCATTTTATAGAGAGGATCTTTATGTTCAACCTAGAAGTGTGTAATACTATATCATACATATTGGATGTTGTAATTAATATTTAATTAAGGATTAAAGAAAATATTCACGAACTTAAGACAAAATAGGAGACCTGTTATTTCAAATAGGGTTTAATAATACAGAGAGAGATAGAACGAGTAGCTGACGAACTAAGCAAAGGCAAAATGTCTCTTGAAAATCCAACAAGAGGATTTTTACACACACTGAAAAAAACTGACTTAAGAAACTACTGTTGCGAAT
Organism: Palaemon carinicauda; assembly: GCF_036898095.1. Taxonomy (NCBI): domain Eukaryota; kingdom Metazoa; phylum Arthropoda; class Malacostraca; order Decapoda; family Palaemonidae; genus Palaemon; species Palaemon carinicauda. The sequence goes on from NC_090727.1 coordinate 55,342,825, forward strand.
TGGGTCTTAAAAGAATATGGTACTGCAATAAGGGAAAGCTAGTTGAACTTTTCTTGGAAAATTGTCGAAAAGAAGACGAGAGCTCTGCTGAACGTCCGGAAGAAGACCTGGACGAAACATTGCCGGGACTGACAGAAATTCAAGAAATTAAAGAAAGGCTTGCGATGAAGGAAATCGAAGTCGAAGATATATATGAGCAGTTAAGGATATCTAAAGAAAAGTTAATGCTGGCAAACGAGAATATTTTCAAACTAAAGGAGGAAGTTAAGATTTTGCAAGAGTTACCCTCCTTATTGGGGACTCAAACCTTTGATGCATCAGATCGAGTGACCTATAAACAGAGAGCAAAATTCGAACCATAAACGATGCAACCATCAATGCACTGGCTAGCTGGATAAATCATCAACTCGATTGGGTTCCTGGAAATTGTATCATATATTGCGGAATCAAAGATATCATAAATAATTCATCGACAACAAAAATTCTTGATAGTCTTGGTGTGGTAATCAGTGACTTGAGATCGAAGAAACAAGATATGAAGATCTATTTATGCAAGCTGGTGCCATCGACGAAAGACGATGATCTTCAGCCAAGAATAAATGAATTCAATGATGAATTGGAAAAATGGAGTGCTACGACTAACATTAAAGTTATAGACAGTAGTGTATACTTTAAAATGGCAAATGGCAAACAAAGTTGACGATATGTGTTACGATATAAAAGAAGTTGAAAGCTCCGCGGGACTGATGTTGAACATACTTGGAGCAATTCGGCTATTGGAGTGTTTGGCACATAACTGTGACTATTTTGAGCTGAATGACAGATGGCAGGAGATTAAGAGACAACAGAACTTGGTAAATTATGTTACTAATGAAATAGATGGTATAAGTGAAAAATATAAAGAGGAATTTCCACCGTTATCACATAATGCTAGGCATAATATAAGTAAAATGAAGAGGACCCGATTTACTGCTAATGTTAGAAATGATAGAGATACTTTTCGTAGTAAAAAAATGTTAAAAGATTTCCTAATATGGTTAATCGTAATAATTACTCTTACCCGGAATATAGTGATCATGAAATACCTAGATATAAATATTATGGTTGTTATAATTATGGGGAAATGAATCATAGGCAATCTCAGCGTAGATATGACTTTATATTAAAATGCGAAATTTGTCATTTAAACGGGCATGAAAAACGGTCATGCACTTATAGTTTGGAATGAATAATTGGCCATGAAGAGAGTGCCAGAGATGATAATGTAAGAGTAAAAACAAACTTCTTTCGTATAGATTACATGAATGTACAGTCTTTACTGAGTAAGAAAAAATTTTCTAAATGCTAATGATGTGGATATTTTGTGTTTAACCGAGACCTGGCTATTTTCAAATATTGCTGATTCGTTTATTGACTATCCAAATTATTCTGTATACAGGTGTGATAAAGGCAAGGGAGGAGGCTGTTGTATTTATGTAAAAGATGGTCTTTCTGTTAAAGTATGTGACTTGAATTTACTCAGGATAGATGGTATAGAAGAGCTATGGCTTTCCATACAAAATCGTAAGTTGCCTTCAGTTATTGTTGGATGTTTATATAGACACCCCCATGCCTCAAATACTACTTATGATCATATTTTAGAATGCTTAAGAACTGCTTGTTTAAAGAAAAAGCCCATATATGTACTGGGTGACCTAAATGATGACTTGTTGGTTAGCACAGCGAAAATAAACAACATAGTGAAAGTAACAAAGCTTAGGCAGCTAATAGAAAAACCTGCACGAATTACTCCTACCTCATCGACTTTATAAAATGTTTTAATTACGAATAAGCATGACAGTGTCTATAACATTGAAGTCAATCCCAGTCTAGTTGTAGACCATGAACACATTTCCTTTATAGTTGATATTGAGAAACCAAAACGCAAACCAGTAATCATAACCTCCAGAAGTTTGCGAAATTATTCCTAGGAATGGTTGAACAATATGTTATTAGAACAAACTCCTATTTTAAATCAAATTCTTAGTACGGACGACGTAAATATACAGATTAGAATTTTTAATGATACATTCAATTATTGTTTAGATATATATATATATATATATATATATATATATATATATGTGCCCCTGTTACCACTAAAGAAATAAAGCGACCAAGTGCTCCTTGGATTAAAGTTGAGTTAAAATTAAAAATAGTTGAGAGAGATGCAGCTCAGAAGAGACTAAAAGAAGATAGGCAAAATGAAAATCTAAACACTGAATATAAAGAAAAGAAGAAAGAAGTAAGCGCCAATATACGGGTGGCTAGAGCTTTGTACTTTAAAGATGAAGTCAGGAAAAGTAAATCCATGAAAGACACTTGGAGAATAATAAATACTATGGTACCTAATAGAAGAAATGTTAAAGTCGAATTTGACAATCCAAAAACTGAAGCAGACTAGTTTAATAATTTTTTTGCCAATGTAGGAAGGAATACATATAAGAAAACACAAGAAATTCTCTTTAAATATAACATACTAAACCTGCAAACTACCCAAATAGAGGTCGACAATACTATTTACTTATTCAGACCACAGCCTGTGACCGTGGAAAAAGTAATATTAACGATTAAAAATATGAGCAACAGTAATGCGTTTGGAGTAGATGGCATTCCCACTCGTTTTCTAAAGGATTCCCTTTTAATTATTGCTTTTTATGTTACGATCATTATCAATACGTCCATAGTAACTGGTGTGTACCCATCTGTTTGGAAACATCCTTTAGTTAACCCCTTTCATAAAAACGGAGATAAAGATGACCCAGGCCATTTTAGACCCGTTTCTATCTTACCAGTCCTGTCTAAAGTTATACAAAAAAATCGTAGCTGAACAGCTTATGGAACATCTCGAAGAAAACAAACTGTTATCTAATACACAGCATGGTTTTCGTAGAGACTTATCCACAGAGACTGCGCTCATGAAGTTGACAGATGAAATATATAAGAATATTGACAATAAGAATATTTCCCTATTAATTTTATATGATCTTTCAAAAGCTTTCGATAGCGTGAACCATACAGAGTTGTTGAAAGCATGCAAAGAACAACATATTGATACTTTTTGGTTGGGTGATTACTTGCAAGATCGTTCTCAAGCTGTTAGACTAGGCGATGTCAAGTCGAGGTTAGAGAAAGTTGAATATGGTGTACCTCAAGGGTCGGTGCTGGGCCTAATGTTATTTTTGATATACGTTAATGATATGGCTAAAATTATAATGGACTGCTTTTTAATTCAGTATGCGGACGACTCCCAAGTTATGCTCTCTGATTCGCTAGAAAACTTGAAGGAGTTAATTGAAAAGGCAGAATTTATTTTACTAGAAATAAAAAAATACTTCTTAAAGAAAGGATTGCTAATGAATGCCAGTAAAACGCAATGCATGTTTATAGGTACTTCACAATACATGAGCAAGATTGATAGTAATATAACAATTAGATTTGATGGTGAAGAGGTAAAGCCTAGCAATTACGTAAAAAATCTAGGTTTGTATATGGACAAATGTATGACATTTAATCATCACATTGATGAAATAAGTAGAAAAGTGAGCGGTATCTTGATGTATATTAATAGAATAAAAGATCATTTTGATAATTCGACTAGAATAATAATAGTTCAAAGCCTAGCGTTAAGTATAGTAAGTTATTGTATTAAAATCTGGGAAGGGACTAAGGACGTATACTTAGAAAAAGCCCAGAAACTTGTAAATTTTGCTGCTCGGATCACATCACCCCAGTCCTCAAACAACTACAATGGTTAAAATTAAGAAATCAATATATCTATGAAATTTGTGTTTTTGTTTTTAAAGTTTTAAAAAAGGAATACCCAAGCTGGTTATATGATTTTTTAAATGTCGGTAATTGTAGGGATGCCTCAACTAGGCAAAATAATAACTTATATGTACAAAAATACCGAACAGACTTCGGATCACGCTCTATGGTAATAAGGAGCCCATCAGCCTGGAACAAGCTACCTCAAAATCTTAGGGATTGTTCAAGTGCTAACGTTATCTTTTAAACAAAAACTGTGAATAAGATGGATTTATTTTTTTCTATTTATTTTTATCACCGATGTTTTATGAGTTTTTAATTTTATGAAATTTTATGTTCATCTGATTGAAGTCGCTATTTTCCTTAATTTATGAATGATACTAATCTATTGAATTTTTTAATCTGAAAGAGCAAATTACAAACTCTCAGTGTGTATAGGTTTTTAAAGTAATACTATTTTATATTTTAAGTATTATGTATCTTTTATGTAAAGCTATCCATTAGCAATGGAACTTATAAATAACTTATTGTTTTAATATATAGTTTTTTGTTTTAATAAAAAAATAACCATTGTAATGATGGAAATAAAAATTTTGACTTTGACTTTGACTTTGGTGGGCAGACAGACAAACAGCTTTCCAAAGTCAGGATGGACTGAAATGTCCGGTCATGTACAACAGACAGATACACTGACAAGCTGACAAATGCATGTTATCCTCTCTTGCACATCTGTAAAATGATCTATGCCCTTCAAAAAAGGTTTGGTTGAAAATGATTGAACAATGCAAGAATTAACCTAACAAATGAAAAACTCCAGTTATACAGATTCTATGTGTTATAATCTACCTTAACACCAGATTAGATCCAAATTACTTCTATGTGGAAGACTTATAACGACAAGGTAAGCATAATAGGACAGGCAGATACACTAACTAACACATGGACAAATGGCAGGAAAAAATATAATCTCTCTCGACAGTCAGTGGGGAACTAATTAACATTGAACTTGTGTGTATATAAGGAACTAGTTTTATCAATATGTTGAAACAAATGAGAAAGAATACCATAAATATATTTAAAGCTAAAGAAAGCGAAACTACTACAAACATTTAAGGCTTTTCAGCAACCTAAGCTGGAAATTATATTAACAGAAACGAGAAAAAAATGGAATACAGTCTAATGAAGTTAAAGCTCAATAAAGACTATGAAACATTTCAAAGTACTGTAGAATAAGACTAGTATTTTAATTAGAAAGTATAAGATCTGTTTTCCAATTTTTTTTTTATTTTGGAATTCAAAGGTCAATAGAAAATACGAAAAAGTAAAATAT